>NW_006159726.1:109644-120580 GCF_000334495.1 Tupaia belangeri chinensis
TTTCTATCTCTCTCTGTCTCTCTATCTCTCTCTGTCTCTCTGGCAAGCGCACACACCCTGTAGCAAAAACCTCTCCCAAAAAAAAAAGTTTTTTGCCAAAAGGTGTATGTGCTTGCCAGAGAGAGAGACAGAGAGATAGAGAAGATGAAAGGGAAAGTAAGAAATCACCCCTTTGGGAGGATGGCCACACCATGATCCCTTCTCCTCCATTCTCCTCTTGAAATCTTGGGCATGCATGTACACGAGCCCAGTATGATTTTAAAGCCACCGGGTCTGGGTCTCGAACTATGATAGTCCATATGGGAGGCCAGCAACTTAACTATGATTCCATCTGCTGGCCCCTATGTTCTTTCTATAAGGTAAAAGATCACCTGTCCTACATTACAGTGACAAGAAATTCACTACCTACCAAAACAGTGCCATCTTTGGGCAGAACAGATCCTTAGAAAGTTAATTTCAGGGGTCAGCCAGGGGTGCAGTGGTAACACAACATGTTATGCTGGACCACATGGGAAGGTCCCAAGCTCATGTCCCATAGGCCGTCATGCACATGCCAGACACACATGGGCATGCCCATGATCTAGTTGGCTGAGGTGGGGATGGATTTCAGTGCGAAGACCTTGTGGAGGATTCCTGTCCTTCTTTATCTATCTCTGTGTGTGTGTCACTCTTTCTCATAGAAGAAATAAATAAAACTTTATAAAAAGTTTGTTTCAAACCTGTGTTCTTACAGCTTTTACTCACGTAAATTATTTCTATTCCCTGGAGTTATACAAGATATATATGACATCTCCCCCATCCATATATTTGTCTCCTAAATCCTGGCTTTTCAAGTCTAAACATCCCCAATTCTCTTTCCCATCTTTCTCATTCCCCACATACTGAAGCATATTAAAAGTTTTGTCAGGTTAGCCCAATCAGTGCAACAATTAAATATTGTACATAGGGAGCCAGAATACACATAACCTACTTCTGTTTGAATTCCAGCCCCAGTGGCTTGAAAAACACACTGGGCATTTGTGTGGGTGCACACATGCCTGAAATCTTGATGGGGTGGAGAAATGGAAGAAAAGTTATTTCAGCATGACCATGCCCTATTGGGGGGTGCTTTCTTTCTCCTTATCTCTCTCTCTCTCATTCACTTTCTCTGGTGAGCACACATGCCCTCTGGCAATAATAATTAATTAATTAATAAATAATAAAGAATCAGCTTAAATCTCTCCTATAGTTAGATTTTAGTTTACAAGAGCATAATGTTTTATTTAGTTTATTAAATGTGATCTTCCTAGGTTAAATCCATTACTGTAGCCTGTCAAATTGATTCTGATAGTTATCATAGTCACTATAACCTTAAGTACACATCATCTTTGGTTTTGATGAACATGACTTTTATCTATGTCCTTGTCATTAATAAAAATGTTAAACAGAACAGGGCAAAAAAGAAAGCCTTCTTTCTCTATGGTGATTAATATTTGTTGTTAGATAAAGTTAACCAATTACTAATTATCTTAAAATCTTTGCAGTCAAAATTTCTTGTTTCCCCGTCTCCTTTGAAATGTTATCTTTAGAATCACTGTTGAATGCCTCACCAAAGTCCATACATTCTAAATCCTGCTTTTCTCTGGTTAAAAATCAATAACCAGGTCAAAGAAAAAAAAGTTAATCTGGAAGGATAAGATCAAAAGAATCCCCAATGACTCCTTGAAATTATCATTTCCTTTTCTAGAGATTCACAAATCATCAAATTAATAATCTGTTTTAGAATATTTCCTGTGATCCAGGATCAGTCCACTAATATCTAACTTATGAAATCTACCCTTTAGCTCCTTTTGAATATCAGAAATGGATTTTAATGGTTTTTTCTGTTCTCTACATTCATGGCACATGGTTCAACAATATCATTTGCAAGGTCTGTATGAATCTTCCAGACCAGGAAACTCACTCAGCACAATGAAGGCCTTCTTTATCCATTCTGGTTTTTCATTCCTGTTTGCCACCTTTTGTTCCATCTTTTTCAGATCAAAGTCCCAACACCTGACAAAGAAGACAGACAAATATTAGAAAGGAGACTTTTTTTTTTTTTAATCTACTAAAATTCTCCCATGGCCCTATTTAACAAATCTTTCTTTGTATTCTGTACTTTGTAAAATATAGCTATTTTTAAAGATTTTAATGTAAGTATAAATTACAGACATAAGTATATAAATCTTAAGAATATAACTGGATAAAGTTTCACACATGTGTTCACTCATGGTCTTAATCTATATCAAGATACTGAACATTTCTAGACCCTTAGAAGGATCTTTCATGTCCCCTTCTAAAAAAAAGATGCCCTCCTAGGCTAACCAACCCTCCCAATTTGCTTGGGATTTACAAGCCTGGTTTTAGCACTGAAAGTTTTCACAACCCAAGATACTTTTCAGTCTTGGGCCAATCAAAACATAGGTCACTCTACCCTTTCCCAAAGGTAGTCACTATCCTGACCTAAATCACCATGTATTAGTTTTGCCTATTTTTTAACTTTATTTAAGTGGAATGATATGATATGTACTCAACATGCCATGCTATTTATCTATCTTGTTGCATGAATCAATAGTTTGTTTTCTTTTTTGTTGCAATATAATATTCCACTGTATGATGGTGCCACATTTTATGCATTCTAATGGTGATGAACATTTGAGTTGCATATTTTGGGCTACTATGAATTCAAGTTGCTACAAACATTCTTATATATGTCTGTTGATGAACGGCACACAGAAGTGGAATTGCCAAGTCATAGTATGTACATATAGATAGGTTTACTAGATATTAACAGTTTCCCAAAGTGGTTGTACTGATTTTTCTCTTATAAGCAATGACAGAGAGAGTCCCATTGCTCCACATCTTTCTTTTTTCTTTGTTTTCTTTTTTTTTTTTTCTTTTTTGAGATGTTTTGTCTATAGGGCATGTGCGCTAGCAAGAAAGACAGAGACAGAAAGACAGAAAGCAAGAAATCACCCGCCAGGGGGGATGGCCATGCCACAATCCCTTCTCCTCCATTCTTCTCTTGGGATCTTAGGCATGCCCACACACATGCCCAGCGTGAGTTTAAGCCGCCGGGTCCAGAACTCGAACTGTGGTCGACTACATGGGAGTCCAGCGACATAGCCATTATGCCAACTGCTGGTGCATCTTTATCAACACTTACTATTGTTAGCTCTTTATTTTAGTTATTTTGGTGAGTGCCTAGTAATATCTCATTACATGGTTTGAATTTTCATTTTTCTGATAACTAATTATTTAAAGCCTCTTTTCATATATTTGTTGGCTTTTTAAAATTTAATCTTTGTTAAAGCACTGGCTTGTTCATTTTTTATTTGGGTTGTCTGTTTCTCTTACTGATTTGTGTAAGCTGTGAAAGTTATATTTATATTCTGAATACATGCTTTTTATTGGATCTATGTATGGTTTGAATTTTCATTTTTCTGATAACTAATTATTTAAAGCCTCTTTTCATATATTTGTTGGCTTTTTAAAATTTAATCTTTGTTAAAGCACTGGCTTGTTCATTTTTTATTTGGGTTGTCTGTTTCTCTTACTGATTTGTGTAAGCTGTGAAAGTTATATTTATATTCTGAATACATGCTTTTTATTGGATCTATGTATTACAAATATCTTCAGCCAATCTGTGGCTTGCCTTTTCATTATTTTGGGTTTTGTTGTTGTTGTTTTGTTTCATTGTTTTTTTTTTTTACCTTTTCACTACATTAATGATGTCTTTTGATGAATTGAAATTCTTATTTTAATGAAGTCAAATTTAAAGCTTCTTTCTCTCTCTTTTTAAAAGCTTTTATTTCTTTCATGAGAATGAGCAACAGCGAGAGAGAGAGAGAGAAACAGTCTCAATAGGATCTCATGCTGCAATTCACCAGACACACACCCCAGCCTTCTCAGCCAGGCAGAATCAAGGGCACTTGCTCCTGGTGCATACAGGTCAACTGGTTAACCAAACCCACAATCTTCCATATGGATCTTAAGCATTTTCTCACATATGTCTGACGTGGAATAGACATTTCATGTATGTACAATGAAAGAGTGAAGGAATGAGTGAATGGATAGGGTATCATTTACCATTTACCATCCATGGCTTCTGAATGACTTGTGATCCATGCTGTGCTAATTCATATTATAGTCAACTCTACACAAAGTCCCTGGTTAGCTTTAGAGGCCATCTTGTTTGAGTCCCTGAAAGTCTGTCTTTCCCCAAAAGAGAATCTTCGTTGGCTTGCTTCAGGCATTAACAAGCTGAAGAGCCCATAATTCTTACTCCTTGGAATATGACTCTTGATACCAGAAGTGTCTACCCAATTTGGATGAAGGAAGATGATGACATAGTGATCCATTAGCATTCTCCAGTAACTGATCTCTCCATAGTTGTCTTAGAAAAGAGACAACTAAAGCATTTCAGCCAAAGGTAGGGGAAAAAATAGGGAGCCTCTTGCTTTGGAGGACAAGAGGTGTTTTCCCCAGGAGATTGCCTAATAAGCTGGTCAAAACACTTCTGAGTTCTGTGCCTCAAAAGGAAGTCGAGACACAAAAAGGAAAGATGAGTTGCAAAGACCAATTTTCCTCTCATCACTGTTCCTCTGGGGTCAGTAACTGAGAAGGCTGACTTTGCATCTAGGGCCCCAACATGATGCTGGCTATGATGGAGATGTTCTACACACCATTGTGTCATCAGATTCAGCATTTGATAAATTCCCTGTAGCACTTTCTAATTCTGGGGATGACAGTAGACAGTAGGCATGCCAGGGGCAGGAGGGTATCATGCAGAACACAAATGACATTTTTATTAAACAACAAATATAACTAAGTTGTCTCTTGGTATTCATGGAGTATTGTTCCCAAGACCCCCTGTAGGTATCAAAATCCACTAATGTTCAAATTCCTTATATAAGAGAGTGCAATATTTGCAAATGACCTATGTACATCATCCCACATACTTCAGATCACATATAGATTACTTATAATACCTAATATAATGTAAATACTATATAAATAGATGATATACTATATTGCTTAGGGAATAATGACAAGGGCAAACAACCAATTTTTTTTTAATATTTTTGACCCATGGTTAGTTGAATCCATGGATGTGATACTTATGGATATGAAGAGCTGACTATACCTTCTAGCATCTTGAGACTGCCACCATCTTTTCATCCTAAAACTAGTCTGTGGAGCCAAATAGTGGCACAGCAGTAATGCAACATTCTGTGAGACTGAAAGTTCCAAGTTCATATCTGGAGACCTCCTTGAGTACACCTGACATACCATGCCCATGATATGAGACTAGCTGAAATGGGGGTGGATTGTGTCATAAGGACCCTGTTAGGGGTGTCAGGGTGTCTCATTCTCTCTTTGTGAAGAGATAAATAACCTTTGGTAAAAATTATAGTCCTTTCTCAGAGTTCTGGATCTAATGGCCTCCCTCTGAAGTTTTCTGATTTTTATATGACCAGGAGGGTTACAATAAGAAATGGAAAATCATGAGGCTCACCTCAGTCTTGTTGTTCATCGTTCCTGGATCCATCTGGTCTCTCCATCATCCCTGAGATACAGCCCATGACTTAACAGTGGACAATTCATGACCTACTCTTTCAGTTGTCTGTTTTACCTGAATATCTCAATCCCTCACAGCTCAGGGGGGCATCAGCTTGCCTGAACATATTTTTCTGAGACAGGTCCATATTATATACTTTCCCTCCATGTAAATCTCCTGGCTGTGTCCAGATATTTCTCCTTCAGCTTTGATTTATTCACCATGAGATAGAAAGGCACTACTTCTAGACTACTTCCAAGAGCCTGGTGACCCATATTCTTGCCTCTCACTTTGACTTTCTCAAATATGTCTTCAGTCTGGACACCTCTACCCCCTCCAAAAAAACAGATCTTTCTCTTTCTAGTTCAAAAACTTGCTTTTCTTTAGTTTCTAACTTTTAATTTCATTATTAAAATATACTTACTATAAATAAATATTATTTATTTTTAGAAATCCATAAACAATTATGAGGAAAATAAATCACTTATAACCTACCACTCAGAGGCAACTAGTATTATCATTTTAGTGTTTTTCCTTCTAGTTTTTTTTTCTACTCATACTTAATATGGTTAAATAAATTGTGTATGCCATATTGCATATTCCTCTATGGCTTAATGTTATATCTCATATTATCCCCTATGTCATTAAAATTCTTTATAAGCACCCATTACATGAATATACTACAATTCTATATTCACTCTTGTTGACTATTAATGTTGTTTAATTTTATACACCTTGACCAAGGTTACTCAACTAGTAAATTTTGGAATTGAAGTTTGGATGGTCCTATCTCCTCACTACAAGTCATACCCTTAAATACCATGACTTGTTGCTACCTAATTCCCTGTAGTGGAACTGCTGGATCGAAGGGTACAAATGTTTTTACATCTTTGAATATATATTGCCAAACTGAATATAAATACCACTAGTACATTTGAGAGTGTCCACAGCATACTTGTGAGCAATATCCTTGCCTTTATAATTATGCACATATACACAGAATAAAATATAAATACTTAAACATGGTATTCAAGAGTCGGAATAATGACAAGGGCAAACAACCAATTTTTTTTTAATATTTTTGACCCATGGTTAGTTGAATCCATGGATGTGATACTTATGGATATGAAGAGCTGACTATACCTTCTAGCATCTTGAGACTGCCACCATCTTTTCATCCTAAAACTAGTCTGTGGAGCCAAATAGTGGCACAGCAGTAATGCAACATTCTGTGAGACTGAAAGTTCCAAGTTCATATCTGGAGACCTCCTTGAGTACACCTGACATACCATGCCCATGATATGAGACTAGCTGAAATGGGGGTGGATTGTGTCATAAGGACCCTGTTAGGGGTGTCAGGGTGTCTCATTCTCTCTTTGTGAAGAAATAAATAACCTTTGGTAAAAATTATAGTCCTTTCTCAGAGTTCTGGATCTAATGGCCTCCCTCTGAAGTTATCTGATTTTTATATGACCAGGAGGGTTACAATAAGAAATGGAAAATCATGAGGCTCACCTCAGTCTTGTTGTTCATCGTTCCTGGATCCATCTGGTCTCTCCATCATCCCTGAGATACAGCCCATGACTTAACAGTGGACAATTCATGACCTACTCTTTCAGTTGTCTGTTTTACCTGAATATCTCAATCCCTCACAGCTCAGGGGGGCATCAGCTTGCCTGAACATATTTTTCTGAGACAGGTCCATATTATATACTTTCCCTCCATGTAGATCTCCTGGCTGTGTCCAGATATTTCTCCTTCAGCTTTGATTTATTCACCATGAGATAGAAAGGCACTACTTCTAGACTACTTCCAAGAGCCTGGTGACCCATATTCTTGCCTCTCACTTTGACTTTCTCAAATATGTCTTCAGTCTGGACACCTCTACCCCCTCCAAAAAAACAGATCTTTCTCTTTCTAGTTCAAAAACTTGCTTTTCTTTAGTTTCTAACTTTTATTTTCATTATTAAAATATACTTACTATAAATAAATATTATTTATTTTTAGAAATCCATAAACAATTATGAGGAAAATAAATCACTTATAACCTACCACTCAGAGGCAACTAGTATTATCATTTTAGTGTTTTTCCTTCTAGTTTTTTTTTCTACTCATACTTAATATGGTTAAATAAATTGTGTATGCCATATTGCATATTCCTCTATGGCTTAATGTTATATCTCATATTATCCCCTATCTCATTAAAATTCTTTATAAGCACCCATTACATGAATATACTACAATTCTATATTCACTCTTGTTGACTATTAATGTTGTTTAATTTTATACACATGTCATTAAAATTCTTTATAAGCACCCATCACATGAATATACTACAATTCTATATTCACTCTTGTTGACTATTAATGTTGTTTAATTTTATACACCTTGACCAAGGTTACTCAACTAGTAAATTTTGGAATTGAAGTTTGGATGGTCCTATCTCCTCACTACAAGTCATACCCTTAAATACCATGACTTGTTGCTACCTAATTCCCTGTAGTGGAACTGCTGGATCGAAGGGTACAAATGTTTTTACATCTTTGAATATATATTGCCAAACTGAATATAAATACCACTAGTACATTTGAGAGTGTCCACAGCATACTTGTGAGCAATATCCTCACCTTTATAATTATGCACATATACACAGAATAAAATATAAATACTTAAACATGGTATTCAAGAGTCCCACAGTTTGTGATCAACTTACTTTTAAAGTCTTTTTCTCTGACAAGCCTATGTCTATCCCACAGGTTCAGCATGGCCTTTAACTCATTTGTCATATTCTGCCATTTATTGAGCTTTGTGGTATACGAGTCATTTTGTCCCACAAGAGTACCAGCTCCTTAGATATAGGGGTCCTCTCTTATTTATCTTTGTGATTCCCAGAACTTATTAAGTATATGCTTTATGTAATTATATGACGTTGGGCCTGGATAAACTTTTGTTAAATAAATGACCTGCAACAACTTCAAGGAGGAGCCTTTTCAAGTGTCCTAACAAACATACATGGTTACAGTAGTCACTTTAGTTTGGAGAAAGAGTCCCCAAATTCTTTTCAGTTCTTCCTGCAATGCTGTCCCAAGGGGAAATTAAGTATAATGACAGACCTGGGTTTGAACTGCTAGCACCTCCTTGTCAGGATAAAAACTCAGCTCAAGGGCCAGGTGGTGGTGCAGCAGTAATTGAATTAGACCCACATAGGTAAGGCACTGAATTTACATCCCAGGAGCTCCCTGAGCATAGCAGTATGCAAGTACATGCCCATGATCCAGGCTCGTTGAGACTAGGAGTGGATCATGGCATGAAGTCACTGTTCAGAGTGCTTCTCTGTCTCTGTCTCTTTCTCTCCTAGAAGAAATAAATAAATAAAACAAAAACAAAAAACTCAGCTCATGTCTGTCCAGGATGTATGGCCTCTCTCTGCAGTGCCTCTGGAGCTACATTCTCAAACTCACCTTCTAGGAAGTCACCCACTTTTTTCTCTCACTTGAACTCTTCATCCACCACAGAAAGGACCTGTAAGTAGAATCCTGTGAAGCCACCCAATGTGTAGTGGAGTAGGGGCAGTAAAGAGGGAGATGAGAGGCAGAAAGGAGGCTCAAGCTTCCAGGAACTTCTCTCAGGTACCCTGAGAATGCATCACCAGCTCTTCTCTGAGCTCTACCTGCACTGTGTTCATTACTGCAGAGCTCCTCAACCGTAGCCCTGGACCAGAAGCTGCCTATCAAAGTCCCTACACCTCTACCCAAGATTTCTCAGGACAGTAAATCTCCATGTCCCAAATATACACACAGGATGGTTAGGCCCCGGTGAGATATTTCATTAGATTGAAAAGAGAACAGTCACCATAAGAGATGCAAAGAAAGCCAAAGGTACTGTGACTTCATATTGTGTCAGCCTGACTGGCCTGAATATACTTTCCCTGTATGCTTCTGGTTATGGTGAGCCACAGAAAGATTCTTTTGAAAGTCTGGGAGGATGGAAGTGAAACAATAGTCCTTTGATAGTTCACACATACTGTTACTGCTAGCTCACCTTGCTGGTGTGAAGCAACAGCAAAGCCTGAAGCCACTGTGCCTTTCTCTGACTCCTCTTTCAGCTTCTCTTTTTTTTGGAAAGGTGTTTTGTTTTGTTTTGTTTTGCTATAGGGCGCATGCACTCACCAGAAAGACAGAGACAGAGAGACAGAAAGCGAGAAATCACCCCCCAGGTGGGATGGCCATGCCACAATCCCTTTTCCTCCATTCTCCTCTCAGGATCTTGGGCACACATGCATGCACATGAGCCCAGCGTGAGTTTAAGCCACCAGGTCTGGGACTCGAACCTCAGTTGACTACAGGGGAGTCCAGCAACATAGCCACTACGCTAACTGCTGGTCCCACAGCTTCTATAACTCTTGAGCCAGGTTTAGCTCCATACTGAAGGACCCTAGCTTCTGTGGGCCACCATATCAAAGTCAGGGGCAATGAGAATCGGCATGACTACGTGGTTTTCAGTCAGTCCTGCTTGGTTCAATCTTGTCCATGATCTCCTCTACTTTACATCCATCTTCCCTTACCCACTTACTGCCCTGTGGACTTTAAACTTCAGCATTAGACAAGAGGACAGCAGCCTTACAGAGACTACTTAACCAGCTCCCACAACTATGTAAGGTCAAAATTCTGTAAAAATATAAAAATCTCCTAATGATACTGCTTCTCTGATTGAACCCTGACTGATAAACCTGAACAGAAGGGCTGGGAGGAGGTGCAAAAGATACCTGGACGCCCCCACCCTTAACCCCAGCAAGCATGGGGAGTTTCCTGACAGAATTCTATCTGAGCCTCCTGGACCACAGGCCCTTTGCACAGCAGAAGCTGCTTAACTCCTATGGACATTTCTGCAAGCTTGAATGTACAGACAAGTTGTCAGAAGCACTTGGCTTCCTGTCTTTCAATTTAAAAAAAGAAGAATAGAGAAAACCAACAGGTCATAAAAAGAAATGGCCCAGTGGAGAATTATGACCAGCCTTATTAGCATACCTGAATCAAAATGACAGACCATGAAATAATGTGTTTTACTGTGCATCAGCTGTCCTGCCTGCCCCAACTATCAGCTGAATTGCCTGCCACAATGATTATTTCATCTGCCACAGGGAAAATTTGTGAGCAGCCCACAAATGCTTCAATGGCAAAACCCCAAGGGTCTGGAATAGAGGAAGATGGAGGAAAAAGTGAGAAGTGGAAAGAAAGAAAGAGAGCACCTCCAATAGGGAGGAGAAATCTAGCTACTGCTTTCACCAGCAGGGCCACTGAGATGCCATCTACCACCATGGAAGAGAGTGGCCATGATCACCACCGAATGAGCCAT
>NW_006159726.1:120602-127704 GCF_000334495.1 Tupaia belangeri chinensis
TCCCACATTATTTTCTTTGGTTCTTCCTGCAGTGCAGTCCCAAAGGACCTATGAGCCTAGTGACAAACCTGAGTTTTAACTGCTAGCAGCTGTCAGTATAAAAGCTTAGCTAAAGTCATTCCAGAATTTGTGGCACAGGTGGACAAAGGACATAGGTAGACAAGAGGAATTTTCTAGGGTTACTGTTACATAGATACCATAGGTGATATTATGGGGTATTTAGTCAAGATGATCACCTACTTAACCATGACAACGAATGTCTCCAAAAGCAACTGTCTGTATCTTTTTTTTAATGTTATTTATTTTAATTTGACCAGAAAGGGACAGAATGAGAGAGAGAGAGAGAGAGAGAGAGAAAGTGAGAAAGCAAGCCACCAGGTCCAGGATTTGAACCACAGTCTCCCACGTGGGAGCCCAGTACCCTTAACCACCACACCACCTGCCGGCCCGCAACCATTTGCACCTTAATCAGGGATCAATAGTTGCAAAAATCAGGAATCTCCTCAGATCAGTTAAAGTAAAAAAAAAGTTTATTATGCTAGTGGGACATTCATCCAGGTCTCCTGGAACTAGAAATTTGTAAAGCACCACCCACCTCTTTAGTCCCTCTCTATGTCCAGAGCCACATTGCTTCTCATCTCTGCTCTTTTCTGGACATCTGCTCCATTGGATCTCTCTGTGTTAATCATGCTCATTGCTTCTCCAACATTACCTGATGTTACAGTCCCAGAACCAACCACCAGGTGCCTGACTCAGCTTCTCAGAAGTGTGAGTTGGTCTGTCTCTCTGTCTCTTTGGCAAGCGCATGTGCCTTATAGGAAAAATATCTCCCCCCCCCAAAAAAAGTGTGAGTTGGGGCAGACACCTCAAATAAATAGCACATCAACCAGTCTGTGAACAAAACTTTGCTTATTAAGGACCTCCTGAGTACCCGCCTCCTACTAGTTGCTGAGGAAGTTCTAGAAATGTGATTAAAGTTCTCCTTCATGAGGCATTGAACAGTTAAGGAGGGATCTGAAACACAGTATGAGGCCTTTGAAGCACAGACTGCAGGACAGGGAAGAAAACTAGGGCTGGAAAGATCAGGGAAACTTCCTGGAAGAGATGCAGTCTGAATTGGGAAAGGAAGGCCAGGACAGGGAAAATGTCAATACAGATCTTCCAGAGAGTGAAAATAAGAGCATCCTGGGCAAAGATGTGAAACTGAGAATAAAATGTGATGGTGAAAAGTAGCAAGTGTCATCACTCACTAGGGTAGTGTTCAGAGGGCAGTGGAAAACCATTGTAATGATAAGGCTGGGCTTGGGGACAGAGAGCCAAACTTCACTCTATAGGACAGTAGTTCTCAAACTTGAGTGTATATTAGAATTCCCTGGAGGGCAGGTATGATAGCGCCCACCCTATGGCAAAAACTAGTAGAGGTTGGAGGATTGTGGCATTGAGTCCATCTCCCTGGGACCAGCAGATGGCGTAATGGCTATATCGCTGGACTTCCACGTAGTTGACAGTAGTTCGAGTCCCAGACCCAGTGGCTTAAAACTTATACCAGGTGTGTGTGCATACATGCCTAAAATCCCAAGAGGAGAAAGGGCTGTGGTGTGGCCACTCCCCCACCCTCTGGGGGTGATTTCTCACTTTCTGTCTCTCTGTCTCTCTCTGTCTCTCTGACGAGTGCATGTGCCCTATAGTCAAAATCTCTCTTAAAAAAATAATAATAATCTTCTGGATAGCCTGCTGTCTTAATTTAACTATTAAAATTACTCTTTCATTCTCAGAAATATCCTGGTGCAAAAGATAAGCCATAAAGTCCCCTTAATTGCTATCCTTTGGTTGTCCATGAGGAAACTGAGGCACAGATAAATTAGAGAACTTACTCCAGGTCATGCAACTGTTAACTGACACCTGGGGGTTGAACCAAGGCAGCTGGACTTGCTTGTAACTGCTTCATAGTCTTCTGAAGGGAATATTGAATCCACTTTTTCACCTTTGAAAAGTAAGACAAAAGACAAACCACGTTCATTTTCTGTTCTTTATTCTCATCTGGAAATCGGAATATTTTACTAGATCACTTGATAATGTAATCTACTATTTGCATTTGCCAGCACAAGCTGTGAAAATTTATTTCACAATGTTTTCCATATATTTTTTAAGCTATGTGTCAACCAATCCCTTTAAATTTTCAGAAGAGTCACTAGGGCAAGAGAAAACCAAAGGCTCCAAGTCCTTGTGTGCACTGAGATAAAACCTGTGAAAAGGCCTGATATAGAACCCAACATTTAGAATTTCCAGAAGATGTTAGCCTTCTTCTCCCAACTATGTCCCGTCAATCATGTTTTCAAATAGTGGTCACTGCAGAGGCTTCTGCATGAGCCCCCACATGCAGTTATTGTGACACTCTCCAGTATTCACCAATACACAGGACATGTTGGGCGCATGTGCGAGTGTGCCCAGGATCCCGAGAGGAGAATGGAGGAGAAGGGATTGGGGCATGGCCGTCATCCCTGGCGGGGGGGGGGTGGTGGTGGTGGTGATTTCTTGCTATATATATATATATAAAATCAACTATCTATTGTTGTGTAATAACCTACTTCAAAACTTAGTGGTTTGAAACAGCAGTCACTTATTTTGCTCATGAATGTACAGTCTGGGAAGGACTTGGTGGGAAGGCTCATCAAGCTCCACATGGCATCAGCTGGGTTGTTTCTTTAGGGCTGAGATATTGACTTCCAAAACGGCCGCATCACATACCTGTGAATTTGGAGCTGTCAGCTAAGAACTCAACTGAGATGAAAGCTGAGGATCTTGGGGATTTTTTTGCTTTGGCTTGTTTTTCCACATGGGCCTTTCCATGTGACCTAGCTTCCTTACAGCATGGTGGCTGGGCACAAGAGTAAGCATCCTGAGAGAGCCAGTTAGAAGCTGATTACCTTTTATGACCTAGGCTCAAAAACCCATGCAGCATCATTTCTATAGCATTATAATCTCACTACATCTCAGTATTGCCATCTCTAAAATGTAGCAATAATAAGTTCTCATGAGGAGCAAATGAATGAATGTGCTACCTGTGAAATGCTTAGAACAGTTCCTGTTATAAAACCCTCAATAATTATTATCTGTTATTATTGCTTCTGTTCTGGTCAGTTAGTATCCTACTTCTCTCTGAAGTATTATCATTTAAGAGTTGGCCCTTGGGCCAGCTCAGTGGCATAGCAGCAATGCACTGCTCAGGAGAAGCTGAATCCCACATCGTGACCAAGTTTCAAGTCCCCTGCCCAGTCACCCTGAACACACTGAAACACACAAGTGCCCAGGATCTGAGGGCTGGAAGATTGGAGAAAGGAGATCATGGCATGACTAGACCCTGTGAAGGTTTCCCACCCCTTACTTTCTCACTCTCACATGCATGTGCTCTATCATGAATAAAGGGGGAAAAAATATAAAGAATTGGCTCAGGCTGGCCCTATAGTCTAGTGGTTAAAGAAGCCAGATCTCACATGGCTGATGACAGGGTTCAAATCTTGGCCCCACTTGCTTGAAAACCATGTGTCTGTGTGTGCTCAAAACCCTAAAAGGATGAAGAAATGAGGGAGAAAGGATTGTGGTGTGACCACAGCCCATTGGAGGAGTGTTTTTTCCCTCTCCCTGTCTGGCTCTGTCTCTCTATCTCTCTCTGACAAGTGGATGTGCCCTCTAGCAATTAAAAAGAAAATAATAATTGGCTTTTAGAGAAAAATTAACTTTCCCCCACATCTCAGCCCCCAGTTACCATATCTAATGATGAAATTTTAGGCTGTGTTGGACAAGAATATCAGAAGAAAAGAGGCCTTCTCATGGCTTCAAGTCATGCATTGTTTCCAGCTGGGTAGCTTATGGGATGGGGTGGGGCAGGACCTCTTACGGGGAAAAGGCATGAGTATCAGCTCCTAATTAATTGGATTCAAATCCTGACTCCAATCCTTGCAACCATTACCTACATTCCAAACTTCTAATTCCTTAGTTGCAAAGTGACTCTCATAATAGCAGCTACCTCATTGAGTATCTGGGAGGATTAATTTAATTACTGCGTATCTATTTAATTGCATCTAATAACTTATTTGATCCTCATGGCCTCTTAGGTATTATTACTGTCACCCTTATTTTAGACTGGAACCAGAGGTACGGAGAGACTAAGTAACTTGTCCAAGGCCATACAGTTGGTAGGCATGGAAGTTGGGTTGAATTCTGGCAGACTGGCCCCAGGGTCCTGTTCCTATTTTTCCTATGTTTCTTCTCATTTATTAGTAGGTTCACTGTCCTTTTGAGCAAATGAATGAATGTGCTACCTGTGAGAGGCTTAGAACAGTTCCTGTTATAAAACCCTCAATAATTATTATCTGTTATTATTGCTTCTGTTCTGGTCAGTTAGTATCCTACTTCTCTCTGAAGTATTATCATTTAAGAGTTGGCCCTTGGGCCAGCTCAGTGGCATAGCAGCAATGCACTGCTCAGGAGAAGCTGAATCCCACATCGTGACCAAGTTTCAAGTCCCCTGCCCAGTCACCCTGAACACACTGAAACACACAAGTGCCCAGGATCTGAGGGCTGGAAGATTGGAGAAAGGAGATCATGGCATGACTAGACCCTGTGAAGGTTTCCCACCCCTTACTTTCTCACTCTCACATGCATGTGCTCTATCATGAATAAAGGGGGAAAAAATATAAAGAATTGGCTCAGGCTGGCCCTATAGTCTAGTGGTTAAAGAAGCCAGATCTCACATGGCTGATGACAGGGTTCAAATCTTGGCCCCACTTGCTTGAAAACCATGTGTCTGTGTGTGCTCAAAACCCTAAAAGGATGAAGAAATGAGGGAGAAAGGATTGTGGTGTGACCACAGCCCATTGGAGGAGTGTTTTTTCCCTCTCCCTGTCTGGCTCTGTCTCTCTATCTCTCTCTGACAAGTGGATGTGCCCTCTAGCAATTAAAAAGAAAATAATAATTGGCTTTTAGAGAAAAATTAACTTTCCCCCACATCTCAGCCCCCAGTTACCATATCTAATGATGAAATTTTAGGCTGTGTTGGACAAGAATATCAGAAGAAAAGAGGCCTTCTCATGGCTTCAAGTCATGCATTGTTTCCAGCTGGGTAGCTTATGGGATGGGGTGGGGCAGGACCTCTTACGGGGAAAAGGCATGAGTATCAGCTCCTAATTAATTGGATTCAAATCCTGACTCCAATCCTTGCAACCATTACCTACATTCCAAACTTCTAATTCCTTAGTTGCAAAGTGACTCTCATAATAGCAGCTACCTCATTGAGTATCTGGGAGGATTAATTTAATTACTGCGTATCTATTTAATTGCATCTAATAACTTATTTGATCCTCATGGCCTCTTAGGTATTATTACTGTCACCCTTATTTTAGACTGGAACCAGAGGTACGGAGAGACTAAGTAACTTGTCCAAGGCCATACAGTTGGTAGGCATGGAAGTTGGGTTGAATTCTGGCAGACTGGCCCCAGGGTCCTGTTCCTATTTTTCCTATGTTTCTTCTCATTTATTAGTAGGTTCACTGTCCTTTTGTTCAGCATGAGGAGAAAGGTATAGGGGCAGGCTAGAAGGTCATAGAAAATAAACCTAGGTCTATATCTCCAAGTTTTATCTCAAGAAGAACAAAGCAGCACATAAGTAAGTGTTCACGTGTAGCATCACAGTCGCAGTGATGTCCTAGTGAAATGGTGGAAAGAATTGAAAGGCAGAGTGCAGGAGCTGATTGGATGGACTGGGGGCAGGGTCGGAGTGCAACACCGTGTGAAGACGCAGGTATCCCAAGGCTCAGACTGCCTGCTGGGGGCTGGGGGTAAGGAGGGGTCACCTTTCCTGCCCTTCCAGCTCCTCCTTCCCACACCACGTCCAGCGCCTCCCTACACTGCTGCCCAGGAGGGCTCAGGTTTCTCCACTACAGGGCTTCCAATTCATCTCCCACCCTCATAGCCTGCTGGACCCCTTCCCGCACTGCCTCCCAGGAATGTTCTGACCCCTCTCCCCCACTCTAGGGAATCTCCCACTTCTCCCATCTACACAGTGCACCCCCTCCCCAAGATATTTCCCTGCTCTCCCTGGCTCACCTGTTCCCCCTAACTCCAAGATTTCCCCCACTGGAAGGCCTGCCTGTGACCCCTCCTGCCTGCCCACAGAAACACTCAGCATTCTTCCCCATCCCGGGGTCTTTCCCACATGCTACAGGGTCTGTCCAGTCCCCTCCTGCGCTGCCCATCACAACGACTCCTGGACCGGGTGGTCCGGCGCTATGCAGAGGTGGCTGACGCCGGCAGCATCTTCATGGACCACTTCACAGACCGCGACAAACTGAGGCTGCTCTATACATTGGCCGTCAACACTCACCCCATCCTCCTACAGGTATGCAGCCACCCTTGTAAGCCCTCCAAGTTAGAGGCCACCTCAGATTGAACTCTCTCCCAATTTACTGCAGCCTGGGGGGCACCAGCCCTGTTAGCACCTTTGTGGCACTCAAAATATGTGTTGGCTTCTTCAGTATTGAAAGTGCTGTGACTGCTATAGAGAAAAGAGGTGGAGGAGAGGAAATAGTAGCTACCTTCATGGCTTTGAGGCAGCCCTGCAAGGCTCTGTGAAGAATGCAGTCTGGCTTGTGCCTCCAAGATCTAAAATTTGAGAAAGCCCAGGAGGTAGGGAAATAGCCAAAGAATGACCCACCCAAGTGACCCAAGCACCTGTGGTTGGAGAGGAGAAAAAATATGGAAGCAACCTCAATGTCCATCAATAGGGAAATGGTCAAATAAGTAAAGATGCATTAGGGCCAAAAGCATTGACCAAAGCCTCTTAGTCAGTGTCAGTGATGAGACTCAAACCCAGAGCAATCTGACTTCAAAGTCTCTGCTCTTGCCAATAACCCTGCCTTATGACTGGTATTTTCATACTAGAGGAGGAGAAGGAATTGTTGGTTGTCCTACACTCACAGTGCTCTTTTACACATCATTCTAACCTTGGATGGAGGCAGTGACAAACCCCAGCTCCTCTCAGGCCTGGCTCCTGAAAGGCCTGGGCAAGGACCCTCCACTCAACCCTGGGTTCTGCCCAGGAAGA
>NW_006159726.1:127743-144112 GCF_000334495.1 Tupaia belangeri chinensis
ATGGTCACATATTTTGACAATGACAGTAGGTCCAAGACCTCCTTCCCCAGCATATACTAGAAAAAAAATCCCTTCTGTAAAACAGTGTTGAGTATTCATTTCTATTTCATCCTCAGTTTAAAGAAATATCACGCTAGGAGGCCGGTGGGTGGCATAGCAGTAAAACGCAATGCTCTGTGGGCCTAATCCACATGGGAAGGTTCCAGGTTTGTGTCCAGAGACCTTCCTGAGTAACCAGGCATACATGTGTCCATGATCTGGGACTGGCTGAGACTGTAGTGGATTGTGGTGTAAAGACCCTTTTGGGGGTTCTCTCTCTCTCGCTCTCTCTCTCTCTCTCGTCTCTTTCACTCACGGAAGAAACTAATAAATAATAGAAAAAAGAAAATAAAAACCCATTTTAGATATAGCTATACCAATAAATGGTTAAGAAGAGTCCAGTCAGAATTTTCTCTCCCCTTTTACATCTCACAAACCTACAAGTTGGGCACTTTTACAAGGAGACAAAGGAAAGAGGCTGAAGCTATGTGCTTCCTTAGACCAGTGCTAGGCTGCCTGGAAGGTTCCAGTCAATTGGAGAGAATCTGTGAACATGTAGGTACCCCAGGCAGGCAGATTCACCCAGAGCTAGCAGGAGAGAAACAAGGGTCAGTGTAACAGTTCCCAATATTTGAGTCACCCAAGGGTCACCTACATGAATGTTGTCCTATCCCCGAACCAGATACCTGTACTGTTGTCGTTTTTTAATATGTTTCCTTAGGTCAGTCTTAAGTTGCCTCTCTATTATTTTTATCATAGCCTCTTCCTAACAGTGATATCTGTGAAATCACAAAGAAAAATCATGCTTTTTAAACTACAAAACTCTTAAAATGAACATATTCCCCTGAATTCTGGATAACATTGAACATCACAGGAAGTCCATTAGCAATTTTGTGTCCCACTTGGAGAAACTCTCTTGAAATATGCCATAACATTGAACATCACAGGAAGTCCATTAGAAATTTTGTGTCCCTCTTGGAGAAATTCTCTTGAAATATGGCCCACTGCATAGAATCAAGGGCTGCCTCCTTTTGCAAATCTTTCCATCTACAACAGATTTAAAGAGTGGGGGGTGGGGGAGAGGCAGGGGTACCAGCATGTTCCAAGAGGTATAAAAGGGTGGAGAGACACTTTGCTGATGTGTTTTGAGACTGAAGATGCTTGTGTAAGGCTGATTTTTTTATGTTTACAGTGAGAATCAGAGAGAGGGAAGGAGGGAGAGTGCTGTCTCCATGAGATTTTTCTCTCTAATCCTTTAATGCCTCTTCCTTCTGTCCTGGCAGATCTTCCCTGGAGCCGAGGGATGGCCACTACCCAAGTACCTGGGCTCCTGTGGCAGATTGTTTCTCAGCACCAGCACCAGGCCTCTGCAGGAATTCTACGGTGCACCCCCAGATCAGGCAGCTGACCTTGCCTACCAGCTCCTCAGTGTCCTGGAGTCTCTGAGGAGCAATGATTTGAACTATTTCTTCTACTTCACCCATGTTGACGCAGGCGTGTTTGGCATCTTTAACAACGGGCATCTGTTCATCCGGGATGCCAGCACACTGGGCATCATTGACAAGCAGGAAGGTACTCAGCATGGGCCGGGCTGAGCAGCTGTCAGAGAGGAAGTCAGGGTGACAGGGGCAAGGGAGGAGTGGGGGAAGGAAGGTCACAAAATAAAGCCTTTTCAGTCTCTGTGTTAAAAGAGCAATCCAAGTTGGAGAGTGTTAACTGTCATGTAAAAGGTCACTCACCTCTATTTGGGTCTCTGTTCCAGCTTCATCTCCAAAGGGTAACTAGGCTTGACCTTGTCCCAGGGCAGTACTGTTGTCCAGTTGGGCCTATGTGGCCTGAAGACCTGCCTTGTCCCTCTTCACACACGTAATTCCTGGGTCCATCTTCCACTTAGAGTTGTTCCCACCAGATGTTTTCAAACTTTATCTAAACCTTATATATGTCGCTGGTTCACTGATACATTTTGAAATCCATTTTGGCACATTTGCTTTTTATAAAGTTTTCAAATTAAAAATCATGGAACCAACTGAGCATGTGAGTGAATCATGTTTCTCACTCTGTGCAAATGCTCATAGAACTCTTTGAACACCCCGACCTCTAACAGTGACTAAATTTTCTGAGCCCAATAATAAGACAAAGGATTTTCTTTTCCAATTTCTGATTTCGTTTATATGAGAAGGCCTGTAAACATAGATAAATTAAACTACACTTACTTCCCGATTTGCCTTTATTAAGGAGAATCAGAGTCAGCTAGGTAGTGTAGCAATAACGTGCTACTCTAGCAATGCTGGATCCATTGGGAAGATCCAAGGCCTGGTTCCTCCATTACCCTATAAACTTCAGGCATACATACTAGTGATCCTGACTGACTGGGAAGGCTGGGGGGAGGGGGGTCATGCAGTGTTTGTCTTTCTTGGGCTCTCTTTCTCTCTCTGACTCTTACTCCCACTCTCACAAAAGAAAGAAAACCTATTGAAAATTGTTTTTCTAAAAAAACAATGAAGAAATTAGGCTGTTTCCAGAATATTCAGCATATGTAGATCACCAAAAGTCAGTCCTACTACAACCCACTGAATGCATATTCCGGATTACCTGTTTTTTTCCTCCTGACTTTGTATATTAAAAGGTCAAATGAAACCAGTCCCAATCATTTCCTGAGTTCCCTAATTCAGTAATAACAGGAAAATAACAGTATGGTTATGATCCCTACAATTATAAGCCTAATTTCTGGTAGAGATAAATGGGTTTTCCATGCCCAGGCCTCAACCTATTGTAGCAGAGAGAGTTCCTCCCATGTTGTTCTCAGAAGGGACCATTGTGTCTCTGAGTCTTAAATTGGCTGGTGACAGGGAAATGCTAGGAGACTAAACTACTTGGCCCATGAATTCTAATTAGTGGCGCCCTCCCCCAAAGAGAACAGGTTGTGAGGGTGTGTAATTTTTTTCCATTTCTCTTCTAGGCAGCCAAGCAGCCGCCAGGGCAGGAGAGAATAAAGACATATTTAGCTGCCTGGTTTCTGGCTGTCAGGTTCAGCTGCCCCCCTGTGACTCCATCCCTGAGAAGCAGAGTTTGGTGCTAGTGTGTCAGCAGTTGCTCCCTCGACTTCTCCAAGGAAAATTTCCCTCCCCGGTGCAGGAAGAAATAGACTCTACTCTTGCTCAGTGTGGAGAGGACACCCACCCAGACTCTGAAGTCCTTGGGGCTGGCAGCCGACTAAAGGACATCTTGAGGCCTCTGAGAACCTGTGACCCCAAGTTTGCCTACCGCTACCCAGACTGCAAGTATAATGATAAATTCTGAGAGGCTGGAGCTGAGCTGGCCTCAGAGGACAGCATGCTGAGCCTTCCATTTCCACGGTTGGGTCATTCCAAGATTCACAAAACTGCTTTGTTTTAATCTTAAGGAGAAATGCACATCGATTTTCCAGGGACTGAGGAACACTCCAACTACCAGAGGGGAGCTAGACAAGACCATGCAACTGCCCTGCTGGCCAGGACAGCATGGTAGAGCCCAGGGACACACTTCAGAGTACCTGGGTGCGGACACTCACTGGATGTCTTTGAGCCTCAATTTCCTTTCTTCTGCACCATACTCTTGTGGAGGTGAAAGAAGACTGAGAACCACAGGTTTGGATTCTCTGGTGGGCCTGAAAACATACCAGCCATGTGCATGCTGCCCAAGATTCTGACCAGTTGGAGGACTGGGGAGAGGGATCCCAGAATGACAAGACCTTGTTGAGTGTCTTCTTTCTCCCTCTCATGCATATGCGTGTGCTCTATAAAAAAAAAAAAAAAAAGAAGAAGAAGAAGAAGAAGAAGAAGAGAGAGAAATGTGAGGGGGACTTGGGACATATGCTCACTACCCCCAGCCATGTGGTTTCAAAGTACATTCCAGAAGCATGCACATGCCAGGAGGCTGATGTGAAGGGAAGACAGGGCTACTGGCTTCTACCACGTTATACTTGGACAGGAGGGCTCCCCTTCCTGCTTGCTGTGTGCCCTGCTGCACCGCCACACCATCATGGGGTAAGAAGACTACAGGACCAGGGAAGTGCCATCTACAACATGCTTCTGGCTCCCCACTACTTCTCTCTGGGTGCTGGGACTCCATACACATTCAAGTGAGGCATCTCATGATATGGGAAGGAGCTGGGAGAAGAAGAGAAGAGGACCTTCTGGAAGCCAGTGTACAAGTCCAAGTCCTCTAAGAAACTGCATGAAGACAGGATTAAATGACTCCAGTTCAAGACTTTAAAAACTATGCAAATTTTCATTCAAACTTGCTTGTCAGGGTTAACCAACAGAAGATATTTTACTCAAGTTCATTAGTTTGCTTCACGCCTTTTAAATATTTAGTCACGTGGTATGGGGGCCTCCATGTATACTCTTGCCCCAGTCCCTTAAATAGTAGTGGGAGTTCTTCTGGACCTTTGTCCAGCTTCGCTGACAGCCCTCTATCCCCAGGGACTTCTCATTCTACCTCCTCTTTACTACCTCTAAATCAGCTCCTTTAAGGTCAGAACACGTGGCCTAGCAGGCTTCACTATACAGATGGGAAAACTGAAGCTCAGAAAGGAAGAATGATTTGTTAGAATAGTTCCAGAACCCCCCCCCCTACCAGTCCATGCTTCTCTTGCCTTCTATATTAGCCTCTGAATCTCACCCTCTACTACCCAACTCTGGTCCTTTTTTTCACATTTAAAAATAGACCCCCAAAAAAGCCCAATTTTGTGGTGTACTAGGTTGCCTTTGGGGTTTGCCTTTCAACTGCTCTAAGAGCTGACAGTGACAATGCAAATGAGGCTTGTGGAAGAGCAGGTTTGGTTGCCTAAAAATACAGAAGATGGCTGTCTTCTGCTTTTGTTTGGAGAGTGACTATTGCCTACCATTCCCATCTGGACAGTCGCCATTCATTCTCCCTGCTGGCCTGATTGCAGCAATGTCCACCCAGCTAGCCACCTAACTAGGGCCCAGGAAAGACACCACAACCCCCTAGTTATTCCAGAGCTCCACATGGAGAGAGAATTGCCATAAAGCCTCTGATGCACGAACCAGGCCCCCACCTACATCTTTCAGTCTAGGTGATTTTCCACTACAAAATGCTTTGTTGAAATAAGGGATATTGAATGAGATCCCCAAAGAGCCCAGAAATGGTCCCTGCATGATGTCAGCACATGCCCTGAGATAATTATCTTAGACAGTTATCTTGAGTTATCCTGTGGTTAACAGAAATAACTGGTGGAAGGCAGAACTTTCAGCAAAGCATGGTCTGCATCCATTGGTTTTCTCTTTCTCTGCTTTTCTGGTCCCACTCTAATGACATTATCACACCCAAAGGCCCCACCCTGGAAAACCATGAAAAGGATTCAGTTTTCACTTATCTAACCTTTACAACACAATCAAATCCCAAAATGTGAATTTCTGGAGGATATCCAGTCACCATCCATTAAGACCAAATTCCCAAACAAGAAACTTCAGAGGACAAATCAGGGCCCAAACCATAATAAACCCACCTCTAATCCTTCAAGCACATGTCTGCTCACCTGCCCAGGTGTGGGTGGGGCAAGCACTTGCTCCTCCTCTCCTTCAGACCAGTCATCTGAGACTCAGGAATATTACCTTAAAATCATCTTGTTATCCCTGGAGCTGCTGAGTATGGGCAGGAAATAAAAGCCCAGGTCCCTCCTGAATCTGGAGGATATCTTGTGCCCTGCTTGACTGAAATTCAGTAGAGAGTAAAGAACAAGACCACCAAAATGTCCTCTGGGAGGTTGTTGGGAAATTTGGTTTTGGTACAAATTATAACAAAACTCTGTGTGTGCACGCAGCTGTGTTCACATCACAGTATAGGCAGAACTAACAGAGGCAGCCCAGAGCTTAGACAGGGCCCACATATGTGTAGGAATGGCCTAACATGGCTCCCCAGCTAGCAACTTTTTCAGGTTCAGGAAGTTACAGAGTCTCTGTTCTCATACCCTTTCATGACAGAGCAAATATGTTGTTCTCGTCAACACACCTGAGGACAAAGGGCCTCACTCATGTCCTCTGTGCAGTGGACACAGCACTGAGCTGCCCAGATCTCTTTTTAAGGAAGAGCTCTCTTCCCAGCTCAAGGGTGTGGATGGCAAGCAGCTTTAGCTGCCAGCCTTTTTGGGCTATGCCTCAGCCACACAGAGCTGCTTCACTTGAGGGCACAATCTTCCTAGGGCACATGCATAGCCAGTGACAAGGCCTGGCAAGTTATGAAGGCCTGGCCCTTTTAGCCCTCTGAGCAATAACCCTGGCAGGCAATTCTCATTCCAGAACTCCTCACCGAGCTATTAGAAATCTTGAGAAGAGAAAATTATCCAGGGGAGCTCAAATGCCATCACGTGTATTCTTATAAGAGAGAGGCAGAGGGCCAGCCCATGGTGTGGTAGTTAAGGCAGCTGGATACCACATGGCCGACCCCACAGTTTGAGTCTCAGACCAAGCAGCTTGAAAGACATGTCAGGTGCTTGTAGGTGCATGCTCAAAACTCTCAAATGGAGGGAGAAATGGAAAATGGATTGTGGCATGACCATGCCCCATGGGGGAGAGGGTGCTTTCTTACTCCTGTTCCACCCATCTCTCTCCAGTGAACACGTGTGCCCTCTGGCAAAGTTTAAAATTTAAAAAGAAAGATAGAAGCAGAGGGTGTTTTGAGACAGAAGAGAGAGTGATGTGAAAATGGAGGAAGAGATTGTGGTGATGTGGCCACAGGCCAAGAAATTCTGGCAGCCACCAGAAGCTCAAAGAGCCAAGAAACAGATTCTCCTCCAAAACCTCTGGAGGGAGTGAGGCCCTGCCAACATAAGGCCCTGTCAATACCTTGATTGTAACCCAGTGAAAATGACTTCAGATTTCTGGCCTCCAGAACTGTGAGAGAATAAATTTCTATTGTTTTGAGCCATATACTTTGTAGTAATTTGTTACAACACCCACAGGAAACTAATACACACTCCAACGTCTACCTTAGTATTTGCTTCCAGATAACTCAATCTGCAGCACTGATTCATTCCAAAGCAGGACCCAGGGAATGTGTGATGCATCCTTATCCAGGGCTAAGGGTTTTGTTCCTCCACTTATGACGTTACATGCATCATTTAAGACTCTGAGTCCAACTTTGAGCTGAAGATTTCCCTGACAGCCCAGTCCCCAAAGATCTCCTTTCTGAATCCTGTCTTTGAACTGCTGATCTGTGCCCCATTTGAGGCTAATCCCAAAGATATCCCAGAGAGATCTGTGTCCCACTCTCTCATCCAATTGGGTGCTCTCTGAAGATGGTGGCAACATGAGGCACTTTATATTCACCTTAGTAACCTGCCCAGGACTGGGCACAGAGCAAATGCAAGGAAAATGTTCTTGCTGAAGACAATGACTGCATTTTTCAGTCATTTTTGCTTGGTGCTGTTCATATACCGCACTGGCCATGTATAGGACAGAGCCTCGTCCTCAGGGAAAATGCTGAGGGAGAAAAGCAGTTCAGAATAGTCTGTGAAATTCGAGGTTCATTGCACTTTGCCCAAGAGAGGCCTTGGTTATGGCCCACACCCATCAGGGTTATAGCTCAAAAGGCGTGTTTCTAACTTATAGTAAACAAACTGATGCCACAGACAGTTATAGATTTACAGTGTGATTCCCCCCTCTTTCTTCATTGCAGTGTTCTGGAATTCATGACATAAAGAATAATGTATAACCAGTTGCCTGCGTTATTTTAAATGTACCAATGTATATTCTTGATGAACAACTTGTAAACTCCCTTCTTGTCCTTCTCTTTGTGTCTTAGTTTTGCTGCTAATAACAGAAAATACCTGAAGCTTGGAAACTTATAAAAACACAAGTTTATTCAGCTCATGCTTTAGAGGTCCACTGTCCAAGGTCACATCTGATGAACATTCTACAGGGTCATTATGACAACATGAGGGTGAAAGAATAAAAGAGCAGAGTGCCTTTGTCTATCAGTCTATTTGTTAGCAGCTATGTCCATGAGTTTCTCTGTTCTGGTTTCCTTCCCTCTCCTTATAAACCAATCAGGAGTCAACCATAGGGACCCCACCGTGATGATCTTAATCTTAATATCTCCCCAAGGGCCCCACCTTTTAACACCATAATCAAATTAGGTCTTCACTTTAATTCCATCACAACCAAATCTCAACACATGAATTTTGAGGGAAAGCCCAAGCCACAGCAGTCTGTTATATAAACTAGCTCCCTTAGCAGTCATTTCAGTGCACATATTCTAAGCAACTAAAAACTGTCATTGAGGTGAATTGTCCTAATCCCTTGGCTCAAATAACTTAGCATTTCACTTACTGTGCCTTACCCCTCCTTTTTAGGTTGACAGTGCTTTCTCTTCAACAACCAGTAGATGCGTCAACACTCAAGTGACTTCAGCCACAACAAAATTATTTTATCATGTATTCTCAGTATTCTGGAAGTTTATTAGAAGTATTAGGGTATTTTTCTGAGTTATGTCACCCATTGCCTTCTAGCCTGCAAGACTGGCTACATAAGTCTTGGAACCCAGTGCAAAATAAAAACATGAGGTTTTTTTGTTCAAAAATTAAGAAATGAAAGGGCCAGACAGTGGTATAACAATAAAGCACTACATTGTGAGGTTTACACACGTGGAAAGGTTCAGATTTTGCACCAGGAGACCTCCCTGAGTATGCCTGTTGGGTTTACCATTCAATATATACTTCCAAACAGAACAAAACCTAGTAGAACTATTACTGAATGTGTACAACATAGTATAATGTCCTCTGTCAAATAAGAGGAACATGTCTTTATCCTTGATTTGATTATTGTACACGGTATGCAGGCTTTTTTTTTTTTTGAGAAGTTTTTGCTATAGGGCACGTGCACTCACCAGACAAACAGAGAGACAGAGAGATAGAAAGTGAGAAATCACCCCCACGGGAGGATGGCCACACCACAATCCCTTCTCCTCCATTCTCCTCTTGGGATCTTGTGCACACACGCACACGCACCCAGCATGAGTTTTAAGCCACCGGGTCTGGGACTTGAACCACAGTCAGCTACATGGGAGTCCAACGACATAGCCATCACGCTAACTGCTGGTCCCGCGGTATGCAGGCTTTGAAAATCCGTACTGTACCTCACAAAGATGAACAATGATTATATGTGAATCAAGAACCACAAAAAGAAAAGGAAAGAAAAGCAGTAAGGATTAATTAAAAATGGCTTGAGTAATTTTTAGGGGGGAAAAAAAAGACCCTGTTGCAGTGCTGTTTCTCTTTCTCTCTCTCTCATCTCTGTGTCTCAATCATGGAAGAATTAAATAACCTTTTTTTTTTTTTTTGGAGAGGTTTGTGCTATAGGGCACGTGCCCTTGCCAGAAAGACAGAGAGAGACAGAGAGATAGAAAGTGAGAAATCACCCCCCCAGGGGAGATGGCCATGCCGCAATCCCTTCTCCTCCATTCTCCTCTCCAAATCTTGGGCACGCTTGTACACACATAAGGCGTGAGTTTACGCCGTCGGGGCTTGAACGGGCGGTCGACTACATGAGAGTCCAGTGACATAGCCATTACGCTAACTGCTGATCCCAATAGCCTTTTTTTTTTTAAAGAAAGATTTTTACTATAGAGCACATATGCTCACCAGAAAGACGGAGAGAGAGAGAGACAGAAAGCAAGAAATCACATCCCAGGGGGGATGGTCAAGCCACAGTCTCTTCTCTATTTTCCTCTTGGGGTTTTGGACACACATGCACACACACCCTGCGTGAGTTTTAAGTCACCGGGTCTGAAACTCAAACCGTGGTCAACTACTTGGGAGTTCAGTGACGTAACCATTACACAATCTGCTGGTCCCAATAAATAAACTTTTCTAAAAAATTATTAAAAACTGCAAAGCCAGACAGCAGAATATTAAACTCAGTTCAACTGTATAGGTTTCAGGTCCACAAAGCCAGCCCTGGGTGCCTAAAAATTTTAATATTCCTTATACTAGGCAAAGGATGATCTTGGCATTTGCTGGAATCTCATTTGACCTCCACATTCAAAGGGAACAGGCAGGAGATCAGGGGTGACATACAAAATATTTAATAACCTCCATGGCCAAGGCACCAACCTATGAAAACACACTTCACCAGCTGCAGCTGTCAGGAGTGCTGCAGCCAAGTCCTTTTTCAAAAGAGGAAACCAGTTTAAGTGATGGCTCCAAGTGACAATTTTGTTTTGTTTTGTTTTGTTTTTGAGAGGTTTTTGCTACAGGGTGCATGCGCTCGACAGACAGACAGACAGAGACAGAGAGACAGAAAGCAAGAAATCACCCCCCAGGGGGGATGGCCACACTGCAATCCCTTCTCCTCCATTCTCCTCTCTGGATCTTGGGCACACACGTACATGCGCCCAGCGTGAGTTTTAAGCCACCGGGTCCGGGACGCGAACCAGAGTCGACTACATGGGAGTCCAGCGACATAGCCATTATGCCAACTGCTGGTCCCCAAATGACAGTGTTTAGGTCTTCTGGGTTACCAGTCCTCCCTTGTAGCATCTGACTTCTGCCTACAAGTGATTCTGTGAGCCTGAACATTTCCTCTAGAATTAAAATAAATACTTTGTTGGATTTGTGTTCTTTCTCAAAAGATCTAGAGCTCTTGAATCAGATGGACCTGATTAGCAAATCAGAACTCTGCTGGTTACTGTGTAACCTTGGATAGGTTACTTGACCTTCCTGAGGCTCACTTTGCTCATCCATCCAATGGAGAGAAGAAAGATTTACTTTCACAGGGTAATTGTCCTGTGTAAATAACATTATGTCTCTCAAGAGCCTGTCACACATGGGTGTTCTATATTTGAAGGCACATGTGGAGAAGAAACCCAGGGTCTTCCAGCAGGAAGTGTTCCTCACACAGCCAAAGTGACTGCAGCAGCCTCTTTGGAGGAACCGTGACCCTTGCCCCAAATCTCTATTCCAGCCCAGAGGGAGCTAGGAGGATGACTCAGGCTGCTAGATAGTTTGACTGGGGTCATTTTTCTTGCCTCCCCCATCCAGACCCTGAGGCAACTGGGCAGCCACTATACTTGCCCTCTCAACCCTGCCCTCCACTAGGCTCAGAAGGGATCTCTTCTTAGGCAGGTAATGCTGGGAGCCTGAAGAAGCCCTTTGTGCTCCTTATATGAAGATAAAAGAAGAACACATCTTGGCCCATTGAAAGCTCCAGTCTCACTGCCAGTTCGTGGTGATGTAGATTTTCTGTTCACTTCAAGTCTGTCACCCACATATACCAACACGGCTGAGCTCACAGGCACACAAGGAGACTCTGGACTGTTCACAGCTGTTTATGGCATTTTGTAAGGACAGTGGCAGGTTATGTGGGAAGAGCAAAACACAGGCTGGGAACGTTCAAGTTTGCAAATATAATGACCATTCATTGGAGGCCAGTCAGTTGGCATATTGGTTGAGGTAGCTGGGTCCCACATGACTGACCCATATGTGGTTAGAGTCCCAGACCTGGCAGCTGTAAAAAATACACCAGGTGCATGTGTGTGCATGCCAAAAATGCTGAGAAGAGAATAGAGAAGGGATTGTGGCGTGGCCATCTTCCCTGGAGTGTGCTTTCTCATTTTCCCTCTCCCTCTCTGTCTCTCTCTGGTGAGTACAAGTGCCCTGTAGCAAATAATAATAATAATAATAATAATAATAATAATAATAATAAATGACCATCCAGAAAGGGAGCTTAGAGGACTTGACCAGCAAAGGTGGGCTGGTCAATCTGTGCAAGTAGCCTATCCATTAGAGTTCTTTATAGAAACGGATAAGAAAACAGGAGCATTCTGTCCACTCTAGTGACCAGAGACTAGTCTCAGGCCTGTGCCATGACTCCAGAGGCAGTGTGGTGTCGCAGAGGGAGCATCCGCTCTGAAAGCAGGCATGTCTGTCTTCAGATCCTGGACCAGAACCTCTCACAAATGTCAGTGCATCAAATTTATTCACCAGAGCCATAGAATTCATTGCAATTAAGTAAAGAATAAGCAAATAATTGGCAATGAATAACCAAAGTTGTCTATTGTTATTGAAAATTATTAGAAACAATCCAAGTGCCTGCTCACAGGAGAGTGGTTGAATAAACTATGCTCCATCCACACAACAGAGTACATTCAGCAGTACAATCGAATGAAGAAGATCTGTGTGAACTGATACAGAATAATTGGAAGAATACAGTGCTAAGCAGGAATAAAAGCAAAGCACAAAAAGGTATTTCTAGGATGTTAGCTATCATGTAGGAAAGAAGGGGATATACGAAAACATTTGGGGTGGGTCAATCAGTGGCACAATGATAATACAATACTCTCCAATGATGGATCCACTTGCGAGATTCCCAGGTTCCCCTTCTGAGGCCTCCTTGTGCATACAGGCCACATGTGCACACATACATGCATGTGCTCTTTTTTTGGGCTCACTGGGTCTGGGAGTAAATCACAATATGAAGGCCCTGTTGAGAGTGTTTATCTGTCTATCTCTGTCTCTCATAGCATAAATAAATTAATAAACTTATTTGCTGCAAAGAAACCAACACCTATTTTTTTTTAAAAAAAAGCAACATGTATGTAGTTGCTTACTTATAATGCCCTGGATTGGATGCTGTCAGGAAGCAGAGCTGATTCTATGATTGCATATCTCAATAAATTTTATCTACAGGACAAGAGGAATGAAGCATGGCTAAAACTATAATTAGTAAAGCAGCAGCTACCACTCATATTCTCATTAACCAGGATACAGGGAGTTCAGTCAGTTTTGTTTAAACAATGTCTTGTGTTGTTGTTTGTGTTCAGACTTGAGTACAGAGTGGCCTTGTTTTTTCTTGATCCATCTTGGTCACAGAGCAGCCTTGTTTGATGTTGACGTTCTGAGAAATTGTTTATGTTCAAAAAGAACACAAAGGCCAAGCTGTGAGGGCTGGGGCAGCTCTCAGAAACACTGAGGGTAAGACCAAATTGATAAGGCCAAGACAGTCTCCAGCTGTCATGGACTGTTTTTCTCTTTCCAATAGGAAAACTAGTATAATTCTAATAAGGTCTGTAAAATATAAATAACATTTTGTTAGTGTTAAATTCTTAGTTTCAATCATTGTACTATGGTTATATAAGATGTTAACATGAGAAGAAGGTGGGTGGAGGGTATGAAGGAACTGTATACACTATTTTGGGACTTTTTTATAAGACTAAAATTTTTCCAAAATTTTTCCAAAATTGGAAAACAAAATAAAAACGACCCAGTGTATGAGTTGCAGAAATTAGTCTGACATATTTGGGGCTGTGCTGTATAAAACAAAAACTCAAAACTCTAAAGCATTGTTTGTGTGACTAAATGATCCTGACTATGAGAAACACATGGAAACTAAGTTGTATTAAAAGGAAGATTCAAGTCTCTCATATGGAGCTTGCTCTAGAGTAATGCAATGCTCATTGTGTGTAAGCATCACTGCACTGTTTCCACTGTATTTTTTTAAGTTTATTTCTTCCATGAGTAAGAGAGACCGAGACAGATGCAGAGAGACAGCAGACAACATTTTCTCAGGCTGCAATCCACCCCCAGCTTCAGCCAGTCTCAGATCATGGGCACATGCATGCCCAGCCTACTCAGGGAGGTCTCTGGACATGAATCCAGAACCTTCCCCACATGGGAAAGTATGTATGTCAGGGTGTCACATTTTACCACTGCAGCACTGCCTCGCCCTAGTTTTCATAATTACTTCTCTTTCTCTCCCTTTCTTTTATTTTGATTTTCCCAAAAGTCTATTCTAGCCCATACTAGAATCAGGATTTCCCTTATCACAGTGGAAGATACCAGAGAACCTGGGGCTTCTACATGCTCGCAGCTGATTCTTTCCCTTCTAAACAGAAAGCACAGTGCCTCTTGCAGGGAGGATGCCCAACATTAGTTGAAACCTCTTCCCCCACCACCACCATGCAAACTTCTCCACCCCACCATTCCCATATCTTGCCATTTAGCTAAATTCACATTCCTACCTCCTGTCCATACCTGGAGCTTCTCTCTGAAAAATCATTCTTTAAGGGAAATTGTACCAAAAGTGAGTTAATATTCCTCTTGTCAAAATCGCAAATGCTTTAGTATTTTATTTTTTAAATGATTCTACCCAAGGCAGCAAATATTCAGGAAAAGAGGCAAGTCATGGAAACTTGGTGAGGATATACACTCCTATTGAAATAGCAATTTGGCAAAGTTGATCAAGAATCTTAAAAAAGGATGGCACTCTCTACTTAGTAATTCTACTTCTGGGATGCTATCCAAAGAAAGTCATCAAGAATGCAGAGAGATTTATGCACAGACTGGCTGGTCAAAATCATGGATTTAACATTTGTAACCTCTACTAAAATGAGAGTAAGTGGAAATTTTTAATAGGCACAAACTACAAGACAGGGGAAAATGAGAGAGGAGAAAAATAGAAACACAATTTTGAAATGTGGAAAGCAAATAACTTAACAGGACCAAAAGAACTGAATCCTAAACTGGCTGCAAAGAATGCTGAGAACCAACTCAATTTACAGCACAAAATCTCTCAAAAAGTTGAAGAATCCATGGCACTAACTAGGTCTCTGAGAAAATGAAGAGGAAGGGATGGCAGAACTACAGTGAAGGCTTTAAAAGGTTGTTTGAAAAAGCGATTGGATCCCAGATCCACAGCCAAGTAAATGCCTCCCCAATACCAACAAAAGAGTGGAAGCTCCTTTCCTGGACAGAGTTGATCTAAGGGTCTTCAGGGCCAGAATGCAGAGATTAAGGCACCAGGTCACACTAAAAACTAGGGAGTCAAGGTGCTGAGTGCACAGTTGCTGCAAGCTTGCTTGTGCTGGAGCATAGCCTTTACCTTCAGGCAGGAAAATGAAAGAGTAAAAAGATTCAAAGGCCCAATGTCAGAAGCCCCTCAACCACTCCTACCCAACTAGGTCCCCATAGTTACATTCACAGTTGGCAAACCCCACTAGCTGTCCAGAATACCCAGTTGTATTTTTAGTTCCCCACTCCTTTTATTTTCCAGGGCTTCTTCCCCTAACATTATTTTGAAATAATTTCAGGCAAGTTGAAAAGAACAAATAATTCTCATATACTCTGCATCCCAATTCCCAATTGTTTGATTTTGTTCCATGTTGTTTTACCATTTTCTCTATCCCTCTCCATCTCTCTCTTGCCTTCCCAGTAAGGCTAAGCCCTATGCACTTCCCCAGCACTCATCACACCCATATTTTTTTCTAAGCCATTTTAAAGAAGCTAAAGGCATGCCCTTAAATACCTCAGAGTATATATCCTAAATCAAAATAAAGACTTGCATAACCACAATATGATTATCAAAACTGGGAGATTAACATTGATTCAACACTATTATCTAACTACATCCCTTACTGACATTCTATCAATTTCTTCAATAATGTTCTTCATAGAAATTTTTTTCTGGCCCCTAGTCCAATCCAGGACCATATATTGCATTTAGTTGTTGTGTCTCTCTCTAGTCTCCTTTGATCTGAAGTAGTTTCTTAGAGTGTGTGTCTGTGTGTGTGTATTTCATCTCTTTGACATCTTCAGAGTGAAAAGGTCAATTATTTTGTAGAATGCCCTTCAGTGTGGATTTGTCTAATCTTCCTTCATGATTCAATTTAGGGTCTGCTGGGGTCCAGCCTTGGCGTGGGTGGGCTATCTCGACGAAGGCGGCGAAGGTGAACAGAAGACAGAGGCCTCGATGCCTTTCATGCATGTCCTATGCCGGACACCCCTCAGAGATCGCTCTCTGAGGAGTGACGACTGCTAGGAATCATCGTGCGTTTTTATTGAAAACGTGTTACATGCAAGTAAAGGGAGAGGGGCTAGTGTTTCAATTAACAGCTCATAAAGTTTTTAACAACAGAGAACAAAGATTCTATTCAGGGTTTGATTAAGGGTGGGTCTAGTGCAGTTCCGCAATTGTAGGTGGGCCTTCATGGAATGCAGTTTTGGGAAAGCGGTTCCGGTAAGCAGATGCGGTGCAGGAGCCATCTTGTGATTACTGGGAATGGTGCTGAGAAAAGAAAATCTCAAGAATAGATATTAGTTCTTATGGATCTTAATAAAGAATGATACTTATACAGTTTTGTAGGGATCTAAAACTTAATTTGAGGAATCCTAATATATTTATCTATTTCACTTGGAGAGGGCAGAGGTGTCCTGGGCCAGTTTTGGCCTAATCCTATTTTACATAAAGATAGGAAGAATTTAAGGGCCTTCCAAAGGTCAAGATTACTTCTGCCTAGAAAGAACTTCAGCCCACCCTCTATTGTGACCATGGAG
>NW_006159726.1:144157-153184 GCF_000334495.1 Tupaia belangeri chinensis
CCCCAGTGAGGCTGCCTTAATTTTCTGGAGTAAATAGCAAGCAGCCTTGCTGACATGCTAACTGACCCAAGCTTTGTTCCAAGGTCAGGGGGTGCACAACAGTGGTCTTGCCCACGTGTTGATCCAACCGGAAGCGAAGCTCAAAGGTCGGGGGGCTCAGACAGATCCTGGGACCTCCCTGGGTCGGACTCTTCCAAGGGTCTTCATTTTTGATAGGCATACCTCAGAAGCAATGCTATGTTTACTTCAGTGCATTCTATTAGAAAGGCATATGAGATCCATTTATACCATTATTGATGATGTTAGGTTGGTTAAGATGAGGTCTACTATGTTTTTTCACTATAAAGCTAATGTATAACAAGAGAGGAAATACTTTAGACCATGTAAATAGCCTGTATTGATCAAACTTTCATCCACTTGTTTTAGCATCCATTGATCATTCTTATGTGAATCAGTTACTATGATGGTTGTCAAATGTAGTTTTCTAATTGCATTAGTTCATCTACATTTATTAGTTGACATTATATTGCAGAAAATAACTTTTCCTTTCCCTCTACTTGGTTATTTATTAACCCATTTATATGAGTATGCACTAGTGGATTGTTATTTTACTCAGTGTGTTCTAATTTATTATTTATTTTTATGCTCCAAATTTTCCCAGATTTGGTCAGTGGAAAAATTCCCAGGAAGTAGAGAAAAAATTCAGACTAAAAGTGGAAGAAGTTAATTATATAGTTAGTCCAGGAGGTCCAATAAGCAAATAATAAGACTTGCAAAATGAATGTGTGTGCACATGTGTGTGGACATACACACACATTTACAGATACACACAGACACGATATGCACATAAACAGACATCATTCAGTAATATTGGCCTCCACACAAAGACACATATAGGTCAAAGACACACACAAGAACACAGATGTACCTACCCAAACACAGAAACTCAATCAAAAGACCCAGACACATGCATAGGAGAAAATCAAGAGTTTAAATTTCCCATTAGTGTTTCCACTGGAAGAACTTTTGGAGTGCCCATCACAATAGATAAAAGTTCAGAAGCCTCAAGGAAAAAGGAGAGATTCCACAGTTTTCCAGAGGTGGAAGACATCATGAACATTCAAAACCAAAAGGCAATGATATGAAAATTTTAAAGGGAAATTATTTCCAATCTTGAATTCACTAACCAAATCAACTATCAAATAATCTCATATCTACTCAAGCTATTTTTTCTTTCCTTTTTTTTTTTTTTTTTTTTTTTTGAGAGGATCTTGGTCATGCACGCATGTGCACTTGCCTGGCATTGAGATTTAAGTCTCTGGGTCCAGGACTCAAACTGTGGTCAGCCACAGGGGAGTCCAACAACATAAGCGCTACACCATGTGCTAGCTCCCAAACTATTAGTTTCTGACATCCAAGTTCTCAAGTTTTTGTTTTTGAGCACCCTGTTTTTGATAGAATCTGTCTCTACCAAAAGAGCACAGTAGACCATGATAAAGGATGCCTAAGGAAACACGGAATCCAGCCCCGGAGAAAGGGGAAAAGAATTCCAAGATGATAGCAAAGGTGGTCCCAGGAGACAGCTGTGCACCAGGCATGAGTCCACCCAATCTACAGGGGAGCAGGTCAGAAGGCTTCAAGAGCCATTCCTTTAGGAAGATGAAACACTTTATAAACCCAATGTTTCTGATTGTTTTCAAGGAAAATTTAGACAATTGGTGAAGAATTTGAATTTTCATTAATGATAACTACATAGAAAACCAAAGGTGTTAAAAACACAAGAACTTCTGAGAAAACAAATAGGTATACAGAAAAGAAAAAGTGTGTATTGAATAGCTCACAGTTAAGCTTTAAATGGTATTGACATAGCCATAGTATTCTAAACAGAAAATAGTAATTTAGGAAAAATGAAGATATATGTGATATATCTATCTTGCAAGTATGAGAAGGGTACACAAACAATGAGAGGGCAAGGAAGAAGAAAAAGAAAGCAAAACAAATCTTTATCTTCCGTGGTGGAGATTCAGTAGATTATACCTAGGCTCCAACCACAGTGGTTAAAGTAGTAGAGTGCCTCTGTAAAGGCTGGGGTCATATGGGATGTTCAGGTTCAGATCCTGAACCAACCTGAACAGGCCAGGCATGGCAGTGCATGGTTATAATCCTCGCTGACTGGAAGGTTAAGGCAGAAGAACATGACTGAAAGACCTTGTCAATAACACCAATCTCTCTCTCTCTCTCTCTCTCTCTCTCTCTCTCTCTCTCTCTCTCCTCTCTCTCTCTCTCTCTCTCTCTCTCTCTGAATATATATACACATATACATATACATACGGGATCCAGACAGTGGTGCAGCAGTAATGTAATGCTCTTCAAGGCTGATGCACATAGGAAAGTTCCAGAGTGCCAGATTCACCTCCAGAGATCTCCCTGAACATGCTGGGGCATGAATGTGCTCTGATCTAGAATTGGCTATGGCTGAGGGTGGATCATAGCCTGAAGACCCTGCTGGGAGTGCCTATCTTTCTGTTGCTCTTTCTCATTCAGAAGAACAAATGAAATGTGTGCGTGTGTGTGTGTGTGTGTGTGTGTGTGTGTGTATGCCTGCAATGGAAAAACTCAAGAAGTTTCCATTTTAATCTGTAATTTAGAGAAGTGACAGTAAGTTGCAAAAGAATTAGCTAAAAGATGTTATGGCTTATGTGGCAAAGCAAATGGAGTTTTGAGGGCAGCTGGTTTTTGTAACAAACCCTAAAGAGCTAGTATATGTCTCTCTAAATTAGACATGTCTGTAATTTTGCTAAAAATAAAAACAATGCAACAATCACATTTCTTAAATAAAAGAAACAGAAGATTTATGCATTAAAATTATAATCACATAATTATTGATGTTATGGCTTATGTGGCAAAGCAAATGGAGTTTTGAGGGCAGCTGGTTTTTGTAACAAACCCTAAAGAGCTAGTATATGTCTCTCTAAATTAGACATGTCTGTAATTTTGCTAAAAATAAAAACAATGCAACAATCACATTTCTTAAATAAAAGAAACAGAAGATTTATGCATTAAAATTATAATCACATAATTATTTGTGATAAGAATTGTATATAATTTAAATCCCCAAGAGTGGGGAAATGGTTAAGTAATTGGGGTTGTACTCACACAATTATGCATGCAACCAAACTAAAATACTGTTATATTTATATCAAAATAAACTACTGTTATATTTATATAGTTATATATAGAGAGAGAAGTTATAATCCATGAAAAAAATGCTTTATTGGCCCAGTGGTAAGTGAAACTAACATGTTAGTGTTTAACTTTTTGTTTTTGTTTCTTCTTTGGCCTTTTTATAAATACATAAAGTTTTGCATAGAAATAAGACCAGAAATAAAGACATCAAATTTTTTTTTAATTTTATTGCCAGAGTGCATGTGTACTTGCCAGATTAAAAGAGAGAAAGCACCTTGCAATATAGCTCTGTCTTGCCACAATCCTTTTTCCTCCATTTCTCCATCCTGTTATGATCCTGGGTACACACATGCATGCCTGGTGTGTTTTTCAAGGCACCAGAGCCAGGACTTAAACTGCAGTCAGTCAGTCATGTGAGCTCTGGTTTTCTATGTATGGTATTTAATTGCTGCAGTAGGGGTCAGTCCAAGATATCAAAACATTAATAGTAGTTGCGTTTAGATCATGTTATTTCAGATTCTTGAAAAATTGTCTTTACTTCTCTGTATTTAACAAGTATTTTTTCAGAACTTTTAAAAAATTGTAATAATACTAATGTGTGTTCATCATGGAAATTTTGAAAATGTTAATATGAACTAAGAAGAAAATTAAAGTCATTCAGATGTATTGCCTTTAAAAAAAAATTATGCTAGAGCCTACACGCATGCATGAGAGGGAGAGGAGCGAGAAGCACCCTCGACAGGGCTTTGTCACGCTGCAATCTCCTTCCCTCAGCTCTGTCCTGCCAGAATCCTGGGCATGTCTTTTCAGGCTGACCATGCTAGAGATTCAAACTGGTCAATATATGGCTTCCAATTCTGCAATTCTGTATACTCCTAGCTGTGCCACAGAGGCTGGGCCCAGATGTATTACTTTTATTGTAAGAAAACACACACACACACAAATAGACTTTTTTTTTAATTGCCAGAGGGCATGTGCATTTGCACACACAACCATGTACATGTGTAGGAGAGAGAGAGAAGACAGAAAGTGTCCCACAATGGGGCATGGTCATGCTGCAATCCCCTTTCTTTCATTTTTCCTTCCTACCAGGATTTTGGGCATGTATGTACACACATCCGACGTGTTTTTCAGGCTGCACGGATCAGGATTCTTTTGTAGTGGGCCATGTTGGATCAACCTCCCTAACCACTACAATACAAGGCCACCCTCTGACATTTTTTTTAAGTGTGAGACTTTCCCCCTTGTATAATCTCAGCGTCCTACGAGAAGAGATGCTTACAAGAGTTTGGCCAATTGGAAGTTGACCAAGACTCCTGAGTCTTAACCTTGACTTTGTGACAGACTGTCTGAAGAACCAAGAGCACTATTTTCTTTTTTTGCCTGAAATTTAAAAAAAAAAAACTGATAAAATATAATAGTTTTGTATGCCTTCCTGATGGTTACATGTGAATAAAACAATCTAAACCAGTTTCAGTGTTGATTTTCAAGTCAAGTCTCAGGAACTAAGAAAATGAATACAAAGTTTCAGAAGAATTTCAGAAACCAAGTTACTAAATGAAAACTGGAAAAAGGAATTTGTCCTATTTATCATTCTTTTAGTTTTATTTGCTTTAGTCATAAATTTGTAGTTTGCTTTCCCTGGGCTTCTATTTACCAGTGTGCTGCTCCTTAGAGTAATGTCTTAAATGGGGAACCATAGTTTATATTGCCTTCATGTATTCAGAGAAAAGGAAGAAGGAAGCAAGGCTGAGAAAACCTGCATATAGAAATCATTTTTGTCAGGGTTGCACATGTATAATTTTTGTTACTGCTGTATTCAGAATAATTGTCCCAAATGTCCAAAACAGAGCTTTTAATGGATAGAGGCACGAAAAATATATGCAGTGGTCTTCAAAAAGTTCACTGAAAATGGGCATTATAATGACACAAAAATGTAAAAATAAATAAATAAAAATAAAAGAAAAAGAGAGAAAAATGTATTATGAAAAAAAAAACTACATTGACTTCAAGATTTTAATTGCACCAAAATAAACTCTTACCTTAATTCCATTTTTTCATGAAATTTTTGAAGTGCTCTCTTTTATTGAGTTAATGAAATGGGAGAGAAGGAATGAAAGAAACTAAGAGGGAAGGGGAAAGAGAGAAATCCAACTTGTCATCCTACTGTTAGGACCAATAGGAAGAATCAAACAGAAGCAAGGATAGGTCTGGGCTAAGCAAGTGAAAGGGAACAAAGGGCCTCTGCTCATTGAAAATCCATGTTTATTGCAGCATTATTCACAATTGCTAAGACACGGAATCAGCCTAAATGCCCAAGAACAGATGACTGGCTTAAAAAACTGTGTCACATAGGACCAGCAAATGGCGTAATGGCTACATCACTGGACTTCCTTGTAGTCGACCACAGTTTAAGTCCCGGACCTGGTGGCTTAAACTCACACAAGGCTCATGTGCATGCGTGCCCAAGACCCCGAGAAGAGAAGCGAGGATAAGGGATTGTGGCATGGCTATCCCCCCTAGAGGGTGATTTCTCACTTACTGTCTCTCTGTCTCTCTCTGTCTTTCTGGCAAGCACACGTGCCCTATAGCAAAAATCTCTCAAAAAAAAAAATTTAAAAGAAAAAAAAATACTGTGGCACATGTAAAGAAATGGGATACTCAGTCATAAAGAAAAATGAAACCCTGTCATTTGATTCAAAGACATGAATATGGCAGATTTAATGTTGAGCAGATTAAGCCAGGTTATGAAAGACAAACACTGTATATCCCTGCTCAATATATACTGAATGTCTACCTTCTATGGAAGAAATTGAAAGATCTGGGGATCAGCAGATGATGTAATGGTTACATCATTGGACTCTCATGTAATTGACCGTGGTTCACATCCTGGAACCAGTGGCTTAAAACTCACACGGGGCACGTGTGAACACATGCCCAAAAATCCCAAAAAGAAAATGGATGAGAAGGAATTGAGACATAGCCATCTCCCCTGGGGGGTGATTTCTCGCTTTCTGTCTCTTTGGCAAGTAAACATGCCCTATAGCAAAAATCTCTCTTAAACCAAAAAAAGAGATTTAAAGATTCAAAGATATCAAACAATAGTAGGGAATTCAAGTGTCGATACCAGAGACAGTATGGTAGGGGGTGGATAGTAGAAGGTCAGTGGGAGGAGCTTAGGGAAGAAACACCTAACAGACATAAGAATGTAAATTTCTCTGTTGAAAGTGATGTATATGGTAATATCCCTGTTTAGATTTCATGAATACTTTGAAAAACCATATTGTATCCTATAGAGATGTAAAATGATGGGATGAAAATAAGAAATCATAAAATTTAAAAAATAAAATAATGTAGTTCAGTACAGACCCAAAAACTAACTAATGTAACAGTGTTGGTGGGAGATAGGAATGTGGTCGGATGTAGGAGGGCAAGAGGGTAAGGATGGAAAGCTGTATTCACCATCATTGTTCCCTCATCTCTAGTTTACAAGTCAGAAAAGCCGAGTCCTCTGAGAATAGGACACTAATCCCAACACAGAACTCAGCTGTGTCTCTGGGCTCTGGCTCTTTATTAAAGCAGTTTCAGACTCCAGCTACTATTTGTTTCCCTTATATATTATTATATTTTTAGGTTGCCATTTTTCTTTCCTGGTTGGCAGCAAATCTGTGGGATTGCTGCCCACTCTGTTGCACTCTGGAAAGTGTTTCAGCCTGCTCTGTGAGGCTCTTGAAGCAGCTGCCAAAAGGCTAAGAGGCTGAAATGCGGTTGGCAAAATCTCATGTAATTTTTACAAAATTATCTGTCTTCCCAGTAAGACTGGGTGATAACCGATTCTGCAAACCAAGGAGCCTATGGCCCAGTAAAACCAATCTCCACCCCCACCTCTCCCTCCCCCAACCTTGGGCCAATTCTCTAGCAGGCACCAGCAGGAAGCAGCCTTGCAGGGCCTCTGTGTCCAAAACACTGGCTCCATTCAAAGGCAGACCACACAGTAGCTGCCAGCCTCCCCTCTGTACAGTACATCCCTACATGGCAGGTCCTGCTAGCCCCATTCTATGCTTTGTTAGATTTATTGATGGTTTCACATTCCACTTTTCATCCTTTTTTTTCTTTTCCTTCTCCTTTTAATTGAGGTATAACTTAGACACTAAAAAGGCATACATCTTCAATGTGTAGTTTGATAAATTGTGTGTGTGTGTGTGTGTGTGTGTGTGTGTGCCCACACAAATACCTCCAAAATGTAGAACATTTCCATTCTTCAAAAAATGTCTTCCATCAAACTTTTTGATTAATATCATACCCCTTCTCACCTGCAGCAAAAGGTAATCATAACTCTGTATTCTTTCACCATGGATTGGTTTTGCCTGCTCCTGAACTTCACATAAATAGAATCACACACCATGCACTCTTTTGAATCTAGCTTCTTTCACTTAGCATGTTTTTGATGTTTGTTCATGTCTTGTGTCTCTGTACTTCATTCCTTATTATTGCTGAGTAGAACTCCATCACCTGGAGAAATCATATATTGCTTATCCATTCATTCGTTGACGGACATTTGGGTTGTTGCCAGTTTGAAGCTTATAGGAATAAAGCTGTTAAAAATCTTCTTGTATGGGCTTTCATGTGACACATGCACAACCCAGTTTTACTGAAGAATTCATTTCTCCTAGGGAAGACCGAGGCAGTCTGGGTCCAAGGCCTTGATCAAGAGCAAGAGGACATTGGGGTGATAGCCTCATCTCCAGAGGCCTGGATAACAGGTAAATTTAATGCATCAAAGAAACTTCCCCAGTTTGTCCCAATTCAATAAGCTCTCCAATGTTTCTAACAGTCCAGAGGCAGCTGTGTCTGATGGCAATGAAATGCAGTGACAATGGGAGTTCTGACTGGGATCAAGTTTTTATTTTTAATTTAAATTTTGTGCTTGCTGACTTTCTTCAGACTCTGGCCTGACGAGTCTAATGTGAATGATTTGAACACCAATTGTAGGATTTGAACTAACCTCTTCATGGATGACCCTGTCTTAGCTATCCTATGGCACTCAGGATGGTTCATTATGATGGGCATGAAGACTATTGATTCCTCCCTATGCTATGGAGGCCAAAGAGACTGATTTAGTCTTCTTTGTAGAATCTATATTGCTAAAGAGGATGCCCTGCAATTCTAGTGATTCTGGATGTCCTGCCTATTTCCAGTCCCTAACAATATCTCTGCCTCGATCCCCATAACAGATTTGTGGAGTGTTTATGTGTGTGCCAGAAACCATTCTCACTTTTATTTATTTGCTTATTTGTTTTATACTTGCATTTACTCTTCACAAAAGCCCTTGAAAGTAATTATTATAGAGCCAGCCCATGGCCTGATGGTTAAGGCAACTAGGTATCACATGGCTGACCCTACAGCTTACGTCTCAGACCCAGCAGTTTGGAATATCCTCTGGGCACATGAGCATGCATGTCCAAAATCCCAACAGGAGGAAGAAATGGAGGAGAAGGGATTGCAACACAATCATGCCCCATTGGATGTGCTTTATCTCTGTCTGTCTGTCTCTCTCTCTTTTTCTCTCTTGCGGTCTTTCTCTAGTGAGTGCCTCTGGCAATCTTTTTTTTTTTTTTAAGTAATTATTATATTTTTTCCATGAGTGAGGAAACTGAAGTTTAGAAAAGGAGTCTTAGTCAGCCCAGGCTGCCATAACAGAATCAATTGGGTTGTTTACACGACAGAAATTTATTTTCTCACAGTCCTGGAGGCTAAAAGTTTGAGATCAGGGTACAAACATGGTCCAGTACTGAGGGCTCTCTTCCTCGCAGATGGCCACTTTCTCACTGTGATCTCACA
>NW_006159726.1:153207-156247 GCF_000334495.1 Tupaia belangeri chinensis
GGAAAGAGAGTGTGCATGTGCACTAGCTCTCTGGTATCTCTTCATATACGGGCACTAATTTTATTCACAAAGGCCCATCCTCATGACCTCATCTAAACCTAATGATCTCCCCAAAACCCTACTTCCAAATATTACTAGGGGTTAGGGCTTCAATATATGAATTTTGGCATGTAGCCTAGTAATTGAGAGACCTGGATCCCAAATGGCCAACTGTGTGATTCAAATCCCAGCCCCAGTGGCTTGAAAAACATTCTGGACACATGTGCATGCATGTCCTAAATCCCAACAGGATAGAGAGATGGAAGAGAGGGGATTATGATATGATCACACTCCATTGGGTGCTTTCTTTCTTTCCCTTTCTGTCCATCTCTCTGCCTCTCTCTGGTAAGCACATACACCCTCTGTCAAATAAAAGAAATGAATATTTGGGGGACACAACTCAGTACATAGTATTAAGTAACTTGCCCACAGACACACAGTATGCAGTAAACCTGGATTTGAGCTTAGGTCTCAAGTTCTAAAATGTCTGACTTTAGAGTCCATGCACTTTACTACCATGTTATACTACTCTGAAGACATCAGGACCTTTGTTCATACTCGTATCTTACCACTAATCTCAGGACGGGCTCCAGCCCTTTGCCCAGGAAAATCCTCACGTATCAAGCCACAAGATTAAACTGTAGTAGCAGCACCCACTACCTTGAATTTTCTTCCAGATCCCATGCCTAAGCATACTCTTAGATTTGATCTTTTCCTGGATTGGAATTTCCTAGGTCTGACTGTCCTTCAAAACGTGGCTGACAGGCCAGCTTGGAAGCACAGCAGTAACACACTACTCAGATTAAGTTGGGTCCACATGGAAGACTGCACATTTTGTTCCCTAGTCAACTTGTACGTGCCAGGCATCCAAGATCATGATCCTGGCTAGCTGGGAAACCTGGGATTGGGGGGATTACAGTGTGAAACCTTATTGAGGATCTCTCTCTCTCTCATAAATATATAAAAGAAATAAACAATGACAGGTAACAACATTTTTAAAAATTCAGCTGAAATCTACCTCCTTCTGGAGGTCTTCCTGTTGACACTGCCCCACAAAGTCTCTCTCTTTCTCTAAGTTTGTTAATTTTTTTCCATAGGCAAGAGAGATACAGAGAGATATGGGTACCTTCAAGAAAGTCCTCATACCACAATCTACCTCCAGCCTCAGCCATCCCTGGATCATGGGCATATGCACACTAACATGTTTAGAGAGGTTTCCAGATGCAAACTCAGAACCTTCCTATGTGGGTCAGCCTCACAAAGTATTACATCATCACTGTATCCAGGCCTTTTAAACATTCTTATATTTATTATCAAGATTATACAGTAAGCCTCACATTGTCTATCTCATTCATTGTCTCTACAAAACATTTTGATGTGTTATATATGACAATTATAAACTTACTGCTTCATTCCTCCAAGAACTGATTCCTATAAATACATGTGATATTTAAATCATAGTAAAGAATACTTTACTTTGGGATGTTAGATACCAGAATAAAAGATAGAGATACTGAGTACAGAGGTAGACATTCATTCATTCAGTAAGCAAATGTTTATTAAGCATTTGTAATGTGCCACTAATCAGAAAATGTACTTTGTGTAGGTTGGATTTATTATTTTTTTAGAGAGATTTTTACTATAGGGCACATATGCTTTCTAGAGAGATAGAGAGAGTCACAAAGTGAGAAATCCCCGGTGGGTTGCGGGGGGATGGCTATGCTACAATCCCTTCTCCTCCACTACTCTCCTCTCAGGATTTTAGGCATGCATGCACATGCACCTGGCATGAGTTTTAATCTGCCAGGTCTGGGACTCAAACCATGGTCAATTAAGTGAAAGTCCAGCAATGTAACCATTACACCATCGGCTGGTCCCAGATTTAATTATAGTTTAACAGACATTTGCTGAGCACCTATTAAATGCTAAGCACAAGGAATTAAAAAATGAATATAATAGAGGAAGATAAAAGTCATTGAATAGAATAGGAAAGTCAGAGTACTGAATTTGTGAAGGACTAGAGGGCAAGATAAGGCAAGAAATGTGGAAAGAGGCCAGGCCTTCAGGGGATGATCCCTCATGGCTCCTGAGAAATAGTCAATTCAGAGTACAAGAGAAATGAAGATTTTCTACTGATAATTCAGCCTCCAGCAAACAAGCTAGCGTGGTAGGGCGCTCTCCTCTGGTCCTCTATCTCTGTCTCTGTGTCTCTGTCTCTGTCTCTCCCTGCTTCTGTCTTCTCATTATTTTTTTAATTTTACATTTTCAGAATTTCGAAAGCGCGCCACACGGTTTTCTATTTTGTGATTTTTTTTAAAAAAAGAAAAACAATTACAATTTTATTTTCATTTTTCTTCCGTCTTTCTTTTTCTGTTTCTTTGTTGTTTTTCTCTCACTTTTTCGTTTCCTTTTTTCTTGTCTCTTCACTCAATATCCATTTACTGTGTTTCCAGATGGATCTAAGGGCACTGTAGCTAAACATCCAAATACTACTAGGGTTAGCATATTCTTCAATATCTACTGAATCTACTGCACAAAGCGATCACAGCAGAACAACCGAGAGATTATCTCTTTCTGCTTGCTCCTGAATGTTCAAATTGAACTTCAAGAATTAGGAAGAAACACACCATTCATCAGATGACTAGAAATCACTGCAGGACCACAAGAAATATGGGAAAGCAAGAAAATACTTCTCCTCCAAGGGAAAAGAATAACTCCTCTTCATCCACAAACAATTCAAAGGAAATCATGGAAATGTCTGATAAAGAATTTAGAACATTCATAATGGCGAAGCTAACAGAGATTGAAGAGAAAAGAGACAATGAACTGCTGAAGAGAAAGGAGAAAGAAGTTGAAGACTTCCAGGAGGTGAGGAAATTCTTGCAAGATCTAAGAGAGGAATTACACACTTTAAAAATGAATCAAAGGGACCTGTTAGAGATGAAGACTATAATACAGGAAGTCAAAATCTCCCTTGAAAGTATTAAAAGCAGACTAGATC
>NW_006159726.1:156514-157396 GCF_000334495.1 Tupaia belangeri chinensis
AAATACAAAAGACCCCAAATAGAATCAACCCAAGAAGATCTTCTCCAAGACACATTATAGCCAAATTGACCAAAACCACAGACAAACACAAGATACTAAGATTGGCAAGAGAAAAACGGCAAGTTACCTACAAAGGGTATCCCATCAGACTAACAGCAGACCTCTCATCAGAAACAATATGAGCTAGGAAAGAATGGGAAAATATATTTAATGTGTTAAGGGAAAAGCAATTTCAACCGAGAATACTGTACCCAGAAAAATTATCATTCATTTGGGAAGACACAAACATTCTCAGATAAACAAAACCTGAAAGAATTTACCAGCACCAGACAAGATCTCCAAGAAGTTCTAAAGGGTGTGCTATATCAGGAAAATTAAATACAGACACACAGAAATAAGAGTTCAAAAACTAAGAGAGTGGACTGAATTGGTGAAGTACAATTTTATGACTTTTGACTAAAATATTGCTGATTTTCTTGTAGACTTTGTTATTTGGTTGTAAGTTTGTATGGATAGGTTCATGCACCTATCATTTGATCAGAATCCTAACCTGTTTCCTGGCTTTAAGCAAAGTTCCTTAGCATTTCTTTGATTTAAGTTAAATCTGGTTTTCTTAATAGTATCAAGTGAACTTGGTATTGAAAATAGTTAGATTATTTAAGAAATTGTGTGATCAATACAATGTGGATGGGAAAGGAATGGAAGACAGTTGTAGACTCCAGAGACAGTGTGAGAAGAGGGTGGGAATGGACAGAGGGTCAGAAATAGTGATAAAAAAATTTCTAGAAACTAGAAATGGAAAATTTATGATAATAATATGCATGACTAAACCACTATGCAGTATATTCTGGATGGGAAATCACATTTCGTATGCTGTGATGA
>NW_006159726.1:157690-163727 GCF_000334495.1 Tupaia belangeri chinensis
TGATGATAACATGTATGCTGATGTGCTTGATTGAGCCAATAATATACAGTGTACTCTGGATGGAAAATCTCATTTTGTATGTTGTCGTGTTATACAGTGAATGAATGTAAATAAATAAATTTAAATTAAATAAGTAAATACAAAAAAAATGTGGAAAGAGCACAGCCTGCAAAGAGCTTGATGACACACTAGTGTGTTAAAATTCTACCCTTAAGGTCACGAGAAATGTGAGCTGGGTTGGAAAGAGGATTAATATAATGAATCCTGAATTTTAGGAAGAGGTGAGTGGGGATGTTATATATGAGGGGTGTTTCAGTGAGGGAAAGTAACCTTCATTCTAAATGAGAGAAAGGCAAGATATGAATTATGTTGATTTAATGAGAATGCAAGGGGAGAGAAATAAAAGAGTGTTCAGTTGAGAGCCTCTACTAGACCTAGGCTGCTATGGTTTGGATAATGGTTTGTCCTCCAAATTTTCATGTTCTGGAAATTTGATATCTAATATAATGGTATTAAGAAGTGGGGAGACCTTTAAGAGGAAGACTCAACCTTTACTGTGGGTGGGCACTTTGCCAGACAAGGTTGGTGTGTGTGTCAGTGGACTGAGAGAGGAAGACCTGCTTTCAATGTGGGTGAGCACTATCCAATCAGCTGGGAATGTGAGAGGGACAAACAGAGAAAGTGGAAAAGTCTGTGTTCTCTCTCTCTCTCTCTCTCTCTCTCTCTCTTTCTCTCTCTCTCTCTCTCTCTCCCTCTCTCTCTCTTCTTGAGCCTGTTTCTTTCTGCCTCTGCCATTTGTTCTGTGGCATACTACCAGATGCTAGTCTCACACTTTAGGACTTTCCAGTCACTGGAATCATGAGCCAAATAAACCTCTATTGTTCTTTCTTTTCTTCTCCTTTTTCTTCTTTCTTTCCTTCTTCTTCTTCTTCTTCTTCTTCTTCTTCTTCTTCTTCTTCTTCTTCTTCTTCTTCTTCTTCTTCTCCTTCTTTTCTCCTCCTCCTCCTGTTCTTTTTTCTTCTTCTTCTTTTTCTTGTCTTTTGGCTAGATGGTGCCTACACTCACCAGAGAGAGACAGAGAAAGAGGAAGAGGAGAAGGTACCTCCCATAGGGAATGGTCATATCACAATCCCTTCTCCATTTCCCCCTTCTTTCAGGATTTTGGGCATGCACACACATGCACTTGGGCAGGTTTCTCAAGCCACCTAGTCTGGTACTCGAACCATGATGTCAGCCATGTGATGTCTGGCTGCTTTAACCACGAGGCCATGGAACCAGCCTTTTTTTTATTTTATTTTTCTCTTTATTCATGGTAGACCATGTACACCTGAAAGTGAAAGAGAGAGAGGGAGGAACACCTTTCATGAAGTGTGGTCATGCCATGATCCCTTCCATTCAGACCTCCCGTCTCACAGCTCTTGGGCACTCACATGCATGCCTGGTGTATTACAGGCTGATCAGGCTGTGAATTTAACCAGTGATTGCTATGTGAGATCTAGCTTCTCTTGAGCAGTGCATTAGTGCTACACCACAGAGTCAGTCTCAAACCTCTATTGTTTATGAATCACCCAGTATCAGGTACTTCTGTTTAGCAACATAATAACAGACTAACACAGTGTGGGGGATAATACAAGATCACTGCTCATGTGAGGAGATTTGGCTGGTTAAAAGAAACTAACAACCTGGATCCCTACCTCACACCTTGCACAAACACTCTGGTGGATTATAAAATTAAACATAGGCAAAACTTTGAAGCTTTTTAGAATATAATATAGGAGAATATTTTTATGACATGTATTCATAAATAAGCCATACAAAACAGCAGCCATTAAGCAAAAGATGGGCACATTTGACTACATTAAAATTAATCATATTTATCCACCAAAAGTCTCCATAAAAAGACATCCCACATAGTGGGAGGATATATCTGAAACACATTGGTTGACTAAGGACTCACATTGAGACCATATAAAGAATATCTAAATATCAAATGAGGCAAGGAAAAAAGACAACTTGATGTAAAAATGGCAAAACATTGAAATAGCAATTTCAAAAAGCAGAAAACCTGGGACCAGCAGTTAGCGTAATGGCTATGTCGCTGGACTCCCATGTAGTCAACCACAGTTCGATGTCTGGCTGCTTTAACCACGAGGCCATGGAACCAGCCTTTTTTTTATTTTATTTTTCTCTTTATTCATGGTAGACCATGTACACCTGAAAGTGAAAGAGAGAGAGGGAGGAACACCTTTCATGAAGTGTGGTCATGCCATGATCCCTTCCATTCAGACCTCCCGTCTCACAGCTCTTGGGCACTCACATGCATGCCTGGTGTATTACAGGCTGATCAGGCTGTGAATTTAACCAGTGATTGCTATGTGAGATCTAGCTTCTCTTGAGCAGTGCATTAGTGCTACACCACAGAGTCAGTCTCAAACCTCTATTGTTTATGAATCACCCAGTATCAGGTACTTCTGTTTAGCAACATAATAACAGACTAACACAGTGTGGGGGATAATACAAGATCACTGCTCATGTGAGGAGATTTGGCTGGTTAAAAGAAACTAACAACCTGGATCCCTACCTCACACCTTGCACAAACACTCTGGTGGATTATAAAATTAAACATAGGCAAAACTTTGAAGCTTTTTAGAATATAATATAGGAGAATATTTTTATGACATGTATTCATAAATAAGCCATACAAAACAGCAGCCATTAAGCAAAAGATGGGCACATTTGACTACATTAAAATTAATCATATTTATCCACCAAAAGTCTCCATAAAAAGACATCCCACATAGTGGGAGGATATATCTGAAACACATTGGTTGACTAAGGACTCACATTGAGACCATATAAAGAATATCTAAATATCAAATGAGGCAAGGAAAAAAGACAACTTGATGTAAAAATGGCAAAACATTGAAATAGCAATTTCAAAAAGCAGAAAACCTGGGACCAGCAGTTAGCGTAATGGCTATGTCGCTGGACTCCCATGTAGTCAACCACAGTTCGAGTCCCAGACCCAGTGGCTTAAACTCACACTGGGAGCATATGCGTGTGTGCCCAAGATCCTGAGAGGAGAATGGAGGAGAAGGGATTGTGACGTGGCCATCCCCCCTGGGGGGTGATTTCTCGCTTTCTATCTCTCTGTCTCTCTCTGTCTGTCTGGCAAGCACACATGTCCTATAGCAAAAACCTCTCCAAAAAACAAACAAACAAACAAACAAACAAACAAACAAAAACAGAAAATCTAGGTAGCTATTAACTGTTTAACTGAAAAACTGTTTAACTTCATTGTTATGGAGGAATTACAAGTTAATACCATGATATATATGGTATATGTGATGTATATTATATTGGCAAACATTTACAAGTCAGATAACACCAAATATTAAAAGAGGATGTGTAGGGGAACCAGCAGTTAGCGTAATGGCTATGTCGCTGGACTCCCACGTAGTCGACCGCGGTTCGCGTCCCGGACTCGGTGGCTTAAAAAACTCACGCCGGGCGCGTGTGCGTGTGTGTCCAAGATCCCGAGAGGAGGATGGAGGAGAAGGGATTGCGGCATGACCATCCCCCCCCCCGGAGTGATTTCTCGCTTTCTGTCTCTATGTCTCTCTCTGTCTGTCTGGCGAGCGCATGCACCCTATAACGAAAATTTCTCCAAAAAAAAAGAGGATGTGTAGCAAAAGCAACTCGTACACTGCTGATGGGTATGCAAATTGATGCCATTTGTTTGTAAAATGTTTTAACATGTTCTGGTAAATGTGAAGATACAGACATCCTATGACTCTGTAGTAATACTCTTGGATATATACTAAAACAATCTCATGCATACATTACACAGTAACATGTACAGATGTCTTGTGTTTGAAGTCCACTTGAGTTCTTCCACTTGAGTTTGCAGGCCACCAAATTGTGACCCAATAGTGACTTTCTTTTCTTCTACTTGGCACTGAATTGAGTAGTTGGTAAGTCATGCTGACTCAGAAAATAGTTTGTACTACTTATAATACTTTCTGAGTGTTCAGATATGTTTACTCAAGTGCTTATCTTGAACAAGTTTTGTTGGACACATATTACACTTGTTCTAAATGATTTTTCTTTCTATACCTTCTATGACTGGCCTTATTTCTATAGTTTCAGGAGCTGTTAGATGAGTTAGTTCCACTTAGAACTGAGCTGCAGTTATTAAAGTACGGTGGCTATGGTAGGCCTAAAGTGGTGGAAGACAAAGTGATCTCACCCCTCAAGAGCTCACCATAACTGCAGACAAGCTGCCAGATCCCCACTGAAGCCCCAGAAGGAAACCTTCCTGCTATCAGGTCTCACATTTCCCTAGACTCAAGGCACAAGGAGGACACAGTCTACCCTTTCAGCTCCATTTGGCACCCTGAAAGCCTAGGCAATTAAACCCACCTAAAAAGATCCAATGTCAGTTCCCCTTCTCCTTTTATTCTTCCTTCCTTCATTCCTTCCTTCCTTTGTTCCTTAAGGCCCATGCCTGAGCTTTCTCCAGTATTGATCTTGTTCCAATGGTCTCTAACCCTGGGGTTCTCCAACTCTGCTTTCCAGTCTGTCCAGGAGAATGTCGCACCTAAATTCCCCCTAGTAGGACTGCATGAGATGAGATTCAAAACCTCACTCACTCCCAACTTTTAGCCCCGGAAGTAGAAAAGATTTGAGTTGCTACCTGTGTCCAGTTTGTTTACAGAATAATTATTATTTTTTAAGAATGATTTATTTAGGGGCCAGCAGATGGCATAGCAGTTACGTCGCTGGACTCCCACATGGCCGATTGCACTTTGAGTCTCAGACCCGATGGCTTCAAATTCACATCTGGTGCATGTGCATGCATGCCCAAGGTTCTAGGAGGAGAATGGAGGAGAAAAGATTGAGGCATGCCATCTCCTCTAGGGGGTGACTTCTCACTTTCCCTCTCACTGTCTCTGTCTTTCTCTCTCTGGCGAATACACATGTCCTTACTTTTAAAAGAATTATTTAATTTTATTTATTATTATTATTATTATTTGAATTTGCAACAAGCCATGCACACTCACGAGAGACAGAGAGAGAGAGAAATAGAGAAAGTGAGAAGGCAAGCCACCAGGTCCAGAACTTTTAACCCATGGTCAGCCATGTAGGAGTCCAGGACCTTAAACACCATGCCACCTGCTGGCCCCTTGTTTACAGAATTCTAACCTTAGTATGTTTTTCAAAAGGAGCAACATCATTGTACTGGAACTTGTGAAAGATAACCTCAACAAGAGGGAAAAAATGCAAAGAAAGAAAACTACTAACCAATCTTACTAATAATTTGAGATGCAGAAATGCCAAATGAAATATTTTCTTTCTTTTTTTACTTTTATTTATTTTTATTTATTTATTATCATCATAATCTTGTTTATATTACATTGAATCACAGATAACTTTACAGTGTATCACATCTCTTTTTCCAGAAGGAATACCATGCATATTAGTCAATACAGAGACATTAAAATCCCCATTTCATCATCCAATAGCTTTTCATTATTTTTCCCTATCATCATTATTATTATTATTCCAATTATTTTTTAAACAGTCAATCATTATTTCTCATTTTGCTTGTAAGAAGACTTTACCCAACATGAAATACTTCTCAGACCAATCCAGTTGAGAATACTATACATGTCAATATCAATAGGTAATAAACCATATCTGTGTCCTACTAATGTCATGCCTCTCTATTTGTTCTCTTGCTATCTTTCTCTATACTCTTCTCTTCTCCTGCCCCATTCCACACTGTCTTATCCTCATTAACTATTCTTACTGCTTTTCTGTCCTCCAATATTTCTATCTCTACCATAGAGTGTGGATAGTCGGTATATATTAAGTAGATACATACAATACGTTTCTTTCATCTCTTGGTTTACTTCACTTAGCAGTAGATCCTCCATATCCAACCACTTTCTATCAAATGCCAGGGTCTTGTTGTTTTTTATGGCTGAGTAGTATTCCATAGAGTATATATGCCACACTTTTTCAATCTATTCAT
>NW_006159726.1:163934-170679 GCF_000334495.1 Tupaia belangeri chinensis
ATATGCTTTTTGGCTGTTCGTATGTCTTCCTTAGATTTTTGTTCAGCTCATTTTCCATCTTTTAATTGAGTTAATCATTTTTTTTTTCACATAAGGCACTTGAGTTCCCTGCGTATTCTGGTTATCAGTCCCTTGTCTGAAGCATATTTTACAAAAATATTCTCCCATTCTGAGGGTGGTCAATTCACACTTGTTACTGTGTCCTTTGCAGAAACTTCTTAGTCTGATATAGTCCCACTTGTCTATTTTAGGGATTGTTGCCTGTGCTTTGGGAGTCTTATTTAAGAAGTTTTGCCTATTCCAATGTCTCCCAGAGTTTCCCCAGCATTTTCCACCAGGAGTTTTATTGTTTGAGGTCTTAGGTTCAGATCTTTGATCCATTTCGAGTTGATTTTTGTTAATGGTGAAAGATGGGGGTTCAATTTCATCTTTCTTCAGGTGGATACCCAGCTTTTCCAGCACCATTTACTAAAGAGGTTTTCTTTTTCCCACTGGATTGACTGATATCCTTTGTCAAAAAGTAGTTGGCTGTAAGCTTTGGGGTTTATTTCTGGGGTCTCTATTCTATTCCATTGGCCCACATGTCTGGTTTTGTTTTGTGTTGTTTTGTTTCTGTTTTTGTTGTTTGTTTGTTTGTTTGTTTGTTTTTGCCAATACCATGCTGTTTTGATGATCACAGCTTTATAGTATATCTTGGGATCTGGGAGTGATATGTCTCCCACTCCCAAATGAAATATTTTCAATTGAATTCAGTGTCATATAAGAAAAAAAGCTACACCTGCTTCAGTTCATTGCCAATTGCAGGATCTCTATTCATAGACATGAGTCTCCTCTTTGGTCTCTCACAGAGTTACTTAAAGATTAGGTCATGAGATCACATTCATAATATTGAGAGGTTTCTTCCCTAACAGGCTCTCTGAGTAGACTTTTCCTCTATGGCTTGACAGGAAGAAGACATATTATCCCAACTAGTTGCCACTTACATGGATATAGTATACAGCAAAGATAAGGATCCAGCTGAAGGTTTGAGAGACTATCCAAGTCTCTCTTTTCTGTTCCTTCTAGGAGTTGCTGCAGGATTCTAATTCAGCCTTAGGAGGAAGCCAGAAAGAAAAAATGACATCCTTCTGTTCTGTTATATCCCAGTTGTATCTAATCTCAGTAGTTTCAGTAGTTTAGGGTTATGGTTTCTATATAATTAAAAACCAGTCCTTCAAAATGATCATGGCAGGGGTGAAGTGTGGGCGATAAAGGGAAATTTTTAGGGTGATTGAACATTACTCGACTCATACAGAGTGAACTTCACTTTATGCATATGTTTTAAAGTCATCAAGGTGTCAAGTGATCCCAGAATGGATTGCAGACTGTGACAAATGAATCTAAGTGTATTACAAATGTATGACATAACCTCATTGAAGTGTGTGGGGGATAAAAGGGTTGACTAAAGTTACCTTGGAAAATATTGTTTTTTAATTCACTATTGCAAGGCTAAAGACAAAAAAAAACTATACATTAATACTGCACATTTGGGTTTCTTTTCCTCACAGAGAACACAACAGTGTAGTCTAGGGTGGAACAAATAAGTAAATAAATGTAGATAATAAGAGTCACAGTACCAGAGGAAGTAGTTACAAATAAGTAGAGGGTGGAAGGAGGCAAAGGCCAGGATTAACTCTGTGGTGCTTGATTCAAGTTAGAGTTATCAGTATGACCTGTATTTATTTATTATTCTTTTAGTAATGACATCACATTTATTTTGTTATATATGAAATAATTATGGAAGATTGGGAAGGTAAAGCATGAGTATGTGTACATGTGTTAGTACAGACACATTTATTTTCTAGTTCTTTCTTTTTAGAAGATCTAGAAGCAGTGTCATCCAAGTAGCAATGAATACACCCATCACCCAGATCTTGGTTTCTAATACCATTTTTCAGTAAAAGGAACCTGTACTCCTGAGAGAAATTACTAAGTCTACAACTAAGGCAGAGAAAATAGAAAATTAGCCTGGAGCAGCTTGTGGTGCCAGAAGTCTAGAAAGTGCATTAGCCTGGAGCAGCTTGTGGTGCCAGAAGTCTAGAAAGTGCATGCACACACATGCACACACACACACACATACACACACACACACACACACACACACACAGATGAAGACATATTAAAATTTTACAAGAGGTGAAGCCAGCAGATGGTGTAGTGGTTAAGGCACTGGACTCCCACATGACCAACTGTGGTTGAAGTCCCAGACCCAGAGGCTTGCAAATCATGCCAGGCATGTGTGCTTGCATGTGTACATTCCCAGGAGAAGAAAGAAGGAGAAAGGACTGTGGTGTAGCCATCTCCCTGGTGTGTGTGTGGGAGGGTGATTTCTCACTTTCACTCTCTGTATCTCTCTAGCAAGCATATGCACCCTATAGCAGAAATCTCTTACAAAAAAATGTATACAAGAGGCAACATGGAAGAATGACCAAAGCTGGAAAACATAAGTGACAAAACGTATGAGAACACTATTAGATTATAACCTCTAAAATAAATATCCACAAGTCCTACTGATATAAATGAATGGATGAATGAGGGAGAAGGGACAAATATTTCTTTCACAAGAATTCCAAGTCATATACATATAGATGTTACCATCTCAGGAAAATAGAGTATAATCTCCTCCTCTTCAGAGTGGTTGGAATTTAGTAACTTATCCAGAAAAAATAGAGCACGGAAAGAGAAAACAGTAACTTTATAGTACAGAAAACTGGTTGATACCACTTTAAACAGATGATCAAGGTCAAAACCACCAGTCATAAAATGATGTGATCATGTGCCTGATATATTGTGATGAAAAGGGCACTTCACCTCTGTAGTATTCTTCACCCAAACTCATAACTGTAGTCTAACTGTAAGAAAATATCAGGTAAAAGCAAATTGAGAAATATCTACAATGAAGCTGACTTTAAGCATATTAAATAAATAATTGTAATTTTTAAAAATAAGCAGTGAGATGGTTAATTTTCATGGTCAACTTGGCTGGACACATGGTTAACACATGTATATTTTGTCAAATGTAATTCTAGATGTTTTTATGAGGGTGTTTTTGGATGAGATTAACATTTAAATTGATAGATTTTAAGTAAAGCACATTATCTCCATAATGCAGATGGGCCTCACCCAATCAGTTGAAGGCTTTAATAGAGCAAAGACTGACTTCTCTCAAGCAAGAAGGAATTCCGCTGGGCCAGCAGGTGGCATGGAGGTTAAGGTGCTGGATTCTACATGACTGGTTGTGCAGTTCGAATCCCAGACACAGCAGCTTGAAAATCATGCTGTGTGTGTGTGTGTGCATGCCCAAAATCCAGAGAGAAGAATGGAAAAGGAATTATGGCAATGGCCATCCCCCTAGGGGAGATGATTTCTCACTTTCTCTCTCTCTCTCTCTCACTTTCTCTCTCTCTCTTCTCTCTCTTTCTCTCTCTTTCTCTCTCTCTCGCACACACACATGCACCCCTATAGCAAAAACTAAAATAAATAAGAAAGAATGCCTGCAGACCACCTTTGGACTCCAATTGCAATTCTTCCTTGTGTCTCCAGCCTGCCACCCTACTCTATATTTGGAACTCAATGAGCCTCCACAATCACATGAGCCAGTTTCTTAAAATGAATCTCTCTTTCTCTCTCTCTATACACACACACACACACTCAGACACACACACATACAATGTTGGTTTTGTTTCTCTGGAGAACCCCCAAAAATTCAGTGTCTTCCTAGGTACCTGAGGATACATACTTCAAAAGCCACAGAACTACAGGGTAGACAGAGAAGAGTTTACCCCCACTTCTGGCCTCAACCTACCTAGTGTTTGTTCCTGGAGGTTCCCTGTATAGTCAGTTTTTAACTTATCTTCTTGGAGCTTTACAGTATCATCAAAAGTTTTTAGTCATAAAAAAGAAGACTGAGAAATTGTCACAGACCAGAAAAGACTGAGGAGACATTACTAAATATAATGTAGTATTCTGAGTGGGATCCTGAAATAGTATAAAGAACTTCGTGGAAAATCTACCAAAATCTGAATAGTCTGAAGTTTAGTTAATAGAATTGTATCAAAGTTAATTTCTCAGTTTTGACAAAAGTACTATGGTTATGTAATATGTTAAAATTAGTGAAAACTGGGTGAATGGTATAACAGAACTCTCTGCACTACCTTTGAAACTTTTCCGAAAATCTAAAATTATCCCCAAATAAAATTTTTTCAGGGATTTTTGCTATAGGGTGCATGCACTCACCAAAGAGACAGAGACAGAAAGCAAGAAATCAATCCCTAGTGGGGATGACCACACTGCAATCCCTTCTCCTCCATTCTCTCAGAATTTTGGGCGTGCACGAACATGTGCCCAGTGTGAGTTTTAAGCCACCAGGTCTAGGACGTGAAGCACAGTCGACTATGTGGGAGTCCAGCAACGTAACCATTACGCCATCTGCTAGTCCCCTCAACTAAGCTTTTTAATAAAAAATAAATATTCCAGACTCCCAGTTAATGGGAAAAGATGACACACTTCTTTCTATTCCTCCCACTAGATTACAGATAGAAATCTTAAATATTATATGAAAAAAAAAAGTATAAGGAGATTTTTAAAAGGTAGTGAGGTAATGGCAGATCAGCTAGGGGCCTAGCACCTGAAAGAAAAGCACAGAAGTGAGTTCCCTGGACTTTCTTTTTACCTCATATATCCTGGACTAGTGATAGAGAGAAGCAGGCAAGCCAGAAGTGACAAGAGGCACAGAGAAAAACAGAATAAAACAAACAAAAACCACAATCAATTCAAGAAACAAACAAGCAAAGCCTACTAGGTGCTTTTTCTTTCTTTTTTAGCCTTATTGAAATGACCAAAACCTCCAGCACATTGTTAGAATAAAAGTTTTTGAGAGTGCACATCTTTTTTTCTCAAATGGGGGAAATCATTCAGTCTTTCATCATTAAGTGTGATGTCTGTGGGTTTTTCATAATGCCCTTTCTCAAGCTGAGGAAGTTTTCTTCTATCCAAGTTTGTTCAGATTTTTTCCCCATAAATGTGTGTTTGATTTATCAAATGCTTTTTTTCTTTTTTTACCAACTATCAAGATGATCATGTGCTTTTTGATTTTTATCTTAATAAGGCCTACTACATTCATTGATTGTTGGATGTTAAACTAACCTTGCAGGGGCGAGCAGGTGGTGTCATGGTTAAGGGCGCTTGACTCCCACATGGTCGCCCGTGGTTAGAGTCCTGGACTTGGCGGCTTGCTTTCCGTATTTCTCTCTTCACTCTGACCCTCTCTGGTCAAATTTAAATAAATAAATAAATAAATTTAAATAAAATAATTCTTTTTGGGGGGGGGCGGTTTGTTATAGGGCACATACACTCACCAGAAAGACAGAGAGGGACAGAGAGACAGAAAGCGAGAACTCGCCCCCCAGGGAAAATGGACATACCGAAATCTCTTTTCCTCCATTCTCCTCTCAGGATCTTGAGCATGCACACACACGCACCTGGTGTGAGTTGAAGCCACCAGGTCTGGGACTTGAACCACAGTCAACTACATGGGAGTCCAGCGACATAGCCATTACACCAACTGCTAGTCCCTAAAATAATTCTTAAAAAAAAGAAAAAAACTAACCTTGAATTTCTGGGATAAATCCCACTTGCATACTACTTTTCATACATTGCTGGATTCAGTTTGCTAAAACTTTCTTAAGAATTTTGCACCTGTGTTCATGGGATATTAGCCTATCATCTTTTCTCCTGATATCTCCATTCTGGCTTCTGTATCAAGGTAATAATTCTCATAGAGCTAATTGAGAAGTGTTTCCTCCTCTTCTATTTCAGAAAAGAATTTGTAAAGAATTTATTTTTTTCTTTAAATATTTGATAGAACTCACCAGTGAAACCATCTGGACCTATGCCTTTCTTTGTGGGAAGTATTTTAATTACTATGTCAATCTTTTTACTTCTTATAGGTCTATTTGGCTTTTCTGAATATTTTGTAACAATTTACTGAGATAAAATTCACAAACTATAAAATTCATCCATTTGAACTGTACAATTCAGTATATTCACAACCATCATCACAATTTTAGAATGTTTTTATCATCCCAAAAGGAAACTGTATCCTTTGGCTGCTACCCTCCCAATTTTCTCATTCTCTCTCCCCCTGCCCTAGGCAACCACTGATCTATTATATTAGTTTGTTGGGAAAGTCATGGTATATTTTCCTGTTCTATCTCTACAGCTTTGCCAACATGAGATATTTTATGTGCTCTTTTTTAGTGATTGGCTTCTTTCACTTAGCATGTTATCTAGGTTCATCTATGTTGTAGCATGTATTAGTATTTCATTTCCTCTTATGGTCAAATGGTGTCCCATTGTATAAATGTTCCACCTTTGCTTAACCATTCATGAGTTGATGGACATTTGACAGTTTCCACCTTTTGGCTACTACAAATAATGTTGCTATAAATATTTTATTTATTTATTTATTTTTATTATCATCATAACCTTCTTTACATTACATTGGATTACATATAACTTTACAGTGTATTACATTGCTTTTGCTTTTTCAAAAGGGAATGCCATGCATGTCAGTCAATACAGAGACATTAATCTCCCCACTTCATTATTCAATATCAATTCTTTGTTTTTCCCAATCATTATTATTATTCTAATTATTTTCTCTAAACAATCACTATTTCTCATTTTGCTTGTAAAAAGACTTTAC
>NW_006159726.1:175660-195396 GCF_000334495.1 Tupaia belangeri chinensis
TTCTTCAACCCTAGAAGTTCCATCTGGTTCTTGTTTAAGGTATCCATTTCTTCTTTCAAGTCATGAAAAGACTTCCTCATCTCCTGGAGCTCCTTGTCTCTTTTCTTTTCCATCTCAGTTAGTTTGGTCACTACAAATATTCTGAATTCCTTATGAGACATGTGCCCGACGTCCATTGTATTGACTGTGGGTGATGTAAGCTTGATGATTTCCCTTGAGGGAGAGGCCTTTTGTTGATTGTTCATATTTCTTGAGCCTCTGCGATTGTTCCTAGTCATCAGGGAATCTATATGTTGCTTCCTAACTTATTTAAGGTATCTCTGAGTGTTAAAAGTTGTATAGGATTAGAAAATTGATGATTTCTCTTATGCTTGGCCTACCTGTTGCTCACAATTACCATTAACTGTTGCCACTAGTCCTGGATGGCCCAAAGTCCTCCCTGTTTCTAAGGAGTCAGGTGAGCCTCCAACTGACCTAATAAGCAACATCTCAAGAGCAAAGAAAAACAAAACCAAAAAGGAAATCGTGTGGCACGCATTTGCGTGCTATTCAAATCACCAAAATTCAGAGAGTCCAAAGGCTAGTGGCGAAGGGCCAAAGGATGAGTGACAGGACCAGGTTGGTTGGGCCTGAAGCTGCAGGCCGCCTGGTGTCTGGAACTGCTGGCCGGCTGGATCCGGTTTGCGAGTGGGGTGGGGTGCGAATTCATCTTAAAGTCGCATACAACCAATCTGGGGTCCAAGGAGGAGGAAGGGTGGGGATACACGAAGGTCTGGAGGGGTCAGGCCTGCAGCCACAGGCTGCCTGGTGTCCGAAACTGCTCTATAAATATTTTTTTAGTTTCAAATGACTCAAGACAGCAAAAAGAATGTACAAAAATACTTTTCTCTCTCTCACAGAATGCACAGCAAATGTGGCAAAGTGTAAGCAACTGGTAAATCTGAATAAAGATCCCTGTTATGTAATGTCCTTTTTTATTGTTGATAATTCTCTTCTTTGTTCTGAAATCTATTCTACTTGATATTGGGTCATCAGAAAAGTCATGATGTGTTTTTCTGTACAAAAATAAGTCACGACTTTTCTGATCACCTAATATTAACAGAGTCAATGTTAGCTTTTAAAATTATAGTGTTATCATTGAGCATGTATTTCTCAGGCTAGGAAAGATACACTAAAATAATTATTTTATATAGAATTTCTAGTTAGAGCTCCCATTCACTGACTGGCAGAGATTATCTAGTCAATTCAGGGTTCAGTACCTCCTCATTCTTGCCACTCAGTTTTGAAGGGTGCCTTAGGCAGCACCAAGGCTAAGAAAAAAAGTTATCTCTGTTAATGTAAACATCTGCCATTATTCCTCATTCCCTTTATCTCCTGCCCACAGATATGTCCTTCCATCCTGGATAGGAGGCTTCTCTCTCCATTGTTGGCAACTCTCTGGGCCCCATCCATGCTGCTTTCAGTTCTATTAAAACATTTCCTGGGTCTCTTTGTGTTTGTTGTTTTAGCATATGAGAAGAGTCTGGAAGGCTGCCTTGGTCCCATTTTCCCTGAATCCATCACACCTCCCCATCTTCTTCCTCATCTCACTTCTACCTTTGGAGCTGCCACAATACAGTCTAATCTGGAGTAGGAAATTTTATTTTTCAAGACATAACTAAATGTTTATGTACCTAACTATATAGTTCCAAAATACATAAAACACCATGACAATTTAAAGGAAAAATAGGAAAATTCACATTTATACTTGGAGACATCAACATTATTCTCTCTGTAGTAAGTAGAGCATGTACACAAAATCTGCTAAGATGTAGAAGATATGAGCAATACTACCAATCCACTTGATTTAATGATATTTACAGAACACTCCACCCAGTAACAGTAGAACAGGTAGGTAACAGAAAGATCTTCAATGGGAAACTAAGAGGCTTAAAAACACATTGGCTCAGGATAATCACCCATCTATCCATTCAGGCTGAATATTAGTACTTGAATGTTCACAATGCATTGGTAGACATTTGGGAGCAGTTCACTTTTGGATCCTAGATTCTCCCAATTTAACCCCCCTTTAAAAAGACTTTCTTCATTGGTCACCAGACTGTCCCCTAATATTTCATTTTTCCTAAAACTACTTATTACAATAAAAATTGGGCAAATGATACTTTAAATTTAGATCCAGATTTTTATTAAAGTAAAAAAAAAAAACAGTTTGTAAGAGTAGAATCACTGTCTTAATAGAAACCCATGAAAGTCATGTGGTATCTATGATTAAAAATTTTATCTATGATAAAATCCAGGTGCCCAAAGTGTCTTTTCTGAGTTACCTTAGTTTTATAAAGTCTATTTTTACCCCTAGCTTTACTGAAGTATAACCAACAAATAAAAATTGTGTGTGTGTGTGTATACACATATATAGACACATACAAACTATAAAATTCACCCATCTGTAGTGTACAATTCAGTATAAAGTTATGTAACTATCACCACAATTTCAGAATATTTTTATCATCCCAAAGGGAAACCCTGTATCCTTTAGTTGTTACCCTCCCAATTTTCCCATTTTCTCTTCCCCTCCTCTAGGCAACCACTAATCTACTTTCTGTCTCAACAATTTTGCTTATATGGATGTTTTATGTAATGATTTGTATAATATGCATTCTTTTTTGGTTATTGGCTTCTTTCACTTAGCATAATATTATTTAGATGGTAACGTTTTATCTACAGTTATCTAATCACGTGCACACGTGCACACACACACACACATACACTCCTCTTATGATGCTAAAAGATGTGTGTACACACAAAAGAGAGAGAAAGCACTCCCCAACAGGGCTGGTCATGCTGCAATCCTCTTCCCTCCAATTCTCCATGCTGTCAGGATCCTGGGCACATGTGTGCAAACCTGGCATGTAAGCCACCAGGGCTGGGACTCAAACCTTGGTTGGCAATGTAGGATCAGCTTCCTCTGTACAGTACTTAATTGCTGTACTATGAAACTGGCTCCCAAACTGCATATATTTACAGTATACAACATGATGTTTTGATATATGTATATGTTGTAAAATAATTACCACAATCAAGCTAATGTGTATTAGATCTCTAGAGTTTATGCATCTGACTAAAACTTTGTACCCTCTAACAACATCTCTCTCCCCATAACTGTTCCCTAACTTAACATAGGTCTGAGGCCTTAAACAGTAATCTAAAATGATGCCAAATTAAAGTTAGTGGTCAGTACTAGGTTGAAAATATAAGAGTGGGAATGTTTAGCACTATATGCAGGCATTAAACAATACAACTGAACAAAACAATATTCAGGCCAGCTCCTTCAGACAGCTGTAATGTGATGCTTGGGAGAAGCTGGAAGCCACATAGTGACCATGGTGTGAACACCTGGCCCATGATGTCTGAAACACACCAGCATGCACACAAGTGCCCAGGAGTTGACAGGCTAGAGGACTGGAGAGAGGGGATCATGGCATGATCAGATTCTGCGAAGGCTACTCCTCTCTCACACTCACATAATGTACACACATACAATCATGAACACAGAAAAATGTTTTTAAAAATTTAACAAACAAAAAATGAGAGGTAGATAATTCTGCATTAAAAAACCAGACTTTGGGAACCAGCAGTTAGCATAATGGCTATGTTACTGGACTCCCACGTAGTCGACCGCGGTTCGTGTCCCAGACCCGGTGGCTTAAAACTCACGCCGGGCGCGTGTGCGTGCAAGCCCAAGATCCCGAGAGGAAAATGGAGAAGGGATTGCGGCGTGACCATCCTCCCTGGGGGGTGATTTCTCGCTTTCTGTCTCTATGTCTGTCTGTCTGGTGAGCGCATGTGCCGTATAGCAAAAAAAAAAACAAAAAACAAAACCAAAAAACAGACTTTCACTTCTAGCAAACATGAAGTAACAGGGCTGATTTATCTTCATGACACAAGTAAAAAATTGAACAAATTATGTAAAGCAATGGTTTTTCAGACATTGAGAAATAGGCAACACAAGACAGCAATCACTGAGAAAAGGGAAATTAATGAAGTGAGCCCTACAATTGCCCTAGCTTATTGCTTGGAAAGGCCATGGCCCAGGGAGAGAGAACCCAAACAGAGTCTGGCAGTTTCCTTGAATTGAAGAGATTCAGGTTGGCCAAGAAAGCTAAAAATTCACAGGGCAGTGTACCAGAGTAGACAGAGATGCACAGAACAATAGCTCTGGAGAGTTTCCTAGGATTCCTTTCATGTCTTCAACCAAAAGATCAGCATGGATGTGAAGAAACTACTCAATAAGGGTAAGGGAGAGTGGAATCACCCAAAAAGGTTAGCGGGTAGAATCCCTAGATCTAATTCAGTCACTACTAATAATAGTTTCTGTTTCTCCCAATTGAATTGGAGAATCTCAGTCACGTACCCATCAGGCAAGGTACTCTGAATGGTTCTGCTCCAGAAGTGGGACAAAATTAGAAGTAGACTGAATACTGTCCTGGTCTCACCTAACAAAGCCTAAAAGCAAGTCCTAAAATGTTCAAACTCCTTCCAAGTTTTTTAACTGTATATTAGAATAAGCCCAAGAATATTTATAGAAAATGGGACTAGCAGATGGCATAGTAATTAGGTCGCTGGACTCCCACATGGCCGACTGTGATTCGAGTCCCATATCCAGTGGCTTGAAAATCACACCAGGCATGTGTGTGTGTGTGCCCAGCCAGGATCCTGGGAGGAGAATGGACTGTAGTGTGGCCATCCTGGCTGGGAGCAATTTCTCACTTTCCCTCTTGCTGTCTCTGTCTCTCCAGTGAGTGCACATGCCCTAAGGCAAAAACTTCCTTAAAAAGAAAGGGAAGAAAGAAAATAATATCCCCAGAACCCAACGAGACAAAATTTACACTGACACTAAATAAAAAGTTATCAGGTATGCAAAGAAACAGAAAAATATGATCCATAATGAGAAGAAAAATTATTCAAAAAAGCCTAAAAGTGACTAAGATAACAGAACAAGTAGGCAAAAACTTTGAAGGAGTTATGAAACTATTAGGTTGTCAGAAAAGTCATGACAAATTTTTGCATAGAAAAAATACATCATGCCTTTTCTGACAACCCAATATATTCTGTATGTTCAAGAAAGGAGAGGAATGCAGTAGACACAGAAGATACTAAGAAAATGCAAATCAAACTTCTAGGGATAAAAATTACTGTGTTGGAGATGTTTTTAAAAAATACAATGAATGAGACTAAGAGAAAATTAGACACTGTGGAAGCTCAGTGAAATCAAAGGCAGTATTCAAGACATGTAAAATATATTCTCTGACCACAAGGAAATCAAATTAGAAACTAGTAAGAAAAGCACCTTGAAAATCTCTGAATGTCTGGAAGCTACATAACACACTTCTAAATAATACGTTTGTGAAAAAGAAATCAAGGTGGAAATTACAAAGCATTTTGAAATGAATAAAGATGTAAAAACGTTATATCTAAATTTGTGGAGGGTGGCATGTGCAGGAATATGTCATCTCAGTAAGCACATATCATCATAGGTGAATTTCAAAAAACCACAATAGCGCAGGGGAGAACAATAGTTGGTGACAATTCAATATACACATTGAAATAGAAGAGTAGATATCAAATGAGCATAACCCAAAATATTGGCAAATGTTTGAGATGATGGATACGTTTGTTGCTCTGACTTGATTTTTACATAATGTAAACATTTTGATAAATCACACTGTACCCCATAAATTTGAACTATTGGTTTGCTGGAAAAGTCATGACGTATATTTTTTTTTCTAAACAAAAATGCATCATGATTTTTCTGACATTGCAATATTGTATGTAAGTCATAAATTAGAAGAATTTTTAAATTATGCTTAGTGAAAGAAGTCAAACATTAAAAAGTGCATTTTGCATGCTTTGTTTTTAAGTGAGGTTTAAGAACAGCAAAATTAATTAATGGGTATAGAAATCAGAAAAGCAGTTGCCTCAGGAAGTAGGGGAGGAAGGGGATAGAATGAAAAGAACATAAGATAATTATTTAGAGTGATGGCAATGCATTGCTCCTGATTGTGTCATAAATTAACCTAGTGTGTACATTTGTCAAAACTCATCGGAACCAGCAGTTAGTGTAATGGCTATGTCGCTGGACTCCCACGTAGTCGACCGCAGTTCATGTCCCGGACCCGGTGGCTTAAAACTCACTCCGGGCGCGTGTGCGTGCATGCCCAAGATCCCGAGAGGAGAATGGAGGAGAAGGGATTGCGGCGTGACCATCCCCCCTGGGGGGTGGTTTCTCGCCTTCTTGTTCGATGCCCTCACTAGATATCGGCAAATAAGGTTCAACAACCTATTGAATGGATAAGGCATCATGACCTAACAAGATTTATGCCAGGAATGAAAAATTAGTTTAACATTAGAAAATCAATCAATTGGGACCAGCAGTTAGCGTAATGGCTATGTCATTGGACTCCCATGTAGTCGACCACGGTTCGTGTCCTGGACTCGGCGGCTTAAACTCACGCTGGGCGCGTGTGCGTGCGTGCCCAAGATCCCGAGAGGAGAATGGAGGAGAAGGGATTGCAGCGTGGCCATCCCCCCTGGGGGGGTGATTTCTCGCTTTCTGTCTGTCTCTCTCTGTCTTTCTGGTGAGCGCATGCGCCCTGTAGCAAAAACTTATCCCCCCCCCCAAAAAAAAAGTAGAAAACAAAAAAGGATTGAGCTTTAAAAACAGGTATAGTCCTTAAAATGTTTCTAAGATGTTCAACTTTAGTCATAAAAGAAATGTAGATTTAAAAATCCCAAGATTCTACTGTCACCTATCATATTTGCAAAAATACACATGTTCTACGAAAGTCTGTTGCTGAGGTGAGTGCAACATCATATATCTATGAGACAATATTAATTCTATCAAAGTGCAAAAATGCATTTGCACTTACCTTTTGGCCCAGTAATCAAAACTATAGAACTCTACTAGAAAATATACCTCCACGAATACAAAATGGCTTAAGCTTAAGGTCGTCGCAATAATTATTTGAAGTGGCAAAATGTTAGAAACACTCCAAGATGGTACACGCACAAAGTACCATGAATTGGTATGTGATGACTTTTAGGATATATTCAAAAAGAAAAATTCAAGGTATCAAATACTTTATACAGCACGCTACATCTTGTGTTAAAAAAAGGAGAAATAGGAACGAGCAGATGGCATAATGGTTATGTCGCTGGACTTCTACATAGTTGGTTATGGTTCAAGTCCCAGACTTGGTGGCTTGAAACTCATGCTGGGCACATGTGCATGCATGCCCAAGATCCCTAGAGAAAAATGGAGGGGGGATAGTAGCGTGGCCATCCCCCAGGGGATGATTTCTCACCCTCTGTCTTTCTGTCTCTCTCTGGTGAGCATATGTGCCTTTTGGCAAAAAATCTCTCTCTAAGAAAAAAGAAGAAATAAGGTTATATGTACCAATTTACTTTTGGAAAAATAAAATGGAAATATGAGTTCATGAATTAAAAATGATTACATTTAGATGGTGGGTGAAAATTTTAAAGGAAAGGGAACTTTTTTAAGTACTTTTAAGTAATTTAGTTGTGCATTTATCTTTTAAAATAAGAGGGAGAGAATGAGAGACGATAAAGCTATTTTTTTTTAATTTAATTTATTCATTTTATTTCAGTTTGACCAGAAAGAGAAAGAGAGAGAGAGAGAGAGAGAGAGAGAGAGAGAGAGAGAGAGAGAGAGAGAGAGAGGGAGGGAGAGGGAGAGGAAGAGGGAGAGAAAGAGAAAGTGAGAAAGCAAGCCACCAGGTCAGGGATGTGGTCAGCCATGTGGGAGTGTCAGCCATGTGGGAGTGTCCAGCACCTTAACCACCATGCCACCTGCTGGTCCCAGCTATATTTTTTTTGAGAGGTTTTTGCTATAGTGCGTATGCGCTCGCTAGAAAGACAGAGAGACAGAGAGACAGAAGGCGAGAAATCAGTCCCCCAATTCCTTCTCCTTCATTCTCCTCTCAAGACCTTGGGCACACATGCACATGCGCCCAGCGTGAGTTTAAGCCACCGGATCCGGGACTCGAACCATGGTCGACTACATGGGAGTCCAGAGACATAGCCATTACGCCAACTGCTGGTCCCAACATAGCTATTTTTTTACAGGATCTCCCCATGTCATGCTCCTCCTGCTCCAGTCACCCAGTTAGCTAGGATTATATTGATAGTTATACAGTACCATGTCCAGCCTGTGTAGGTTGGTCTGGGAACTGAAACTGGGCCTCCAGTATGGTCCTAGCCTCACACAATGACACCCTTATCACTTGCATTGTCATAGCTGGGTCTAGTTTTGCATTTTGATCTATGTAGATAGAGTAATGGTTATGTTCCTGGACTCCCACATAGTTCACCATGGTTTGAATCCTGGACTTGGCAGCTTAAAACTCATGCTGGGCATGTGTTTGAGTGCCCAGAATCCCAAGAGGAGAATGGAGGAGAAGGGATGTCAGTGTAGCTATCCCACCTGGGGGGTGATTTCTCACTTTCTGTCTCTCTGTCTCTCTGTCAAGCACATGCACGCTATAGCAAACAAACGAACAAACAAAAACTCTCTCTCAAAAGAAAAGGTTAAATAAAAAGAAAAAAAAGAAAATACAAAAACGAAATAAAAAGAACCTGGTTGCACATTAAATTGGTAGCATAATCATGCAAACAAAAGATATTTTAACTTTTAGACACAAGTATTTCTGTACATCATCAGTGGTACATAGTCTAATGACCAAACAGAGAAATCTCAAACATCACTAGGTTTATGGTTAGTGATAATTTTAGGTATTGTAATTTTGAAACTTTTATATTTATTGTAGGAAAAAGCAAAGAAATATAAGGAACCAAGACTTTGTGTGCAAGAGGAAAAACTATAAAAGGTAATAAGAAATATAAAGGTAATAAGAAACCTGTAATATTAAATGTAAATTGAAAGTATCAAAAGGATATTTCCTCTTTTTGCACTAAAAGGAAATGACATTTTTCAAGAAATGGCAGATCCCAGGGCTGAGGCAGAAAAAAATTTAAAAAGTGAGAAAATGAGAGATGCCTAGTACCAGAAAGCAAAAAGAACTGATGGGGATGTGTCCATACACAGGAGCCAGTTTCAGACAATTTGAGCACCAATAAAGTACAATGACTGGTATTTATCGTAAAACTTTTTTTTTTTTTTTTGGAGAGGTTTTTGCTATAGGGCGCATGCGCTCGCCAGACAGAGAGAGACAGAGACAGAAAGCGAGAAATCACCCCCCAGGGGGGATGGTCACGCTGCAATCCCTTCTCCTCTCGGGATCTTGGGCACGCACGCACACGCGCCCAGCGTGAGTTTTAAGCCACCGGGTCCGGGATGCAAACCACGGTTGACTACGTGGGAGTCCAGCGACATAGCCATTACGCTAACTGCTGGTTTCCTTTATTGTAAAACTTTGAAAAACCAATCAGTTCATAGTAATACTCAGAGAAGTCAGAGAAGAAAAATAATAAACACTCTTCTTTAGAAGAGTAGCAGCTAACATAGCTGGAATAATAGAATTAAATTAGCATGTTCAACTTCCAATTCAGTCAAAAATGATCAATGGGTTAAGGTGGAAAGTCAACTTTCACAGTGCTAGCATCTCCTGGTCTTTCAAGATTAACTAGCTGATTACCTACATACACACACAGCTCCTCGATGAGTTCTTACTCATGTAACTTACAACAGATTGACCTTTTCTGGAGAAGCAGATGGAGACCATTTTACAGAGGAAGTCTAATTCATGGACTGTGAACCTCATCTGATTTAGAGTAATGTATGGAAGCCAGCAGGTAGTGTGATGGTTAAGGAGTTGGACTCCCACACGGTTGATCATGGTTCAAATTCGGGATCTGGCAGCGCTCTCTTGCTAGAAAACATGCCATGTAGCAAATTATAAATAAGTATAATTAGATAATTCTTTAGTGATGTATGATAATATGCAGATTAATCAGTATCTTAAAACTATCCAGGTTTTTTATACACTTGTATTTTTCTTTGGTGTTTTGTAGTTTTTACTTTTTACTGAAACTTTGATGCTGCAGGATTTCAGTTTTGAACTTGCCCCCCAAATGTTCAGTATTTTAACCAAGAAGATCTTGCTGATACAGATCACAGAATTCGGTACTGATTGCCACGTATTAGGCATGGATTCCTCTCAATGTGCAGCCATCCCAAAAGTCACATCCATGTGCATTTTATGAGATGACATTTAACTTCTATCAAGTTTTCTAAAGGTATCATTCTTATCTAGTTTTACTCAGCCAAATGTGGTATTCTATTATAAAATTGAGTCCTAAAGTTAATGCCTAACTACTGTTAGTTTGTATGTGTTCCTTGAAGTTGATGTGTTGAAAACTTAATTCCGAATGCAATGATGTTGAGAGGTGGGACCTTTAAATGGCAATTATATCAAAAGAACTCAGCCCTCGTGAATGGATTAACCATTATTGAAGGAGTGGATTCCTGACAAAATGATGAGTTCTGACCCCTTCTCTCTCACTTCCTTGCCCTTCCACCTTCTGCTATGAGATAACGTAGCAAGAAAGCCCTTGCTAGATGCTAGCCCTTGCTAAATATTGAACTTCCCATGCTCCAGAATTATTAATAAATTTTTCTTTATAAAGTACTCAATCTGTGGTATTGTTATAGCAACATAAAACAGACTGAAGACAACTATATAAGTCTAGTCTATAATAAAAAAAAAGTATTCACTTTCTCCACTTTTCTCTCCTTGAATAGATGTTATATCTAGGTAGTTTTTAGAAAGTGGGTGTATCAGAGTATTGCTTTGTGTTAATCATAAATATATTTGAAGTCAATTAAATTAGATTGGTAAATGGTCATCAGACCAAGAGGTTATTAAAATGCATATTAATAATCCTTACCCTATTCACTCATTTTGTTAAGAGAGACAGACAGATAGATAGAAAGCGAGAAATCACCCCCCAGGGGGGATGGCCATGCCACAATCCCTTCTCCTCCATTCTCGGGATCTTGGGCATGTGCACGCACACACACACACACACGCGCGCGCGCCTGGTGTGAGTTTAAGCCACCGGGTTCGGGACTCGAACAGTGGTTGACTACAGGAGAGTTCAGTGATATAGCCATTACGCTAACTGCTGGTCTCAATAACTATCCGTTTCAACCACAATTGTGGGTACGTCCTGATGTACCTAAACCCATGTATCCTTTCCATTCTAAGAGTACAAAAATCTAGGAGTATATTAGGAAGAGATAAGAACTACTTTCAAACTACTTCTTCAAAGGACTAAAGTCTTACACTGCACATCCCAGTTTGCCTAGGACATTCCCATGTTATGGCTGCTTCCCAAATTATTAATAGTGCTCCCTCTTTCGATCCCAAAGGGGTCCTGGTATGAACTATAAAAAATGTGGGGACCAGCCATTGGCGTAATGGCTATGTTGGACGCCCATGTAGTAGACCGCAGTTCGAGTCCCGGACCAGGTGGCCTAAACTCACACCAGGTGCGTGTACGTGTGCGCCCAAGATCCCAAGAGGAGAATGGAGAAGGGATTGCGACGTGGCCATCCCCCATGGGGAGTGATTTCTCGCTTTCTGTTTCTGTCTTTTTAGAAAAACCCCCCCCCTGCCAAAAAAAAAAATATGGCCGGTCAGCCTAATTATAGGTCATCAAGTTTAATGACATTCTCCTATTTTTTTAAACAAGTATTTAATTTTACTATTATTACTTTAAAAAAATCAATTGTGCATGTATATTCATGAGAGAGAGACAGAGAGAAAGCAAGTGGCCAGCTCCAGGACTCAAAGTGGTTGGCCATGTGGGAGCCCAGCTCCTTAAACCACCACACCACCTGCTGGACCATCTTGCTGTTCATTTTTTTAAAAAGAATTATTTTATTTAACTTTATTTATTTTAATTCGACCAGAGAGGGACAGAGCGAGCAAGAGAGAGAGAGAGATAAAGAGAGAGAGAGAGAGAGAGAGTGAGTCACCAGGTCTGGGACTCAAACCATGGTCGGCTATGTGGGAGTCCAGTGCCCTTAACTACCACGCCACCTGCCAGCCCCACTATTCTTAAAAAATTACATTCAAAATGAAAGGTTCTTTAAACATCACTGTGGAGTAAGCACTCAGCAATTCCTATCTTTCTACAGTGAAGTAAAATAGCACCTGTTCTAGAATCTAGATGGGAATCAGATTTAGTGATCTTAAAACATGGCTTTTAAGTGTGTCAACCTGAAAAATGTAGTCACTGTTTTCTTGGTGTTTTCGAACCATTCAGTTTCATGTAGTTTACTTCCAAGTGATGAAACATGTTTTGATAGGAGCCAGCAGAAATGAACATAAGGACCATCCTAATGTACTGAAATAATAATCATGTATGTGATTTCGAATAGATTTAAGGTATGATTACACAATGTTTACAACTTGTGATCTGTTTGTTATTCACAAAAAAAATGACATAATTTCATATCTGAGGCTTGTGCTAAGACCAAAGTGACCTGTCTCTTTCAAATTCAGTACTTTTTCCCATCCACAGCAATCAGGTTTGTCACTCCATTGAACAAACTCTGGCAAATGTTACTAACAACCTTAGGGTAATTCAAAGAAATTCCTTTATCCCTCACTATGTTATTATGATAAACTAGAATATGTTAACAAACATGTAGGTGTAACTTTAGCATTTTTATCATCTTTGCTTCTTGATGGCTGGCTTGCAATGTTTGTTTGCGAAAATGTTTGCCTTCAATTCTTTAATAAAAGTGACCTTTGGATAGGAGATTTTATAAGAAACCCACTTAAAACTATTGGCTAAACATCCTGAACAGCACTTAGACAAGCACTCTTGTTCCATAATTAAAATAGATTTGAAATAATTTCCTTCTGAAATTATAAATAAAAGATTATTGCTGTTAGTAGATATTCAATATTTACCAAATTATTAACTAATTGAATAAAGCATCTCCATGCTTTCAGTTTTCAAACTGTTTTAGGAAGACAACATACTCCAAAACTACCTGCCCCCCTAAAAAATACACCACACACCCACACACAAAAATAACTTGATTAATGCAATCAGTACATTTTCTCAGACAGGTCTCTATACATCTCCACTAATGCTTCCTGAAAAATTCTGTACACAGACAATATGAGAAAAGGAGAATTTTTTGCCCAATGTTTGAGAAAATGGAGGGATATATGCAAGGCGCATCATAAAATGAAATGCTATCATTAATTAGCAGTGACTTTTAAATGCTAATATAGCTGGCTATATTTTACTAGTGATGTGGAATTTGTAGCTCCCCCATCAATCATGTCACGCAAGCAAGAAAGCATGTGATTTCAAAATTGCCTAACATTAAAAAATAAGTCTCTTAACTTATTTGCATTCTACAATAGGCCCCTTCATCCTGCATCCCATTTTCCATATAAAATGCTACTAAGTGATATACAGGATTCGTCAAGCCTATATAACATCCCCTTTAAAATCTTAAGTTCAATCACTGTTTGTTTTCTACTATTATACTACATTTTGGCAGCAATTGTTTATTGGTCTGTCATTGCAGTAATTGCAACTTAACAATAAACCAGTCTGACATTTTAGGTCTTTAAGAAACATACCATATATATTTCTTTAAAAATAATCATACTTTTGTAAGCAATACTTTACAGTAGACACCTCAAAAATCTACCATAGATGTGAAACTTAAAACGAGAAAAATTTAAGTTCTAAATCTTTATACATATATATCCAGATTTCTATATATATTATATATACATACATAAGTATATATAAAATATATATAATCAGATTTGAAAAATGAACAAAAACTGGGCACTGTACATAAAGTCTTTTTAAAACTCAAACAATAGAAAACTCTTTAAACATTAAACAATTTTAATAAAAGTTTCTGTACAATGCTAAGCTGTTTTATTTACACATAGAAAATGTAATAGGAGTAGTGTTTGAAATCACAGAACTCCTTAAAATTTCAATGGCAGGTAAATCTGGAAAAAATAACAGCATTCCATTCACAAATATTTTCAAGCAATAAATATGTATTTATAAATAGTGTAAATTTACATCAAGATTAGAAACAAAAATCACAAATCTGAAGTTTATTCCTTAGTCTATGTGCAATCCATTATCTTTGTGACTTGGCTGTTAATTTTTTTAATGTTTTATTTAGGAACCAAAAGTGTAACCGTCATGGTTTCAAAACAAGACAGAAAAACATAAAAGCAGTAAAAAAGTTTCTTACCTGACTTTTCACATTAAAAAAAAGTTGACCAAAGAAAGACTTCAAATTGCTAACTACCTTACAAAGAATGACCAGCTAGGCTAGTATTTTTTTCCAAGGAAAATTCTGAAGAGGGTAAAGATAGATGAAAACAAATTCATCAGCCCAGAAATAGAGAAATATAAAAGAGGTTGTCTTCAAGTCAGTAGTCTGTATGATGTTGCCAGTTTTGTCAGATATATACAAAACATGGAAATTATTATTTTTTTTTTCTTTCCAAAGTACAGCTGATCAGCTTTGTGAGAGTCCTGGAGTGGGAGCAGTATTCTCCCTTGTCCAGTTGGTTGACACTCCGCACTTAGAAGGTTGCATAGACACAGTTTTCAGCCAGCAGCCTTTCGAGATAGCTACAAAACCAGTGGTGCAGAATTGGGTTACTTCCTGAATAGCAGAAAAGGTCTCATTTAATGTCCGTGGAACAATATCAAGATGAGGCGGATGGTAAAGGAGGAGCCTGGAAATAAAAGGTAGGTAGGTTGTTTTGGTAAATAAATTGTTAATAGTGCCCCTAGCTCATAGCTACAAATACATAGTCTGCTTAAGATAATCTGCTTATGAAGTTAAGGGAAATAACTCTCAAGAAAGTTCAACGGTTTGCTATACAATGGAAAAGCACAACTTCCTTACTAACTCCACCTGACCAATGTTTTTAAGAGTCAAAAACCTAACTTGATGTACCCACAATTACCTGTACTACTTTACCAATTAATCAAAAGCTCTCAGAACATTATTACGTTTACCATTTGTACAGGTTGCTCTAAAAAAAGTACCTTGGGGAAAATAATTTAACAAATCAATTGCAATTTCTTTAGTGACTGCCTTCGATCTAACTCAGCAGATAATTTGTTTTATTCAACAAATTCCAGATAATTTTTTTCTTCAAAGAATCTTGAAAGACCATTCAAATGAAAACACCAGGAACTAAATTTCAAAAAATCATTTTCTGATTACATATGTGTAAGAGAAAAAATACTGGAAGAAATCAGCAATTCATAAATTGTGTCTGTGTTTCTATTCATAAAGCTATTGACCTGCTAGAGTAAAATTCTCCTCCCAAGCATTTGTTGTTAAAATTAAAAACTGTGGGCAACTCGGTAAGTATATTTGAATTTCATAAGGTTAATTAACGTACCAGGAAGTTAAGCTCCATCAAATATTCCCATGAGGTTAATACTTCTGGTAAGGACAAAATTTTAAACAAATACAATTAGCTCTAAAAGCAGAAGTATATTTTAAAAGCACACTTATTGATTCACTTTGTGGGCACTAATAACCTACATACAAAAACATTTTAGCAACTGGGATCAAATGATATAAAGTATATGGCAATGTTCTAAAGTATACAAAGATTTTGAAACATAATTGTTGCAGTATTATTTAGGTTAGCTTCACCCAGGGAAAAAGTGAAAATGATATATGCCACTTTCACAGGAATAAACTTAGAAGTAGATTGGGGGGGGGAGGGGGGATGATAGGAATATACCCTCATGCAATATCTAGTGAGCCAAAGGAAAATTTAAATATTTCATTACCTCCTACTTATCAAGTGGCAGAGCAAACACTGCAGCTTCATAACCCAGCTAACTATGTACTCACATATCGATTTCACTTACTAATGTAAATTGGTCATAGACTTGCATCAGGTCCTCCATTTTGTACTGTTCTAGCACCACAAAATTTTCCAAGTTTCCACTTGTTTTTCGTGCACAATCTTGGCAATGTACTATGTAGGTCTTTCGAGAATTACTCTCATTAGTGACAAAAAGCAGATTAAAATCTTCCACCTATTTCAAACAAGAGAAAAAAAAAAACACAATGTAACAGAGTGTGGCATTTATTATACTATGTAAATATAATCAGGGAATTCTACTTTTATGGAATTGTGAACAGTGTTCTCTGGTTAAGAATAGATACTTTTGGGACCAGCAGTTAGAGTAATGGCTATGTCGCTGGACTCCCATGTGGTCGACCACGGTTCGAGTCCCGGACCCAGTGGCTTAAACTCACGCTGGGCACGTGTGCATGCGTGCCCAAGATCCCAAGAGGAGAATGGAGGAGAAGGGATTGTGGCATGGCCATTCCCCTTGGGGGGTGATTTCTCGCTTTCTGTCTCTCTCTGTCTGGCGAGCACATGCGCCCTATAGCAAAAAAACTCTCTGAAAAAATAAAAAAAAAGAATAGATACTTTTTAAAAAATGGCTGTGTTTGAGAATTTTTCATTTATTTTGCACCAAACTCAAAGATATAAGTAGTTGAATGCATATTTAGGGGAATGACCTAGAGGAAGAATATACTCATAACCACCACTGATAAAGCCTAATTGAAAAGTTTGATAAAAGTCAACCTACTTGTGTTTTAAATTTAAAATATTAAGTAAATGCTATGGACTGAATAATAGTTTATCCTCTGAAGGTTCTTATTCTGGAAATTTGTTTCCCAGTATGATGGATTTGGGGGGTGGTGAGATCTTTAAGAGGCAGGGCCTAATGGGAGGGCATCATCCAATTGGTGGGGAACAAGGTAGGAAGAAAGGTAGTGGATAGTCTGTTCTCTCTCTGTCTCTTTGTACATGCCTGCCTTCCTTTCTGCTTCTGTTAGCTGAGTTGTGATGCCAGCTCCACACCTTTGGACATTCTGGACAGAATCACAAATCAAATAAACCTCTATAAATTAAACAGTCTCATGTATTTCTGTTAGCAACACAGTAACAGACTAAGATATATAATCAATCACAAGTGGTCATTATTTTCCTTTCATTTCTCTAATAGTACTCATCACAGGTATCATACATAGATGTTTGCCTTCTCTCATAGACTGAGCTCCTTTAAAATGAAGACTGTTTTTACTCATCTTTGCATTGCCAGAGCATGTATATTAGTGCTTAGCCGAACCTCAGTACACACTTGTTGAAGGAATATAATCTGGATATTTTACAGATGAGGAAACTGACAGGCTAGTTACAATGAGTGAGTGTTCAGTCATAAACTTCATGTTAAGGAGTATGAGCACAAACAAATGTGTATTTAAGAGCACAGTATGATTCTAGAAATAACACCTCTAGATCTTATGTAAAATGACAGATGAGTAGCTAAGGTTCAGGCAGGATAAGGAATATCAATGTGGGATGGAAGTCATTCTCAAATACTGAAAAGCTTATACAATTCATTTTCCTTAAGTATAATCTATCTGCTCACCTAGTGATTTCCTTTGGCCAGGATATATAACATTAAAATGGTCAATGGTTTCAATTGCTTCAAATAAAGGTCAACATCAAAATTACAAATTAGCAAGTTTTGGAATGAATCATCAACATCCCTGCTATTGGCTTATCTTCAAATTTCCTTCTTTTTTTTTTTTTTTTTTTGGAGAGATTTTTGCTATAGGGCGCGTGCGCTCGCCAGACAGACAGAGAGAGACATAGAGACAGAAAGCGAGAAATCACCCCCCAGAGGGATGGTCACGCCGCAATCCCTTCTCCTCCATTCTCCTCTCGGGATCTTGGGCACGCACGCACACGCGCCCGGCGTGAGTTTTAAGCCACCGGGTCCGGGACGTGAACCGCGGTCGACTACATGGGAGTCCAGCGACATAGCCATTACGCTAACTGCTGGTTCCCTCTTCGAATTTCTTCAATGACAGAAAACTCTCATGATTTCATGTCATCTTTGAACAGTTACATTAGCTAAAATCCCAGAGTTCACCACATTGCCCATTACTATCAATGGACAGCAATATAAGCCTAGTGATCTCAGAAAATCTGTGAGCATTCTTCAACTTGTCCTTCACTTCTGCCATTTAACAAGTTGTCTTGCTGATGTTTCCTTCTAATACTTTTTAATTCTTCCTCAAAATGGAATATTTTAATACTCAACTGTTATATGCTAATCTAAGTCTTAAGATAATAACTCTTAGTTAAGAGCATTGCAATACCCTACTATCTCGTCTTCTCCAACCACTTTTCTAACTTAGTTTTCTAACTTAGCATGCTCAAAAACTTAATGGCTTCACAAACTCAGAGTAAATATCAAATTCTTTAAAACCATTTAAGAGGTGCTACAAGTTCCGTATCACCTAGACTTATAAGTAGAATTTGCATAGTTTGTATTCCAGCCACATCCTTTCTGAAACCATTCCATTCCCCCACATTCATGCTATTCCTATAGTCCATGGCAGCCCAGCTCCAATTCTCACCAGTTTTTTGCCTGCTGAAATCATACTCATCCTTCAAGGATGGACTAAAATGCTAATACTTTTGTGAACTCTGATGCCGATACTAGAAGGGGAAATTAGGTCTTTTCCCTCACTTAGTGTTATCATGACAGTTTGTAATTTCAACTCACTTGTTGTGTAATATACATAACAATTAGTTTAGAATTTGCCTTCTCTGAGTAGAATTTTAAGTTCCTTCAGAGTAAGCACCACATTTTCTTTGTTCCTGTAGCTCTTAGCCATAGAAGATTGACAAATGTATTGTGAATTACACTAGCGAGGACTGAACATCAATCTACCTAGAATTCTACCAAAGTGTATCCAGTTTATGGACATCCATATTGTTTCTAATTTACATTCATACTGTGTACACCTATACTGTTTCCAAATTAAAATCTCAAGACTAAACTGCTTAAAGACGTATCATATAAATTACTCTGTAGTAGATAATTCTAAGGCTAAATCACAGTTAGTAAAATATTCTATCCCCACGGGGGCTGATTCTCACTTTCTGTCTGTCTGTCTCTGGCGAGCGCATGTACCCTATAGCAAAAACCTCACCTCTAAATAAAAAATTTAAAAAAAAGAAAGAAAGTAAAATATTCTATCACCAGATTAAATGTTAACAGCTAATTAACAAAAAGGTAATTAAATTGAACACAATGTTAAATGCAGTAAAATGCATTATATAAAGATATAAGCAAAATTTTTAAAATGACTAAAAAGAAATAAAAAGTGGAGAAGTGGTTTTATAAACAACTGCATAAAAATAGTTACTTACCTCACAAATGCTACAGTAATGAGCTGGTTCTTCTTTTGTCCGCCCATGCCATATAATCTCCTTTCCTGCAGCAATGAGTGCTTCTCTCAAGGTCTGACATTGCTTCAGAGTTCTCAGAAGACAATACCTATTGTGAGGGGAAAATTATTTGTGACCAGCAACTGAATACTGAATATTTTTAGAGTGAAAGATATGCCAGTAAGAAATAACGCCGTGAGACTTGGTTCTAACGTCTGTGACTTCAAAATTTTTCTTTTGTCAATTTCCAAGAGATATTCTCAGATTTTAAAAAAAAAGGGGCACTATTCAGCAAGTCTAATGATGACAATATTAAATCATTTAAAGTTGAGAATAATTGATATGTGAATATCAAAATATAATGGTCTTAATATATAAAAGTTGACACCCCCCCCCCGGTTT
>NW_006159726.1:195442-238157 GCF_000334495.1 Tupaia belangeri chinensis
TTTGGGCAAGTCAGTGAACCTCTCTGGAGTCTTTCTCTTCAATCTTGAAATAAGGGGTCTGAACTGCATATCTGAACCACCAAGATTCTAGTAAGGCTTCAGAAAGGCACATTTTCTCTACCAACACTACCAAGGCACTCACTAACAACATTATTTGTATAGCTACTTTTGAAACTCTGAGTCCATAAGCAGAAAACCATTCGCAGATTGTTACTACAAGATACAAGATTGGCTTAACTATAGCACTGAAGAAAAGAAGACATGTTATTTCTTCATTTTAACTTTAAGATAATATAGTGAAATCAACTTACATGAAAACAATTACATTTTCTTATAATTTATATCTTTTCTAAACTCATACTATACTCATACCATGATGCTAGCATAGTTCTCACAATTTGTGCTGATTTTCCTATAGTTTGCTGTCATTACTTGGAACAGTCTGCTAAATTCTCTTACTCTCCTGTGAATCATAGTGGTTGAGGTCTCCATTTGAACAGAGGTTGGACTAGATCTCTAAGGCACTTTTCAGCTCTAAAATTTGAAGACAATGAAAGCACCCTAAACAAAAAGAAATGGGTTTAACAACTGAGTGTTGTCTTGAAAGCAAAGTTCTATTTTATTCATGTTGTCTATGTATCTACTCATTGCCTAGGACAGTGCCTGGCATACAGTACATGTTCAATAAACATTTGACTACTAAAGAACTAAAATCCAAAGTATAATAGTATATTTATCTTGTATTTCCTAGCTGTTTCATAAGTGATGAGGTTAAAGTTATTATTACTTATCAGAATGCATACGTATTAACTTGGGGGAAGAAAATGTCAAAATACATGTAAAACCAACTAAGTTATTTAACAAACATAAAATAATGTCAGTTTTATGGTTGTGAGACAATTCCTTAAGTATCACGTTTAAAGGATTTGACTCTCGGTTTGGCTTCAGCAATTCTTGTAGGTTTAATTTAGTTATAAACAACAATAATGCTTCAGACTGGGGCTGCATGTCAAAGTTAGGACAGCTATCTGTGTTTACATGTGCATGGATACACATAGGGTGGCCAAGGGAGGTAGCAAGTAAAAACGTAGGTTACAACAAAGAGAGAGAATATCACTTATACTATGCTTCCAGCTCGTGCTCCTCTGTTTTCCCCTCCTCATGTCCACTATAATTCTCTGACAGCACAGATCTTACTGAACAAGTTTTCCTACCAGGGTTTCAAAATAAGGTCTCTTTTACTGGAAAAAAGATAATGTCTGAAATTCTGCAGTTACCTTTGGAAGATCTGCAAACTCAACTGTGTTCTCATATGGGCAAACAAACAAACAAACAAACAAACAAAAATACAGGTCTGAGCTGTAGGAACTGTCTTTAGGAGCACTTGGGCCGGTTAGCCATGAAAACGTGAGTTAACAATTTGGATATAAAACCACTTAAAAAAATGATTTATTGGGGACAGCAGATGGCGTGATGGTTACATTACTGGACTCCCACACAGTTAACTGCAGTTCAAGTCCCAGACTCAGTGGCTTCACACTCATACGGGCGCGTGTGCGTATGTGCCCAAGATCCTGAGAGGAGAATGGTGGAGAAGCAATTCTGGTGTGGCCATCCCCTCAGGGGATGATTTCTTGCCTTTTGTCTCTGTCTCTCTAGCGAGTACATGTACCCTATAGCAAAAATCTCTCTTAAAAAAAGATTTTACTTACTATTACTTTTTAATTTGACCAGCGAGAGAAAGAGGGAGAGAGGGGGAAAGTGAGAAAGCGAGCCTCCAGGTCCAGGACTTGAACCGTGGTTGGTCATGTGGGAGTCCAGCACCCCAACTGCCATGCCACTTGCTGGCCCCTAAAACCACGTTTCTAACCCATCTTAGAGAAGACTGCTGACATACCAGTTGGAATGATCCAGTAGCCTAACTTGCAAAAGGCTTCAGGTTCAAAGAATTTTCTTCTGTAAAAACTTTAGCAAGATGGCTATTAAGAGGTGCCTAATTAGTTTCTCTCCCACCAAAACAAAGAATAAGCAGCTGATATTTATGTGCAGCATTTGAGAGACAGTGTTGGAATGCAGTGTGTAAGTAGTAGACATGCTGCTGCAGAGCATGGATGGGCTTGTAGAGAGGGGAGTAAAGTGCTCTGCATGTCCTGCCCCATTTCCCCAGTCAAGATCAGTTAGGAACTGGAATGGACTTCTTATGATGGGAGAGAAAATAAGCAAGAGACCCACAACCTGACCTGCACCCTACCTTGGACACCTGAAGTCTTTACTGCAGAGGAATTCTACAGTTCTCACAGGCCCTGAGCTCAGCTTGGGGAGCAACCAAGGGACATGTGCACCACTGAATTGCACTAAAGGAGGAATCCAGGCTGTGTTGTACCATCCCCCACACAGGCAATGGCTACACAAAGCTATCCTGTGACCATATTCACTTCTGTCCTACAGAAGCTGTTGGGCAAATCACTTCTCCCATAAACACTGGCACTGGAAGTCACTGTAGTAGCCTTATCCCCTCTCAAACTCCCATGTCCCATGGGAGCAGCTAGGTGAATGACCCTGCCCCCAGCCATGTACAGTACTGAGTAGCCCCACCGGCTGGATCCCATGGAAACAGCGAAGTTGAGTAACCCTGCCCACAGTTGAGTTTCAGAGAAGGCCCAACCCCCTGCATCTTGAGGAAGGAGGTGGGAGAATGACTTTAGACACACCCAAAGCACTTTAAAGACCTCATTCCAACATGTTCCATTGGAGTAGCCAGCCTAGGATACTCAGTCACTTCCAGACACTGCCAATGCTAATTATAGCTTAAGAAACTATACAGAAAATACACCACTGTTCCTAACTGGAGCCAAAGCCAACATACCCTACACAACTGACTTCCTAGGACATATCTACTGGGCAAAGTCTTTCACTATGAAAGCCACCCTATAAAACTGGTAGAGGCAACTGCTTGACCAGATGTACAAATATCAACACACAGAAATAAGATACATCAAAAAGCAAGGTAGCATGACATCCGCCCCAAAATACAATATTGCGCCAGCAACAGATGTCACAGAGGAGGAAATCTGTGAAATGTATAAAAAGGATTTCAACATAATAATGATAAGGAAACTCAATGAGATGCAAGAGAATACAGATAGACATTTAAACTAAATCAAAAAACATTATACAATCTGAAAGAGTCATTCCATAAAGGGAAAAAGTCCTCGCTTATCAATCATAACCTTGAATGTAAATGGATTAAAACATATACTGATAGATTAGCTGAATAGATTGGGAAAAAAGGACCAACTATATGCTTCTTATATGAATCTCACTTCATGGGACCAGCAGATGGTATAATGGTTAGGCCGATGAACTCTCATGTAGTTGACCATAATTTAAATCCCAAACTGGTGGCTTAAAACTCACACCAAGTGCATGTGCACACATGGCCAAAATCCAGAGAGGAGAATGGAGGAGAAGGGATTGAGGTGTGGCCATCACCCTCAGGGGCTGATCTCTCTTTCTGTCTCTCTGTGTCTCCAATGAGCACCTGTGCCCTATAGCAAAAGTCTCTCCTAAAACAGACAAACAAAAAAGAATCTCACTACATCACTGATAAAGACACATGTAGAAAGTGAAGGGATGAAAAAAAGATATTTTGGGGCCAGTAAATGGCATAGTAGTTATGTTGCTGGGCTCCCACTTGGCTGTTCTTGGTTTGAGTCCCAGACCTGTTGGCTTGAAACTCACGCCAGGTGTGTGTGCATGCATGCCCAAGATCCTGGGATGAGAGTGAAGGAGCAGGGACAGTAGCATGGCCATCCCCCCTAGGTGATTTCTCACTTTCTCTTTCACTGTCTTTGTCTCTATCTCTGTCTCTCTCTGTCTCTCTCTCTCTCTCCTGTGAGCACACACGCCCTAATGCAAAAACTTCTTAAAAAAAAAAAAAGAAGAAGATATTTCATGAAAATGGAAACTAAAAGCAAGCAGCATTTGTAGTATCAGATAAAAGAGACTTTAAGTCAAAAATCTGTAAAAAGAGGGCCAGTCCCATAGCCTAGCAATTTAGGAAGCCAGATCTCACATGGCCGATTAGGGTTTAAATCCTGGCCCCAGTGGCATGAAAAACATGCTGGGCCAGGTAAGAAAAACAAAGGAAGAGAGATTGTATGACCATATCCCATTAGAAGGACATGCTCTATGTGGCAAGTGCACACCCTCTCTGACAATTAAAAAACACTATAAAAAGAAACTTGCAGACTGCAACTCCCAACCCTCAGCACTAGAGAGATTATCTAGATAGACAGAAAATTTTAAAAATTTTAAAAACCACCTGAGTTGGATAGGCCTATGGCGTGACGGTTAAGGCAGTTTAGAGACCATAATGGTCAACTGTGCAGTTCGAGTCTCCAGTGGCTTATCCAGTAGCTCGAGGAACATGTTGGGCACGTGTGTATGCACGCTCCCAAATCCCAAAAGGCGGGAGAAATGGAGGAGAGGGGAATGTGGTGTGATCACTTGCTATAGGGAGGGGGTGCTTTCTCACTCTCCTCCACCTTCTCTCTGTCTCCAAAGAGTGCATGTGCCCTCTGGAAAAATAAAAATAAATAATCTGAGTTAAAATGTACTATAAATCAAGTGAACCTGACATTTACAAAACATTTCATCCAACAGCTGCAGAATACACAGTCTTCTCAGCACACTGAAGCATTCTCCAGGAAAGACCATATGGAAAGCCACAAAAAATTCTCAATGAATTTTTAAAATTCTATACCAAGTACTTTTTCTGCTTACAATGGAACCAACTAGAAATGCATACCAAGAGCAACTTTGGAAACTATAGATGCATGGGGTTAAGCAACATGCTTCTGGACTACTGGGCCAATGAAGGAATTAAGGGAATTTAATTTAAAGGTTTCTTGAAACAAATGAAAACAAAAACACAACACGGCAAGACCTACGAGATATAGCAAACTCCGTACTAAGAAGACAGTTTATAACAATAAATGCCTACATCAAAGAAGTAGGAAGATTTCAAATAATCTAACAAGGTACCCCCCCAAGGAGCCAGAAAAAGTAGCACAAATCAAACCTCAAACTAATATAAGGAAAGAAGTAAAGATGAGAGCAGAAATAAATGAAACTAAACTAAACTAAAAGATCTATGAAACAAGAAGTCAGTTTTTTGCCTATAAAAGAACAGAGGCGCTGGACACTCCTACATGGCCGACCATGTTTGGAGTCCCAGACATGGTGTCTTACTTTCTGACTTGTCTCTCTCTCTCTGGTCAAATTAAAATGAATGAATGAATAAATAAAATTAAATAATTATTATTTTTAAAAAAAGAAATTCATAAGAGTGCTTACACAATTGTTTTTAGCTTCTCTTACCACAAAAAAATTAACAGTATGAGATGACACAATGTTAATCTATATGTAGCTATATATATATCTGTATCTATGTGTTTCATAACATCATTTTGTAAACCTCAAATACACACAATAAAATTTATTTTTTTTTAATTTTTTTTTTGGAGAGGTTTTCGCTATAGGGCGTGTGCGCTCACCAGACAGATAGAGAGAGACATAGAGACAGAAAGCAAGAAATCACAAAGACGGTCACGCCGCAATCCCTTCTCCTCCATTCTCCTCTCGGGATCTTGGGCACACACGCACACACGCCCGGCATGAGTTTTAAGCCACCAGGTCCGGGACGCGAACCGTGGTCGACTACATGGGAGTCCAGCGACATAGCCATTACGCTAGCTGCTGGTTCACAATAAAATGTATTTTTAAAAAGTATCCACTGTAGGGGTCAGAAGAGATGATCTCTGATGCTTACAGCGCATGACACACAGTGCTTGATAAACTGAATTGTGATAAATCTGGCGACAACTCTGACAGAATTAAGTTAATGAAAATTATATATAGGGCCCAGATATGTGGCATGTATGGGTAAGTTGCTGTGATCTAGAGACTGAGACGCCATGGGAGGTCTAGGTTTGATTTCCGGTCCAAATGAAAGGATGGTACATTACAATGGTATATTACTAAAAGCCCATTGACTCAGGGAGGCCAAGGCAGGAGGATGCAAGCCCAAGGTTGGCCTAGGCTACATAGTGAAACCCTGTCTGAGGTCCCAGCTCCTTGGGAGGCTGAGACAAGAGGATCTCAAGTTTGAGGCTAGTCTGGACAACAAAGTGAGACCTTTTCTAAAAAAAGAGCCATGCTTGGTAGTACAAGCCTATAGTCCTAGCTGGAAGCTGAGGCAGGAGGATCACAACAGCCACAATAATCAGATCCTATCATATTAAATAAATAAGCATCTAATAAAAATTAAATGTAGCCCTTTAAAAAATAATAAAAATCTAAATAATTATGAGAACTAAACAGAAGGCATATAATTTGGTATTTCACACACACTATACTAATTAAACCTCTTAATAGCCCTGGGCAGGAGGGTTAAGAGCTAGAGAAGTTAAATCTGCCTGAATGACATAAAGCTATTTGAGTGGTTGAGCTAGGGTGTTCTCTTTTTCTTAAAGAATGATTTATTTTATTTAATTTATCATTTTATTATTATGTTTAATTTGCTATGGGCACATTTGCTTACCAAAGAGAGAGAGAGAGGGAAAGTGAAAAAACAAGCTGTCAGGTCTGGGTCTTGAACTGTGGTTGGCCAGGTGAGAGTCAAGCATGCCACCTGCTGGGCCTGAACTAGGGCTTCTTAATAGCAGAAAACCTCAAGTTTCTCCTCACTATCTCACGTTATACTCTCCTTTTCGGGTTTCCTTTTACATCTTATTCTCACCCATTCCCCTTCTTGTGTACATGAAGATGGGATATTGGGCTCAATCAGTGCAGTTTTTTCTACACATAGTTTTTTTTTACTTGGCAAATAAATTTTCACCTCTAATGCTACATACTACTTTGGCAATGAGATTACAGTCTATCATTTACGGTTAGCTTGGTAGTTTTTTGCAGGAAAAGAAAATATACCACATCCTTATGAATAACAAAGGGTCAAAAGCTTAGTGGCTAGGAGTAAATACTAAGCCCAAAGTAGTCAACTTCTGGAATAGCAGCTTAAGAATTTTCATTTTTTTGTCATACCAAAATCTTAGAAAATTGGCAACTCAATCTTATCTGACAATGAATTACAAAACTGGATCCTCCTTGTCCTTATTTATTTTAACATTGAAATTTTGATCCATTTTCAAAAGGCAGTAGTTGGAAAATTAGTATTTAGAAAGTCAGAAGCTCTTGGGGCCAGCAGGTGGTATGGTTTGTTAAGGCACTGAACTTCCCATGGCTGACTGACTGTGGTTCATGTCCTGGACCTGGTGGCTTGCTTTCTCACTTTCTCTTTCTCTCTCTCTCTCTGGTGAGTAAATGTATTCTATAGCAGATTTAAAAAATAAACTAATTCATTAAATTTAAAAAAAAAGACAAAAAAATCTTATGGAGTCCACGGCCATGAACAAGTCCTAAAGAAAGGATCTGCTTTAATCGAAGGATAGGGATAAAGAAAAAGTCTGTAAAGAGATTTAGGAAAAAGATCTTAGGGAAGACACTGATATTTTATTCAAGATTTGACTTAAAAGTAACTCTTTCTGCTTTGATTAACCCCAGGACATTGATTTTATATTGTACAAACACAATGTTTTTGAGTGTATTTTGAGAGTTTGGAGGGAGAAAAAGAAAAAAAAAACTAGACAAGAAATCAAAGTTCTCATTACCTCTCCATTTTAATTTTGCTGAATTTTAATAAGTTTATCTTATAGCAATTAAGAATATAATTTACTGGGACCAGCAGTTGGCGTAATGGCTATGTTGCTGGACTCCCATGGTTCAAGTCCCGGACCTGGTGGTGTAAGCTCACGCCGGGCGCCTGTATGTGCGTGCCCAGGATCCTGAGAGGAGAATGGAGGAGAAGGGATGGCGGCGTGGCCATCCCCCCTCGGGGGTGATTTCTCGCTTTCTGTCTCTCTTTTTCTCTCCGTCTCTCTAGTGAGCACATGTGCCCCATGGCAAAAACGTCTCAAAATATATATATATAATTTACTACAAACAAAAGAATAACCACTTTTAAAAGGTAAATGATGGAAAATGCTATTTTGCATAAAACACATTTTAGGAAGAAAAGAGGGTCAGAAATTATTTTGGCAGCTAGAAAAGGTTTTTTTGGTTTTTTTTTTTTACTTTTAAGGATCAATATGGTTTGAGAAACTGAGCCTTGTTTTTAGAATAAAAAAAAAGGGGGGCAGGGTATAAAGACAGTTCAAGCTTAAAAGAAATTCGCTCACAAGAAAAAGGTTGATTGAAGGCCTGGCGTATTTGAGGTTTTATCTGCAAAGATGGATCCTAAAAGAGAGATGAAATTTTAAAGACTGACTTCACAAAGGGGATAGAATGAAAATGTATTTGCAATATTAAAATGAGAGAACTGAAAAAAATAATGGAAAGACAAACTATTCAAAGTCTTATTAACATAATAATTGATGTACAAGATATTGATAAATCAATGCATTAGGTAAAGATAAACAGATATGGTACGCCATGAATACAAAAGGAAAGTGACTGTCTTAGGTGAGGAGAACTGGAAATCATGCTTTCATACAGACACTGAAATGATTCAATTTGAATATATCAATTCAGGTAAGAGCAAGAAAGAGAAGTGGGTAGAAGGTACCTTCTATGTAGAAGGAATGTCATGGGAAAGGTGGTGTAGGGTTATTTAAGGAACAATTGTTCTTATAAGGTTTTAATCATGGGATGAGGTTTCTGGAGCAGGAGAATGATAGGAATGAAGCTGTAACGCTATTTTATTATTGCAAAGTTAAGACGACACTGGGCATTACTCAGGAATTCTAGGGACAGTGTGACTAAGTTTCCAAATATGAGCATGGACAAATGAAACGTGTTAACTCAATATGCCACTTTTAAATTCTTTATGGTAACAATCTCAGCCACTAAGAAGTAGATGACAGAATACCAAGTGATGCCTTGCCCTGTCCAGTCTCTTAATGAAAGAGTTGTGCAGGAAAATGGAGCCATCATGTGAACCCTTAAAACTCACTTTCCGCCAGTCACACTCCAGGGGTTGTGTTCTCCAAGGACAACACTGGGCATCTGCATGCGAATAAGGAAACTACAGTTTCATTTAAACCAACTACATGGCTGAAAATCAAGGTCTCAGTCAATGATAAAGTGAATATCTTAACAGCTTTAATCTGGCTTGAAAAAATAAGCATAGAAAGCAAATACACATTATTATGAGAATGCAGTTTTAGAATTTTTAGATTCTGTTTGGTCAGTGTTATCAAAAAGCTTATATATTAAACCCAATGAAATATTAGAAGGCCACTAGGACTATAGCACTACAATTTATGTTAGCTGTGGACTGGATTTCATGGTTATACCATTATTTACTCAAAATACTGGAAGAAATTCTGTTCAGTTATTAGGCCAACTGGCTTTGACCACCAAGAGTGCCAAAATTCCTTATTTATTCATTTAAAAATGCACATCAAGGGACCAGCAGATGGGGTAATGGTTATATCACTGGACTTCCACATGGCCAACTGCAGTTTCAGTCTCAGAGCCGGCAGCTTGAAACATGCCAGGCACATGTGCATGCCCAGAAGCCTGAGAAGAGAATGGAGGAAAAGGGATTGTGGCATGGCCATCCTCCTGTGCAGTTATTTCTCACTTTCTGTTTCTCTCTCTCTCCTGTGGACGGGTTTGCTATAATTTGCATTAAAAAACTCTGTACTTGTGATAAAGTGTATATTATGCAGATAAGGTAATAACCTATAGTAAATGTGAAAGAGGAGGGAAACAAAAAAATTCTTAGCTATAAAAGACATCTAATCTAGTACAGGATACCCCTAACTGGCCTTACCTACCATTCACAATGCCACCACCTTACAAAGATTCTTGGACTTTTCCTTTTGAGCTTTGACTTTACTTGATAGGAAGAAAGCCTGGAAACTTATTAGAATTCTAGATGATTCTTTTGATCAGGAAAGCAAAAGCCAGTACAAACTTCTTACTTCCTAATGGTAAGTTAAAAACAATATCTAAAATTTGTAAAATGATTTTCAATAGGCACTAGTACAATACCATACCAACTATGTTGTAATGCTTACTCTTAAAAGACCACAAAGACACAGCTGTAGAGTGGACAAAAGCAGATTCTTGACTACTGAGACTGCCTATGTTCAATTTCCAGCTCCACGTATACGTTTTTATTTTTTTGAGAGATTTTTGCTATAGGGCACGTGTGCTCTCTGGAGAGACAGAGAAAAACAGAGAGACAGAAAGCGAGAAATCACCCCCTTCCCAGGGAGATGGTCACACCACAACCCCTTCTCCTCTGTTCTCCTTTCAGGATTTTGGGCACACATGAACACGTGCCTGACGTGAATATTAAGCCGTCGGGTCAAGGATACAAACTGCGGCCGATTACGTGGGAGTCCAGTGATGTAACCATTATGCCATCTGCTGGTCCCTCACATATACTTCTTATTCACTATGCTTCATTTCCTCAACTGTAAAAAAGGGATACTTAAATTGTGCTGTTAAAAGAATTGTATGTGTTATTAAAAATGCTTTAATTAGTGCCTGACAGTTAATGCTGAATAAATGCTAATATTACTGAACTTGACATGTCAAATTCTTAAATTGTATTAAAATAATTACGTAATTACTAAGTTTTTTTTTAATTAGAAAAATTGTACAATGAATATTAACTAAAAGCCCAATAGTTAATAAAGTGAAAATGAAAAAGCTTTTTGGAAGGTATTTAGTCTAGATTCCATTAGGTCAGGGCTTCTCAACCTCAGCACTATTGTTATTTCGGGCTGAATAATTCTTTGTTGCGGGGAGCTGTCCAGCATGTTGTAGGACATTTAGCAGCATCCTTTTTCTACCCCAAAATGCTAATAGCACCCCTTCTACCCAAGTTATGACATTGCCATATTCTCCTGGGGAAAAGAGTGTGGCGAAGATACATTTGAGAAGCACTGTATTAGGTCCACGAATATTAACTTTCTCAAAAAAAAAGTGATAGTTACCCTTTACAGAGTGTTTACGCTATACTAAGACCTACAGAATACTTAGAAAGGTTGTATGAGATAGTTATTACTTCCATTTTTCATGAGGGGAAAAAAATGACCAATTTAGTAATTTCCCAGCAGTACCCCAGCCAGTGAAACCAGAACAGGAAGGCAGACTGAACTTCAGACAACTACATGCTGCCTTTTCCTGTGATATTTTATTGAGATATTTCACAGCAAAGACTTAGGAAAATAAAAAAGGCAAATAAATACTGTGATTACACATACACAAAATGCACAGAGAAAACTCATCAAGTATTAATACTGTACAATTAAGATGGTATGTTTTTGGTTCAGAGGGTGAACGTTTCTGGTAAACAGGATCCCTTAGACAACACCGAAGTGAAAAACCCAGCCTTTGTGTAAGGCCCAATCAAGTATCTTTGGATGAGGTTTATTACCTCATGAGAAAAGAAAGTACACCTGGAGAGAGTATGTTGAAAAAGCACTGGAGCTCTACTGAGGTTTTTGAGTATGGAAGGTTCCAGAAAAGGTAAAGATTTGAACATATTTCTACGTTCATATTCTTAAATTGTATTAAAATAATTATTAAAACCCCCATTGGGGGGTGAGAACCAACCTAGGTTAAAAGGTGTTAGAGCTCATTTACTTGACTATGAATAGGTTTCAGACTTCAGAAATAACTATTAGAATTAAGAATGGGATGTAGGAGCACAGATTACATTATAAGCAGTACCCCAGCCAGTGAAACCAGAACAGGAAGGCAGACTGAACTTCAGACAACTACATGCTGCCTTTTCCTGTGATATTTTATTGAGATATTTCACAGCAAAGACTTAGGAAAATAAAAAAGGCAAATAAATACTGTGATTACACATACACAAAATGCACAGAGAAAACTCATCAAGTATTAATACTGTACAATTAAGATGGTATGTTTTTGGTTCAGAGGGTGAACGTTTCTGGTAAACAGGATCCCTTAGACAACACCGAAGTGAAAAACCCAGCCTTTGTGTAAGGCCCAATCAAGTATCTTTGGATGAGGTTTATTACCTCATGAGAAAAGAAAGTACACCTGGAGAGAGTATGTTGAAAAAGCACTGGAGCTCTACTGAGGTTTTTGAGTATGGAAGGTTCCAGAAAAGGTAAAGATTTGAACATATTTCTACGTTCATATTCTTAAATTGTATTAAAATAATTATTAAAACCCCCATTGGGGGGTGAGAACCAACCTAGGTTAAAAGGTGTTAGAGCTCATTTACTTGACTATGAATAGGTTTCAGACTTCAGAAATAACTATTAGAATTAAGAATGGGATGTAGGAGCACAGATTACATTATATAACCCCACTGTGACAGAGCTGTGTTATCACATGGAAGACACAATGGGAGACCAGATTGATGCTATTTTACATGTTCAGTGTAGGCTTAAGTTTCATTAATTTTCTCCCTGGTAAAGATATGAATGGAAACTTATTTTTTAAAAATTGGCACTGGAGTTAATGAAGAATCAAGAGGAAAGTTCAAGGGTTGGCTTTGGTTTGCTTGAGAATATTATTAAATCATGGTCAAAAAACTAAAATCTCTGCAGCTAAAGGCCCTTATTTTCAGAGTGCTATTGTTCTTTCAGAGGTCTTTGTCTTTTAGAGGCCAAACCTGGGGACTTTTATCTCAACTGTGAATTAAGTCTTTGGCATTTCCTCCTAAAGGGTACTAAAAACAATGAGATTACAAGCTACATTGTATGCAAAGGAGCTCTTTTAGCATTGTGTGAGGCCCAGGGGTTTCAAAAATAGGTAATGCACAACTTATCTGCAACTAAGTGATTTGGTCCACCCAAATTTCAATACAAGACAAGGCAGGAACTTCAGACCTCATGGATCACAGACAGAAGTATCTGTTTGAAGCCCTTTAGCTCAGAGCAAATGTTTATCTATAACATTAGTTTGGGAAACACAAGTTCATGTTTGGGTGTTCAAAGTCCATGCAACCTAGGTTTTTGATAATTGGCCAGAAAGGTTCCAGACAGAGGACCACTTCCAATGACAGTTTTGAAACCGGATACTGATAAAATATTGGGTTATCAGAAAAGTCAAGACACATTTTTGCAAAGGAAAAAAAAAAAAAGTTCAACTTTTCCAATGACCCAACAGCACATAAAGTAGAACCTTCTGAATTCAGTCAGTCTGGGAGTTCAAGAGTTTTTTCATCTATGTCGTATATTCCCAGGATTATCTCCTCTGAAAAACTGAGGTGCTGATGCTCAGCAAGAAACTTTTTAGCCTTGTCTTGCTGTGCTTTTCTGTATCACTTCAGGAAATGTGCAGATATTCCTTTAAGAGTACAGGTATACTTACTTATCAAGACCCCAAAGCCTGTTATCTTGACTAGAGATGTAGAAGACAATTTTTTTAGATTAATGTGAAGGATTCTTTTTTCTTTTTTTTTTGGAGAGGTTTTTGCTATAGGGCGCGTGCACTTGCCAGAAAGACAAAGAGAGACAGAGAGACAGAAAGCGAGAAATCACCCCCCAGGGAGGATGGTCATGTCGCAATTCTTTCTCCTCCATTCTCCTCTCGGGATCTTGGGCACACATGCACATGCACACCCAGCGTGAGTTTAAGCCACCAGGTCCAGAACTCGAACTGCGGTTGACTACATGGGAGCCCAGCGACATAGCCATCACGCCAACTGCTGGTCCCAATGTGAAAGAATTTTTAAAACTGAACATAGGACACTGCTGAGGCGATTTAAAAAAAAAAAAAAAAAGATGATACATTTTAAATCTGAAATATAAGAATAGTACTTTATATAGGATTGTCAAAAGAACGACAAAATGATATGACGAAAAATTACGTGGGGAGTGGTTTTCAATGGAATTGGTACTACTGAGGATGTATTTTCAACTAGTGGCTTATATGTTATTAGTAGTTTTAGAATGTATAATAACCTGGCAGATTACAAGAAGGTAGACAAAACAATATGTATACTGAAAATTAACTTTCTACCCCTCAGCATACTAAGACTTACTAATACTCAACTGTTTACAGAAAAATGCATTTATTAGCATTGTTTTTGATATATTTTAAAATGCAGGGAACTACTTATGATAGTGATTTAAGAGGAACTAACAAAATTGTTGATGAAGAAACCTGTCTAGTGTATCAGAAACACACTACCAGAGTATTAACTTGCTAAAATAAAAGCCCAATGTGATTACAACTTATGCTGTATTCATTGGAGTTGGCTTTATCTACCATTGAGATTAACTATTTAACTATACCTAGAAGACTATTCTGAGGGCCAGTCGGTGGCATGGTGCTTAAGGTAGCTGGATCCCACATTGTTGAGTGGACAGTTCCAGTATCAGACCCAGTGGCTTGAGAAACACATCAGACTTGTGTATGTGCATGCCCAAAATCCCAAGAGGAAATGACAGAGAAGGAATTGGGACGTGGCCATCCCAGGTGTGGGAGCAGAGGAGGGGTATTTTCTTACTTTCTCCCTCTGTCTTACCCTGTAACAAATTAAAAAGACTATTCTGAAAGACTGCTACCTATAGGAAAATCTCAGCAATACCAATAGTCTCTAGCATTCAATAGGTGCACTATTATTTCATTCCTCACAATAGTTCTGTTAAAAAGGAAAACTTTAATGGTAAAACATTAGAAATATATGAATCTCATGAAAGTGAAGTAAAGAGTTTTGGCATTGTATAGAAAGAAAATGTAGACCAAAGTAACACATAATCTAAAATATCTGAAGATAGGAATCATGAATTTGTAGAGTGAGGGTTTCCTTCAAGTTGAAACCAGTTTTTAAAATTAAAACCATAGGGTAAAAACTATATTCTCTGATAAAGGTAGATAAAGTATAACAATAGTCTCCCCATTCCTAATTTTAAGTTTTAAAGTGCCTATTCAGTAAAAAATTTACTCAGGACCCACTAATGAAAACATCTATGGGACAGTTTATACTGGAGTGGAACAGGATTAACCTAAAGTAAATCTCATTAATAGTTCTTGTTGAAAACACTTAACCCAAATAAAATTATGGTGAAATAAGCCCAGAGCGTGGAACTTTACATTACACAAAGACTTGCTGTCTTAAAAAAGACAATGTCATGAGGGAACCAGCAGTTAGCGTAATAGCTATGTCGCTGGACTCCCATGTAGTTGACCGCGGTTCGCATCCCGGACCCAGTGGCTTAAAACTCACGCTGGGCGCATGTGTGTGCGTGCCCAAGATCCCGAGAGGAGAATGGAGGAAAGGGGATTGCGGCGTGACCATCCTCCCTGGGGGATGATTTCTCGCTTTCTGTCTCTCTCTGTCTGTCTGGCGAGCGCATGCGCCCTACAGCGAAAAAAAACTCTCCAAAAAAAAAGACAATGTCATGAAAAAAGACTTTTATAGACTGAAGAGAGACTAAAGAAAACACAATGACTACATAGTGAATTCCATGTTTTCTTTCTTCTTTTTAGGTTTTTCCCATAGAGCAAATGTGCTTGCTGAAGTAAGACAGTGAAAGGAAAAGGGAGAAATCACCCACCCCCCAGGGGGGATATGGCCACAATCACTTCTCCTCCAGTCTCCTCTTGGATCTTGGGTACATACACACATGTGCCTGGAGTGACTTTCAAGCTGCCAGGTCTGGGACTTGAATTGTGGTTGGTCATGTGGGAGTCTAGCGCTTTAATCACCATGCCACTTGCTGGCTCTCAGTGTTAATTTTGATTCAATCTGTACTAGGGTTGTGGGGGTGAGGAGAGGCAAGAGATAAAGACATTTTGGACAGCTTGGGAAAGCTAAACAAGACTGTAATCACCTGATACTACTGAATTTCATTATTACTTAGATATGGTAAGTGGTATTAAAGCTATGTAGAAAAATATCATGATATGCAGGATGGAGTATTTGAGGTGACATGTCATAGTATCTGCAAATTATTTCTTCATATGGCTCAGCCTAAAGCATGTATGTACACATATGCATATAGAGACTGTTAAGTAAATGTGGCAGAAACTTAACTGATGAATCCAGATTAGATTATACAGGTGTTCACTGAGTTATTCATTCAGTTTTTTTGGTAGGTTTAAAAAATTTCAAAATGAAAATCTGAAGAAAAAAATATATAAACAAGTGCAGGGTAGAGGGAAGGAGAGCAGCACTAGCAGTGTGTTATCTGTACATTTTACGTAGTATTAGGATCAGTAGATGGTATAATGGTTACGTCACTAAACTCCCATGTAGCTGACCACAGTTCAAGTCCCAGACCTAGCAACTTAAAACTCATGCAGGTCGTGTATGCATTCATGCCCATAATTCTAAGAGGAGAATGGAAAAGAAGGGATTGTGGCGTGGCCATTCCTCCTGCAGAGGGGGTGGGGAATTTCTCGCTTTCTGTGTCGTCAGTGAGCACACGCACACTATAGCAAAAAACTCTCTTTAAATAATAAAAAAATAAATTTTATGTAGCATAAAAAAGAATATAATATCTTCTTGCTTATTTTTGTTTTTGTCATAGGTACATATGCTTGCCAGAGAAAGGGAAAGTGAGAAATTATTCTCTAGGGGGGATGGCCACAGCACAATTCTCCTCCATCCTTCTCCTGGGATTTTAGGCACACATGCACATGTGCCCAGCATGATTTTCAAGCCACTGGGTCCAGGACTTGAACTGCAGTAGACCATGCTGGAATTCAGCACCTTAATCACCATGCCAACTACTGGCCCCTGAGAATAAGGTATCGTTATTTTTTTTTTGAGCTTTTTTTTTGGGAGGGGTGGTGGTGGTGCCTGCGTTTGCCAGAAAGACAGAGAGAGACAGAAAGCGAGAAATCACCCCCCAGTGGGGATGGCCATGCAGCAATCCCTTCTCCTCCATTCTCTTCTTGGGATCTTGGGCACACACGCACATACACCCAGCATGAGTTTAAGCCATCGGGTCTGGGACTCGAACTGCAGTCAGCTACATGGGAGTCCAATGACATAGCCATTACACCAACTGCTGGTCTCGGAGAATAAGATATCTTAACATAGAAAAGCTGTTGGAATTCAATCAATTAAAAGATGAAATCACAGTAACCTTAAAGTTTTTCATACTTCAATTCTTAGTGTTTTCCTTTAAAAATAGTAAAAGTTTAAAAAAACTCAACAGCTTAACACCTTAGCAGTGACTAACAAATAGCCAAATGAGTTACAAATGTATTATATCACACTTTTTCTTCTTTTTTTTTTGGAGAGGTTTTTGCTATAGGGCGTGTGAACTAGCCAGAAAGAGAGAGAGAGAGATAGAGAGACAGAAAGCGAGAAATCACCCCCCCAGGGGGGATGGCCACGCGGCAATCCTTTCTCCTCCATCCTCCTCCTGGGATCTTGGGCACACGCGCACACGCGCCTGGCGTGAGTTTAAGCCACTGGGTCCGGGACTCGAACTGCAGTCAGCTACATGGGAGTTCAGCAACATAGCCATCACGCCAACTGCTGGTCCCTTTCATACTTTTTCTTTAATACTGCTAGTGAGTGTGTGCCGTCACAGGAAGAAATCATCTCCCAGTCAGGTGTGGTCATGCCACAATCCTTTTTCCTCCATTTCTTTTCTTCTTCTACCTTTTGTTGTTGTTGTTGTTGAGGTTTTGGCTTTAGGGCATGTGTACTCATAGTAGAGAGAGAGACAGAAGTAATGAGAGGCAAAAAACTCTCTTTAAATAATAAAAAAATAAATTTTATGTAGCATAAAAAAGAATATAATATCTTCTTGCTTATTTTTGTTTTTGTCATAGGTACCTATGCTTGCCAGAGAAAGGGAAAGTGAGAAATTATTCTCTAGGGGGGATGGCCACAGCACAATTCTCCTCCATCCTTCTCCTGGGATTTTAGGCACACATGCACATGTGCCCAGCATGATTTTCAAGCCACTGGGTCCAGGACTTGAACTGCAGTAGACCATGCTGGAATTCAGCACCTTAATCACCATGCCAACTACTGGCCCCTGAGAATAAGGTATCGTTATTTTTTTTTTGAGCTTTTTTTTTGGGAGGGGTGGTGGTGGTGCCTGCGTTTGCCAGAAAGACAGAGAGAGACAGAAAGCGAGAAATCACCCCCCAGTGGGGATGGCCATGCAGCAATCCCTTCTCCTCCATTCTCTTCTTGGGATCTTGGGCACACACGCACATACACCCAGCATGAGTTTAAGCCATCGGGTCTGGGACTCGAACTGCAGTCAGCTACATGGGAGTCCAATGACATAGCCATTACACCAACTGCTGGTCTCGGAGAATAAGATATCTTAACATAGAAAAGCTGTTGGAATTCAATCAATTAAAAGATGAAATCACAGTAACCTTAAAGTTTTTCATAATTCAATTCTTAGTGTTTTCCTTTAAAAATAGTAAAAGTTTAAAAAAACTCAACAGCTTAACACCTTAGCAGTGACTAACAAATAGCCAAATGAGTTACAAATGTATTATATCACACTTTTTCTTCTTTTTTTTTTGGAGAGGTTTTTGCTATAGGGCGTGTGAACTAGCCAGAAAGAGAGAGAGAGAGATAGAGAGACAGAAAGCGAGAAATCACCCCCCCAGGGGGGATGGCCACGCGGCAATCCTTTCTCCTCCATCCTCCTCCTGGGATCTTGGGCACACGCGCACACGCGCCTGGCGTGAGTTTAAGCCACTGGGTCCGGGACTCGAACTGCAGTCAGCTACATGGGAGTTCAGCAACATAGCCATCACGCCAACTGCTGGTCCCTTTCATACTTTTTCTTTAATACTGCTAGTGAGTGTGTGCCGTCACAGGAAGAAATCATCTCCCAGTCAGGTGTGGTCATGCCACAATCCTTTTTCCTCCATTTCTTTTCTTCTTCTACCTTTTGTTGTTGTTGTTGTTGAGGTTTTGGCTTTAGGGCATGTGTACTCATAGTAGAGAGAGAGACAGAAGTAATGAGAGGGAAATGAGAAATCACCCCCCAGAGGGGATGGCCACACTGCAATCCCCTTTTCTCCATTCTCTTTTCAGGATCTTGGGCACGCACACACTCATGCCTGCTGTGTTTCAAGCCACTGGGTCCAGGATTTGAATCATGAAGTCAGCTACGTGGGAGTCCAGCAATGTAACCACTATGCCATCTGCTGGCCCCTTTTTCTCCATTTCTTTATCCCATCAGGATTTGGAGCATGTATGCACATGTACTCAGCATGTTTTCCAAGCCTTTTGGTAACGAGATTCAAATTGCAGTTGGCCACATGAGATCTGGCTCCCTAAGTACAGCACTTAACCAATGACTGAGGCCAGCCCTATCTCAGACATTTTCTAAGCTTAGGCAGACACACAGCAGTAAAGGAAGTTAGAAGGGAAGGCAAGGGAAATATTAGAGAATGAGAGTAAGAGGAAGAGAAGATGACCTGAAGTGAATATGCACTTGCTATTCCTACATAGCACTGTAGTTCTTTGGAGTCTCTCAGAGGGTAAATGGCTTACCATGCTGAGTATAATTTTAAGAATTAAAAATCAAAGTTTTTCATAAAACATGGCTTCCCTATGTAAGCAGGTGCTCAACTGAAGAAAAGGGATTTATTCCTCCACTGGTGGAAAAGGTGACTGTGCTGGACTTAAGAAGACATAGCAAGTATGAAAACTATTAATTTATGAATGAATGGAGGCATCTCTCTGATGGTGCAAGAGCTTGGTCTCACATGAGCTTTAGATGCTATTCCATTCTCTCCCTGTCTCCACATTCTCACCTTTCACACAGAATAATAGGTCACTGGAAAAGTCATGATGCATTTTTGCATAGGAAAACATAGAAAAATACGTCATGACTTTTCCTATGCCCATTATATTGCACCCCAGAATGTGCAGCTTAAAAAGACTGCTCTGACTCTACAGACTAGAAAAAATCCAGTGACTCTATCACTGTATTTCTTATAATCTATTCATATGTACTAACTTTTAGTTGACAATAGAACCTATTCCAGTTATTTATAAATCCTCAGTGCCTAGTCCAGAGCTTTATGTATAGTCTGCAAATACTCTGTGAATAAAAGAAAGAGGTTAGGGCAGCAGGTGGTATGGAGGTTAAGGCAGCTAAACGCCACATGGTCAACTGCGTGGTTCAAGTCTGGGACCTGGCAGCTTGAAAATGATGCCGGTGTATGTGCGTGCCTGCCCAAAATCCTGAGAGGAGAATGCAGGGGAAGGGACTGCAGTGTGATGGTCCTTTCTGGGGAGTGATTTCTCACTTTCCCCCTCTTTTCCTGTCTCTCTCTGGTAAGTGCATGTGCCTCATAGCAAAAGTTAGGCCTAGGGGTCTGGACTTTTGTTAACATTTTCAGCTGGTATGATGACAAAACAAACAACAAACAAACAAACAAAAAAGCCTGCTAATCACGTCTCATGACAATTGAAGCTAGGAGAATTCCTAATATATTGAGGAATATGATCAAATTCAAATGATCAGAAATTTTGTAGTACAAGATTCAATGAAGTATAGGTAAGTATATAAGTGCATTCAGGTAAAAAACAACTAAAAAGAAGGCATAAAAAACAACAATATCACCAGTAATTATAAATGAAAAAAAATGCCAATTTTTTGTGTGTATCTTATTTCAACATAAGAAAACTTTACAACAAAGATAATACAAGGGTTGATGTCCACAATTTCAAACATTAAGGACAATGACAATCTTGGAGTCAAGAAGAATGACAAAGATAATAGGAAACATGATAGAACAATGTTTAAATGAATAAAGGTCAGGTACAAAGAACAGAATATGGCAAGAATCTTGGTTCTTTTTCCCTTTAACTCCAACCAACCAATCTATGAGCAAGTCCTGTGAGCTTTAGCTCCCTAACACTCTCTAGTTTAATCTCTCTCTCTCTCTCTCTACTTCTACAGGTAAATATCTTTCTGGAGTGGTCTGTACTTTTGAAATTGCTTAACTGTGTGTGTGTATACACACACAAGTTTTTTGCCATAGAGTGCATACACTCACCAGAGAAACAGTGAGAGAGAAAGTGAGAATTCACCCCCCAGGAAAAAAGGTCACGCTACAATTCCTTCTCCTCCACTCTCCTCTTGGTGTGATTTTCAAGCCAATGAGTCTGGGACTTGAACTGTAGTCAACCATGTGGGAGTCTGGCTCCTTAACCACCATGCCACCTACTAGTTCCTTCAACTTTATTTTTAACCTTGCCGCCTTGGAATCCATTCTCCACAAAGCAACCAGGTCCATCTTCTTATTCAGTACCTACTCCTCTTCTGCTTAAAACTCTCTAACGGCAATCTGTAACACTTTGAATACATAAACTTCTTACCATATTCTAAAAGTCTACCTACGGTCTCGCTCCTGTTCACTTTACTGAGATTGTCAATATTGTCACACTGGCCTTTTAATCTCATAAACATACCAAAGTTGTTTCCAATTCAGCCATTACTTGTTTTCTGGATCCAAAATGTTCTACCTTACATCTTTTTTTCACAGTTGACTTAATTTCATTATTCAAGGCTAAGCACAAAACACCCTCTCAGACACCTTCTCTGACCATAGTAGTAAAGCAGTAAAGTTCCTCAACCTGAACATTACTGCTATCATTTGGATAATGGTTTGTAACCCAAAGGTTCATATTCTGGAGGCTTGGCCCCAGTATAATAGCTTTGGGTGGTGATGAGACTTTTATTTGGGGCCTAATGAGAAAGTAACATCAAATTGCCTGAAAAGCACAGAAGGGACAAACAAAGGAAGTGGCAAGTGTTTCCTACCTTTCTGCACATGCCCACTTTTCTCTTTGCTTTTGTCAGCCATGTTGTGATGTAGTACCAGAGGCCAGCCTAATGTTGGCCCCATGCCTTCTAGGTGTCAGAACTAAGAACCAAAATTCTTCTATTCTCTATAAATCATCCAGTCTTGTGTATTTCTGTTAGCAACACAACAGACTAATGTAATTATTTTATCTTATTTTTCCTGGAGGGAGGTCCTTCTGGCCTTGTTCCACTGGAACTGAAGTCATTGAAGACAATTTTTCATCTTATATACACTGCTGTGTTTATCATTAGTGCCTAGAATAATATCTGGCATAGTCTGTTCTCAAATACTTGTTGAATAGGATTTATTTGGCATAAATCCAAGATACATTTGATGGAACTGGGATAAATGAGAGGTATATTATATGGCAATTTGGAAAAAGCTTTCAAGAATTACAGTGAGATGAAGTCACTGGATGACCACAAATTATGAATTCCATCAATGGGATTATTGTATTAAGCAAGAGTTTGGACTGAATGACCCTTAAAGTCCTTTCCAACTATAAAATCCTAATCTGTCCAAAATGTAATGAGTCACTTTCAGTCCATATAGCTGTAAATGGTTTCTATAGTGTGCCATCCTTTTACCTTCAGGTGATCTGAATTACCATCTAGTTTATGTCTACCTCCAACTAACCAAACATTTTCAGTAACATTTGTTCACTTTCCTTCTCAAAGTACACTAAACTTGCTACTCAGAGCAAAGCACCATACTGAGATAGAGTAGGATAAAATGATGGAAAATCCCTCATTATAAAGTATAACTATAGAATGTTACAAAAAGGTCCAATGTTTTAAAGGATTTGTATATTACTGGCTATGATTTGGTTGTTGTTCCATTATTATCTCCCCCTATCCCTTCTGTCCAGGAATAGATAATGCAAAATGTAAAGGACTATGTCATTGATAATTCACAGACATGTTACCTAGGTCATACAATTGTTCTTCAAATAAATATTGGACATGGTGGGACAGAAGGTGGTGTAGTAGCTAAGACACTGAAGTACCACATGGCCGAGCATAGTTCAAGTCCCAGACCCGGTGGCCTGAAAATCATGTTAGGTGCATGTGTGTGCATGCCCAAAATCCCAGAATACAAAGAGAGGTGTAGAGATTGTGGCATGAACATCCCCCGAGGGAGTGATTTCTCACTTTCCCTCTTTCTCTCTGGTGAGTGCATGCACTCTATGACAAAAATCTTTAAAAAAAATTTTTTGGACATAGGTTTAAAATCATTTCAATAAGCCACGATTACTTTCAGAAGACAGTATTTTGTAAACAACACATGCTACTCAAATTATCTTACTGGCAAGAGTAATAATGTAAATACTATGTAAACACAGACTAAGACACTTATTTTATCAGACAGTATAAAGTAGTGTTTTTCAAAGTAGGTCTTTTAGAAGATCAATTCTTCACAACATACTGGTCAAATAAATTTGAAAAACACTGTACATTAAAATTTTTCTCTCTCATTCACAAAACATAACATGTAAAGTATCTAAAATACTTTACAAGGGACCTGTAGAACTTTATTTAATCCATCAATTCCCATATTTTTTTGACCAGCATTCTCCATCTTTTGGGAGTAAAGGTAGTAGTTGAAAACACAGTTCAGGGAAACACTACTACACAGCACTATTTGAAAATATTATCTCTAGGATAGAAACTATGTTAACCGGAAAGCTTACTAGTACACATGTAGTCAAACTAAGTCACTAGATAAAAATTTATATAACTTGTATTAAGTGTTTGAAGTTGCTAAGAAAATGGAGAATTATAAGATGTATGATTGAATTAAAACTTAACATTTTAGTGAAATTCTTATATTAACTGATTTCTTTGTAACAACAATTACTCTATGATGCCATTTTCTCCTCAGTTACTAACAGCAGACTTCCAATATTAAAAACTAAAGTTCTCCTAGGAAATTAGGTGGTTTAGAGGGGAGTGAGTAAGCACAGGTTTGTGAACCTACTGGTTTTGAATCATTTGTGCCATTGCTCCATTCCCTACCATAGAGGACTTTAGGATGGGAAAAGTATTTTTAGCATGTGGATTCTCATATTTTGAGAGACTTCTGAACCATTTTGTTTTGATGTCAACATAATTCTAGGGGGGGAAGTATTTATTATTTAACACTCCCCAAAAAGAGAGACTACAGCAGTTTTTAGAAAGCACTTACTTAATCATTTCAAAAAGCTTTGGATCTGAGACCTTGATATTTCGTGCCATATTCCAGGAAAGATGAACCATGGGTACTATTGACTTCACACTTTGCAATTTGTTCCATTCGTACCGTTCCACTGCCAATTTATACTGGCAGGCTAGGGAAAAAAAAAAAAAAAACAGTTATAAAGCAACCTAAAGTACCAAAAGATACGAAGATAACCATTATTATCCTCTTAGGTGATATCTTCAACATCAATTCTGAAAATGTCAAAACACTATAATAGGTTTTATGGTTTATGATAATCATGGTAATAAAAAGAGTTAATAGTAGCAATAATATAGAGTGCCAGGCATTGTACAGAGATATTTTTATCCGTCATCTCATTTAATCTTTTTATCACCTTGTTCATTTTATTATCTCCATTATACAGATGATGAAATTGAGGACCAGAGAGGTTAAATAACTTGCCCAATCTTACAAGAGCAGATCCTGGTCCTAAGCCAGGACTTTCTAGCTCTAAAGGCCATATTCTTAACCTTAAGTGAATACTGCCTAAAGACAGGCATTATTCAAACAGATTTTGGCAAAATAGATCTATTCATGTGACATACCGCACTAAAACAAATTCTGAAAGACTGAATTTCTACTCCTGCTTTTTCCCCTAAAGAATTTTTTTGATAAAATAAAACCAAGCACTCTAAAACTTATTAAAAGTATAGCTTCTGTGTTTATAAAGACATAAATTTGTTATTTACTGAGATCTGTGGTGTTAGATTTCCATTTGTTAGCTTGAATTTAATTTAAACTTAAATGAATTTTTTTTTAACTTAAATGAATTTCAAAATAGCATTTAATTCAAGACACTTTTCTTGCAACTGTGTGTTTTAATTCAATAAAAAAAAATGCCTAAAAGATATAATCCTTTATAAATTAAACATTTTTTAGCATATTCTTTAAAATACCTGTAAGTGGACCAACATTCCAAGCAATGTTGTTGCACCAGCCAATAGCCTGAACCCAATGAACAGTGCCTGCATTTATCCAGACCAAATCTCCAGGTCGCTGAATAAACCTATATACTGGAACATTTGCTTCATAAAGATCTTCAAGGTTGGGCCACCAAGAACCCATTAGGAAATTCAAATTATTTCTGAAATAAGAAAAAATAAGGCAAATGGATCAAGTACTGTAATAAGTTCCTTATATATCTAAAGTTTTTTTTTTAAATGTTCACTCATTTCACTGAAACTTAATTGCATGTACAATAAGAACTGCTTTATGCATATAAAGTGTGAAATTATTTACAACTGAGTATTGGATAACTTATCTGAAGATTAGTATTACTACCTTAAATTGATTTTTCAAAGATACAAATGAAATACAAAGCTACTTCCAAGTAACATACATGATAACTTGCATTTCATTTTAATAGAGGCTATTTTTAATTGAACCTTTCTTCCTAGAAATCAAAGAAATCCCTAAAAAAATGGAAGTGGAACTGACAAAAGTCATTTAAGTCCATAAATACTGAACAGTAACACTATAGCGATGTTAAGCACTAAGAACTTCTCTCCATTTCTACAGGAAAGGAGAAGATACAAATTCATCTAAAGAGGAAAAGGTGGGAGAAAATCAGTCTTCATGGTTTTGATGATTAGCTGATTAAAGCCATGCAGCTAAAAATAACTTAATCAAAAAATAAACAATCACATACATACCCAATAACAAATATTACCACCACTACCACCACCATCACCACCAGCACCCATATACTGTGGGAACATTCTACAGATATCACAAAACCTTTAATATCTGGTTTCTTAGTATTTTCCATCATGATACAAAGTACTTTTTAAATGATAAACTTTCTCCATAAAAGAGTTTTATAAAATTCAATGAACTATTTCAGATTTAATATTTTGGGGAAGAACTTGTATAGCAGAAATGGTCCTTTCCCTAAAATCTAAAACACAATCTTCACTTTATTTTGTCTTTTACTTAAGTATATGATAAAGTCTCTTTTAAACTGTTTTCATTAGTTTGTGGGTTAGACAGTTGGCGCAGTAGTAAAATGCAATGCTCTGTGAGGGTGACCCATATGGGAATGTTCTGAGTTCACATCCAGAGACCTCCCTGAATAAGCAAGCCAAGGGAGTGCCCCAAGATCCAGGGCTGACTGGGGGTGGTTCAGGTTATAAGACCCTGTTGGGGATGAGTATCTCTCTTTTTTAAGGAATAAATAAATATAGTTTAAAAGCTATTTTTAGGAGCCAGCTGGTGGTGTGGTGCTTAAGGTAGTTATATCCCATATGGCCAACTGTGAGGGTCGAGTCTCGGACGTAGTGGCCTGAAAGACAAGTGAAGTGTGTGTGCATGTGTGACCAAAATCCTAAGAAAAGAATGGTGGAGAAGGGACTGCAGAGTGGCCATCACTTCTTGGGGGTGCTTTTCTACTTTGTCTCTCTCCAGTGAGTACATGTACCCTATAGCAAATTTTAAAATAAAAGGTTGTTTTTAAATCAATTTAAATTCTTTTTTTTTTGTCTTTATCAAGGGTTGGTAAACCACAGTCCACTATTCCACTACCTGTTTCAGTAAATAAATCTTTTACAGAACCCAGCCATGCACATTCATTTACATTAATATCTCTGACTACTTTTGCATTACAATGGCGCAGTTGTGATAGAGATCATGTGACTTGAAAAGGCTATTTTTTACCAGTCTCTTTATGGTAAAAAACTGGCCAACTCTTGACCCAGATTAAATCTTACTCTCTTATTTTTTTTCCTTAAAAAAATACATCCAAGGCTATTCTCAAAAATCTAGAACAAACTGCCAATGGTAGCCTAACTGCAAGTGTATAATGACTGGCTTACTGTTTGTGATATGGCTAAGTATACACAGTCTAGAAAAAGTTGCTTCTAAAAAAAAAAAAAAAAAAAAAAAAAGGTTACACACACAAATCCCACCCTTATTTCACCCGTGTACTGTCATCATAAAATTGGTGAAAATTTTTTAACCAAAGGAAAGCAAATGATCCAAAATAGCCAACAAAGAAAACATAAAAATAAAAAAACTTACAGCAAATACTGTTTTAACCATATATGTTCAAAAAATGATTACTTTAAAAAACATTATTTAAAGTCATAAAATAAATTACAAAGTATCAGAATCAACAATCCTATGTGAAACAAAATTACTGTGAAATGCTGAGGTAGCAAGTGCTATTTCTATGACTTAGTTATTCAACGCACCTAACCCTTTACACCATCCTGATATTTTTATTATCCCCAAGCTCAAGCTTTTTGGATTTCATCTGCCTATTCTAATTATCTTTGTTCCCAAGACATCTCTTCATTCAGATAGAAAACTCTACCCTAAAAATAGCCAACACCTACACAGAAATAATGAACACTGATCACTGTACTATAGCTGAAACAACACACTATCTTGAAGTTAAGAAATAAAATATCTTTCTGTAACACAATGGAGACTTCCCATATGATACATGATACTCTTCTTTCTCTGGTGCTACCAGACCACTGGTCCATAAAAACAAGTACAGATTAAATTATATCAGATTATTGCATCTAAACATTTGAAACTTTAGGGGTCAGCAGGTGGTGTGGTGGTTAAGGGCACTGGAATCCCACATGGCTGACCACTGTTTAAATCCTAAATTTGGTAGCTTGCTTTCTCACTTTCCCTCTGTCTCTCTCTGGTCAAATTAAAAAATAATAATAGCGGGACCAGCAGTTAGCATAATGGCTATGTTGCTGGACTCCCACGTAGTCGACCGCAGCTCGAGTCCCGGACCCAGTGGCTTAAAACTCACGCCGGGTGCGTGTGCATGTGTGCCCAAGATCCCAAGAGGAGAATGGAGGAGAAGGGACTGCGGTGTGGCCATCCCCCCTGGGGGTTGATTTCTCGCTTTCTGTCTCTCTTTTTCTCTCTATCTTTCTGGCGAGTGCACGTGCCCTATAGCAAAAACCCTCTCCAAAAAAAAGAAAAAATAATAGTAATAAATTAAATTAGAGAAAATAGTTCTTAAAAAGAAAAAAAAATTTGGGACCAGCAGTTAGCATAATGGCTATGTTGCTGGACTCCCACGTAGTCAACCGCGGTTTGCGTCCCAGACTGGGTGGCTAAAACTCACGCCGGGCATGTGTGCGTGCGTGCCTAAGATCCCGAGAAGAGAACAGAGGAGAAGGGATTGTGGCATGGCCATTCCCCCTGGGGGGCGATTTCTCGCTCTCGGTCTGTCTCTATGTCTCTGTCTGTCTGGTGAGCGCATGCGCCCTATAACGAAAACCTCTCAAAAAAAAAAAAATCAAAAGCTTTAGAATTCTGTATCTTTGGACTTCTTACATTGAATGAAACCTGCATGTTAAACAGTAAATTGAGGCAGTTATCTTTTGCTTATATACAGTCATGTGTGGCTTAACAACAGGATAAGTTCTAAGAAATACATCATTAGGTGATTTCATCATTGTGCAAACATGAGAATATACTCATACAATCGTGATATTGCCTATTACACACCTAGGCTACATGGTATATAATCTTACCACTGTATATGTGGTCCACTGTTAACCAAAACACTGTTATGTGGCACAGAACTATATAAGAGTTTGAATTACTATTGTTTTACAACTAAAATTTACTTCTTACAAAAACCATTTATTAAAAAAAATAAACCAAGAACCAGCCTTAAGCTCAAGAAAGAAATGACAAACTAGAATGTGGAAAATATGTATAACTGGCTTTCAAAGTAATCTCATATGTAAAAATTTTCAGTGGGTTTTTCCCCCTTATCTAACTAAGAAGCAAAATACTGTGTATAATTTATGTTTATAAATTTTTATGTTTATAAATTATTACCCTACAGTAATTTTTCCAATGCTATTAGTAAACAAAAGTATCAGGTGTGTACATCAGAGCATTTTCTAGATAAAGAGTATAAAGTTCTATCTAGATAATTCTATTTAAACAAAAACAAATTCCAGGGATCAGCAAATGGCGTAAAGGTTACATCGCTAGACTTCCACACAGTCGACTGTGGTTCAAGTTCCAAACTCAGCAGCTTAAAACTCACACAGGGTGCGTGCGTGTGTGTGTGTGTGTGTGTGTGTGTGTGTGTGTGTGCGTGCCCAAAATACTGAGAGGAGAATAGAGAAAAAGGGACTGCAGCATGGGCATCCCCCCGGGGGGTGATTTCTCGCTTTCTGTCTCTCCGGCAAGCACAAGTACCCTAGAGCAAAAATCTCATTTAAAAGAAGAAAAAAAAAAAAATTCAAACTACTATTTAACACAAAACACAGAAATAAATTAAGGTTATCTCTAAGATTTTAAGGAAAAGAACACTTCCATTATGCAAGTTCTTTCACTAAAGAAAACAAAATCTGAAGCAGTTAAATTTTATAAAATTCCTTTATAAGAAAAGTTGCTATTTTATAAAATAATTATTTTAATTATATTTATCATTTTTTAATAATTATTTATTTTACTTTATTAATTCATTCATTTATTATTATTATTATTTTTAGTTTGACCAGAGAGAGACAGAGGGTGAGACTGAGAGAAGTGAGAAAACAAGCCACCAGATTCAAGACTTGAACCCTGGTCGGCCATATGGGAGTGTCCAGCGCCTTAACCACCACGCCACTTGCTGGTCCCTATTATTATTATTTTTAAATTTGCTCCAGCACATGCATGCTCATGTGTGTGAGTATGTGTGTGTGTGGGGGGGTATGGTGAGAAAGCAAGCCTATCAGGTCCAGGACTCAAATCTGAGTAGCAGTCGGCTACATAGAAGTTCAGCACCTTAACCACCAAGCCACCTGCTGGCCCCAGATAACTGCTATTTTTAAGAAAAATTGCCAGTTTAGGGACCAGCAGATGGCATAATAGTCACATCATTGGACTCCCACACAGTCAACCGTGGTTCAAGTCCCCGACCTGGTGGCTTAAAACTCATGCTGGAATCATGTGCACACATGCCCAAGATCCCGAGAGGAAAATGGAGAAGGGATTGCAGCATGGCCATCTCCCCTGGGAGATGATTTCTTGCTTTCTATCTCTCTGGAAAGAACACACGCCCTATAGCAAAAAAAAAAAAAAAAAAAAGAGAGAGATAAAGAAAAGAAAAATTGCCAGTTTAAAAAAAAAAAATTAATTTTGGTAATATGGAAATGAGAAAAAGAGTCTTGAAAAAGTCTATGAAAAATGCACTATTATGAAAAAAATCTATGCATGGATTTCTTAAGTTTATTTATTTATTCCATGAACAAGAGTAACAGAAACAAAAAGAGCACTCTCAACAGGGTCCTTGTATTTTTTTCCATTTTTTGCTATAGGGCACATGCAAGACTGACTGTCTCTAGTCGGAGAGACAAAAACTGAGAAATCACTCACCCAGGGGGGATGGCCACACAACAATCCCTTCTGCTCTGTTCTCCTCTCAGGATTTTGGACACACATGCACATGTACCCAGTTTGATTCTCAAGCCGTCAGACTGGGGACTTTGAACTGTGGTCAGCCACATGGGAGAGTCCAGCGCCTTAACCACTACAGCACCTGCTGGCCCATCCACCCCCCAGCTTCAGCCAGTCCTGGACCATGGAAACATTATGATTCCTTTATATATATATTTTTTTCTTTGCACTAAGATAAATGCATACTTTAGGGCCAGCAGTTGGCATGGTGGTCAAGGCAGCTGGATCCCACATGGTTGACTATGCAGTTTGAGTTCCAGACCCAGTGGCTAGAAAAAAACATGCTGTATATGTGTGTGTGTACCCAAAATCCCAAGAGGAGAATGTGTAGGAGCCAGGACTGCCGTGTGGTCATCCTTCACTTTCCCTCTCTATTTCTCTCTCTTCAGTGAGCACACACACCCTATAGCAGATTTTTTTAAAAAAGTGTCATTTAATTCCATTTGTCCATGAACTTTTGGAAATTCCCTTGTAAATTTAAGCTTGAGTTACAATCTATACAGTTACTCAGATAAAAAAGCTTCTTCCATTTCTTAAAACCACTTATAATAAAATAATCTTTCTTGGCATGTATACATTACCTTTCAAAAGAACAAGTATTTATACATCACTTAAAAAAAATTGTAGTTTGTCATCTCATCCATGAATGAGACAGAGGCAGAGAGACAGGGTTCCCCAACACAGTATTCACACAGTGATCCAAACCCAGGATCTTTTCCATGGGTCCAGCTGCATTACAGTTACACTATTATCTGGTCCCTATGTGTCATTTTAAAAATTAAACTAATAACTAGGTCTTTCTGTCCTCTAAATTATGACTAATATTGCATGGGGTGACTTTATGGCATTTTTCTTAAAGTACTTCTAATAACACAAAAACAATAGGCTTGGAATAAAATAATTTACAATAACTTTTTTTTGCTAAATGTTAAGGGAAAACTATATATTCAATAGGATACACAGACTGGCAAACTGTGCTTTATAATTACCGTTTTGTAATAATTACATTTAAGGAAATATTATTTGAAAACCTACTTTTCACAGAAGTCATTCAGAACACCCCAGTAACCTTCAGGAACAACAAACCATTCACAGTCACCTGGGCCAATATTTATGTTAACCGAACAGAAGTTGTTATTTTCCTGATGACCTGAAATATGAAAAGAAATTAATCAGCACACTATAAATTCTATAGAAAAATGCATTTTTAGAAATTATACCCTATACATTTTCAACAGAGAACACACTCTACTGGTATTCATTTTTTTATCTCACTGTACCATTTTGGTGTGAAATCTGGTTTTAGAGCTAAGTTTGGTCACACCTAACTCATTCAGTGAGAGCTTCTGTGAAAGGTGATACATAAATTACGGTTAAGGGCTTAGACTCTGGAGCCAGGCTTGTTGGCTTAGTCATTCCTGAACCTGAACAAGTTGTTCAACCTTTCTGAGTTTCTTTGTAATGTAAGAGTAAATGATAATGATTGTTGTAAGTTGTGTGATTGTGTTCCGAAGATCAATGAAATAATGAGTGCTCAGGATAGTGCTTAATACATGGTAAGGAATAAAATGAGCTATTATGGATATCACTACCATTTTTTCCTTGTGAAGGAATTCCCATCTCACAAGCAAATGACAAAGAAGTAATTTATCAAGTTTGGTTCTTCCTTAGACTTATACTGAACAATGGATTCTTTCTGATTGGAGAATAATGTTATTTGCACAAATAGGGAGAAATTTTCAATAGAAATGAACCTCAATAAAACCAGTCTGATACTACATTTGCAAGAAAACTAACTCTAGAGAGTTCAAGTGGCTTTTATATTTATACTGGTGTCTAATGACAACTGAGTGGGGAAGCAGAACATGGTTCCTCTGCAATTTATTCCAGAGTTTTTTCCACTTTATCCAACAACAGATAAAGTATCACAGAACTGGGTTTCCAATGGCCCGAGGATAAAAACACAATGATTCTAATCCTGGCTGAACATAAGAATACCCTCGGAACTTTTTACTTTAAAGGGAGAGATGTTTGCTATAGGGTGTGTGCACTCCCTGGACAGACAGAGACAGAAAGTGAGAAATCACCCCCAAGAAGGGATGGCCACACTGCAATCCCTTTCCCTCTATTCTCCTCTTGGGATCTTGGGCACACACACACACACATGGCCGGCATGAGTTTGAAGCCACTGAGTCTGGGACTCAAACCAGTCGGCTACCTGGGAATCCAGCAATGTAACAATTATGCCATCTGCTGGTCACCCCCCACCCCCGCCCTGGGGTTCTGGGAGCTTTTTATCTTTTGATTCTCATGCCTAGGTCTCAATTTACATGTATGTATTTTTTAAATTTACAAGGTGATTCAAATGAGCAACCGGGACAGGGAATCACTGACCTATGTAACCCAGAAGCAACCTCTGCCCTATTTTTAAACTTTGTACTTTTAAGTTTCTTTTATTGGAGTCTTGCCATTTCATAATGCTCCTCCCAGCCTTCTAGCCAGCCAGGATCATGGGAGTACCTGGCATTCTCAGGCTGACCCAGGATCCAAATTCCAGACCTTCTGATATGGCTCTAGTACTACACAGCAGTGTCCTGTACCACTGTGACTAGACCATATTTTGAAATAATTCTTAAATTATGATTTAGTAAGAAGGTGACAAACAAGTAAATAGTCTGGTTTTCAAACCATGGCTGTTTCAAATAGCAAACAGAAGCACCTGAGGGAGATAATAACAAGCTGGAGGAATTGGTACAGTTAAACCAGTTATCACCAGTATCTCATTGAATGCTGAAATGACAGCAATTGTTAATATTTCAAACATCACTTAGTAAGATTTCTTGTCAATCCAAGGTAGCACAAAAAAACAGATGGTACATTAGTGTTGAATGGAAATTTTATGTTTAAAATAATATAATTCATTTTGTGAATAATGGAAAAAACCTGGAAAAGGAATGTGACTTGCCAAAAATGACAACTCTAGTTAATGGCAAAGTCCACTGGGATGAGTGTTGTAATGTCTCTGTTTCCACATTATCAAGTTTTCTTTTAAAGTTTTTGCTATAGGGCATGTGCACTTGCCAGAGAGAGAGAGAGAGAGAAGGAGAGACTGAAGGAGGGGGAGAGATAAATCATCCCCCACGCTGCAATCCCTTCTCCAGTCTCATTTTGGGATTTGGGGTAAGCACTAACAAGCACCCAGCATGATTCTCAAGCCACTGTGTCCAACACTCAAACCACAGAGCTAGCCATGTGGGAACCAGCGCCTTAACCTCCAAGGCACTTGCTGGCCCTCATCAAGTATATTTTAAGCAGTTAGCTGTGACCCAGTTAGAGGACTGTGACCTACACTTTCTTGTTTACATAAAAGATTAGAAAACACATCGTTTTATGACACTATTATTACATACATACATGTACACTACGTTATTAATAAAATATGATTTCTATTGTGAATGTGATTTTAAAAAAAAGTTTAGAAAACACTATACTCCATCACTCTGTAGTAGATGGGATCAAAAACAAAGTCTTCTGGCCAAGGGACTTATTTTCCCAGGAATGCTCAATAACTCCTTTCCAGATTGAATTGCTATTGTTTCTGGGCAAATAAAACAAAACAGATAATGCAAACAGGGAAAAAAATCTTAATTCTCTGAGTCTAGTTAAAAAGCATAATCTTATAATAGGAATAATCCTTTCGGTCTTATTTATTATAAATGAAAATATTCTGGTTTTCTATATAGGATTCATATTTTGTTTTTCAACTGTATAAGATGTACTAGTTCATAGAAATTACCTGGTGTTCTGCTTCCTGGAACTTTCATGTATAGTTGAACTGTGTTCATGCCCAGTATGGTATGACCAACATGGCTTAGAAGATTTCCTGAAAAAAAAACACGCACAAAAGCAGGAAGTTTAGTCAGCTCATGTAGCTGTAACTTCCACCTGTAATGAAATAACAGATCGAGACTGAAACCCTGCTACAAATATTTGTGAAGGTAGCCACTTCTTCAAAATCCCTGTGTTCCAATCAGATAAACAATTAAATCCATAAATATATTTTTTTTATTTTTAAAGAATTATTCATTTATTTATTTAATTCCATTTGTTGTTCTTCTTATTATTATTTTAATATGACCAGAGAGAGAGAGAAAGGGAAAGTGAGAAAGCAAGCCTCTAGGTCTGGGACTTGAACCACAGTCAGCCATGTGGGAATCCAGAACCTTTAACCACTGACGTCACCTGCTGGCCCAAAACCCATAAATATTTTACTTTTACACAGGAACTATGAAATTGCTTACATTTAATTTTTTTTTTTTTAAAGAAACTTCCCCAAAGAACCATAAACATAATGGATCAAGTAAGTGTGTGGAAGGGAACTGACTTTCTATTTTTATAGCTGTGTTAGATAAACATATAAGTATGTATTTTTAAATAATTGTATTTCATATAATTAAAAATACAATTTTATGATTATATAAGTAGCATAACATCGGTCTTGATGAAAAACTATTCAAGAGTTTCAAGTCAAAGAAAACATTTAATCACAAAACCTACCAAAGAAACTTTGTCTTAAATTAGAATGAAAGCTTAGAAAAATTACAAGGAATCAAACAGAAGAGAAAATTGTACATTATTTCCATTATTCTTGCAAGGAATAGCTCTATGCATCAGGTCATAAAATATTATGACAAAGACTTACTTTTTGTCATCAGACAGGTCAATGTTGGTCCCAAACTTTATGGTTTTAAAGGGTCCTTTCCTCCTTCTCCCAGAACTTGAAAAGAGAGAGACAATATTAGAAACATGTCTTTCAGATAGAAATATGAAGTGGATATTAAAAATGACTTACTTATCTGAAGACGTAGATTCACTGTCTGAATGGTCTTTATGATGACTCCTTTTCTCATTTTCTTCCTATGGATTAAGCAAAAAGAATTCTAGTTTAGGATTCCATGAGTGTCTATCTTTTCTATCATTCACATCTAGATTGAATAGCCGAGTTTTCTTTGTTTTGAAACTGTTTCTTTTATTTATTTATTTTAACTTGCTGCAGGATGTGTGTGCTCATCAGAGAGATGAGAGAGAGGGAGAAAGCACTCCTCAATGGTGCAAGGTCACATCACAATCTCATCCTCCATTTCTCCATTCTTTGGGATTTGGGGCACATATTCAAAGGTGTCTGGTGCGCTTTTCAAGTTGCTGAGTCCAGTATTGGAACTATACACTCAGTCACATGGAATCACATGTGTGATCGGGTTCCTTTAACTGCTAGGCCATGGGACTGGCCCTGAAACCAAGTTTCTATAGCCCTCTTACACATGAAAACTTCTCTGAAGACCACATTAAATAAAATCCCAAGAAAAGTCAAATCTCACTGGCACAATATCCAACCACCTCCACCAGCTACAAAGTTATACTATAAATTTTCATAGCTATCTCATTTTCAAGATAAGAGAAAACTTAAACAAAGGTGAGAGACCCAAGAAATCCCATCTTGATAATAAATATTGTAAGATAGCAGAGGTATAAGAGTAGAGGATGAGATGTTCTCTGGACTTGATTGTGGATAAAATAAAAAAAGTTCTTCGTGGGTTATATCATTTTCTTCTTTTTTTTTTTTTAAATGCAAGAAGGGATTATAATTTCATTAAAAGCTTGGGTTAAATCTTTCTCCTACAATGTAAAACAATAAAACACTAGTAAGAAAATTAAGTGTGGGATAAATAAAGATGATTTTCAATGTAAACGTTACTTTTATTTACAATTCTGTGTCACAGGCATGGTATCTTTCTTAACACTGTCTTTAATTTTTAAATTAATACTTACATTTTGGCTTTCCTCCCCTTTAAATGTATAGTTTAAAATATTTGTCTAACTTTTCACATGTGATAGCACATGCCTCAAAGCATACTAAAAAAGCATACTCTCTTTGGTTTATGGATCCCTTCTCATTTAAATATTCTGCTTTTAATTATTTTTGCTTTTCAGTCCTTTCTCCAAATTTTCCTTTGAGGATCTCTGAATCCTATTTATTATTTATGCTATTCTGATCATAATACTACTATGTACTGATCATAATACTACCATGTAGTTGAAATATCTTGAAAGGCTGAACTGCAGAGACGTATACAAACAATAAATTCAATGCAACTCATCAAAGTTGCAGGACAGATTTTATTAGATGAATTTCTTTGTTGAATATAGGGAGCAGCAGTGGGAAAGAAACACAAATATACAATTTATACAAATGCTACCTTGACTGAAAATGTCAACTCCGGGCAGAATTTTAGACATTTTTAAAAGATGAACAAATCTAATAAAGTACAAATGAAAGACTTTCAGTTTCATTTTAAGTGTCAGCTATAGGACATGTAAAGAACAACTCAACTATAAATAAAGATTTGAGTAACACATTTAATAAAATAATTTCTGTAATGTTTTACATTCACTTTATTGGAGAATTCACAGAGTTTGCATTACAGTACTAGGAGATTTTAATAATGCTTCAGTGCAGAAGGGTCTACATGGATCTTTTAATAATAATTCTCTAAGGACCAGCAGATGGTGTAATGGTTATGTCACTGGACTGCCATGTAGTTGACCACAGTTCAAGTCCCAGACCCAGTGGCTTAAATCTCACACAGGGCGCACGTATGTGTGTGTCCAAAATCCCAAGAGGAGACTGAAGGAGAAGGGACTATGGCATGGCCATCCCCAAGGAAGTGATTTCTTGCTTTCTGTCTCTCCAATGAGCACACATACCCTATAGCAAAATTATCTCTTAAAAATAAATAAATAATCCTCTAGATTTATTTTTTTTTAATTTTTGTTTTGAAATTTTATTTATTTGTTCATTGGGAAAGTCATGACACATTTTTGCATAGAAAAACAGATAAATATGTCATGACTTTCCCGATACCTAATGTATTTGGAAGAGATTTCTGTAATTTCTTCCTTTCCCTCAGTTTTCTCTTAACAACTAAAAGAACACTAATGCATGCCAGCAGGTGGTATAGAGGCTAAGGAGGCTGGATCCCACGTGGCTGACTGTGTGGTTTGAGTCCCGGACCCAGTGGCTTGTAAAATTCATCAGGTATGGGGACCAGCAGTTAGCATAATGGCTATGTCACTGGACTCCCACGTAGTCGACCATGGTTCGAGTCCCGGACCCGATGGCTTAAAACTCACGCCGGGTGCATGTGCGTGTGTGCCCAATATCCCGAGAGGAGAATGGAGGAGAAGGGATTGCGGCGTGACCATCCCCCCCTGGGGGATGATTTCTCGCTTTCTGTCTCTATGTCTCTCTCTGTCTGTCTGGTGAGCGCACGCGCCCTATAGCGAAAAAATCTCTCAGAAAAAAAAAAAAAATCAGGTATGTATATGTGTGTATGCAAAATTCCAAGAGAATGGAGAAAGAACGGTAGCGTGGCCATCCTCTGAGGGTGATTTCTCACCTTCCCTCTGTCTTGTTCCAGCAAGCACACACACTCTATAGCAAACTAATAATAATAATAATTAAAAAAAGAAAAACAAAAGATAGGAACACTAATGCTTTCTGGAGGAGTTATCTAACAGGTAATATTAACCTGGTAAAAGATAAAAATGGGAAGATACAGGCTATGGATTTTGTAAGCTTAAAAGCAAACTTGAGGCTTAGTTTATCCTATAATCAGTGTTTCTCAACCAGGAGCAATTTTCCTCTCCAGGGAATACCTGGTATCCTGGAGACATATTTTTTGCGAGACCAGCGATGCTACTCGATATTCTACAACACATGGAATAGGTCCCCACAACAAAGAATTATCCAGACCAAAATGTCAACAGTGCTGTAGTAAAGAAACTCAACTCTAAACAGAAATATCCCAGGAATGAAGGAGACATCTCACTACACAGCAATTATACTTCCCTGCAATGGTATTTACTCTATTAACTCATAGGTTTGCCTAGACTTTATTAAGAGCAAATTGGATAGCACTTAGAAAATATTTCATGTAACATAAAGTAATAAGATACTTTCAAAAGTAATGTGTCTTCTCAAAATTCAAAAATAAAATAATCTTTATAACCCTAGAATAATCTTCAGGAGATAAATACTTACTCTCAATGATTCCTGGAACGAGGAGGCCTGGTATTGTGCATATTTAGCAATTGTAGTATGAGATCTATTACTTTCACAATGCCAGATTTTCTTCGTTCCAGTAGGATCCCAATTTTCATCTGCAGGTTGCAATAGCTGTGTCCTTACTTCTACCATATGTTCATTGTTAGCTTCAACCAAAGTTTTGGTAGAGAAAAGTCCAAGATCTTCATAAATAAATAAATTTCGTTAATAAACAAAATTGCTTCGGTAAAATAAAAATTTCAATGAACAAAAAATGTTTTTATGGAGCCGTAATAGTTTCTTAATATTGTTGTTTCCAAGCTAAAAAAAAAAAAAAATCAGGTATGTATATGTGTGTATGCAAAATTCCAAGAGAATGGAGAAAGAACGGTAGCGTGGCCATCCTCTGAGGGTGATTTCTCACCTTCCCTCTGTCTTGTTCCAGCAAGCACACACACTCTATAGCAAACTAATAATAATAATAATTAAAAAAAGAAAAACAAAAGATAGGAACACTAATGCTTTCTGGAGGAGTTATCTAACAGGTAATATTAACCTGGTAAAAGATAAAAATGGGAAGATACAGGCTATGGATTTTGTAAGCTTAAAAGCAAACTTGAGGCTTAGTTTATCCTATAATCAGTGTTTCTCAACCAGGAGCAATTTTCCTCTCCAGGGAATACCTGGTATCCTGGAGACATATTTTTTGCGAGACCAGCGATGCTACTCGATATTCTACAACACATGGAATAGGTCCCCACAACAAAGAATTATCCAGACCAAAATGTCAACAGTGCTGTAGTAAAGAAACTCAACTCTAAACAGAAATATCCCAGGAATGAAGGAGACATCTCACTACACAGCAATTATACTTCCCTGCAATGGTATTTACTCTATTAACTCATAGGTTTGCCTAGACTTTATTAAGAGCAAATTGGATAGCACTTAGAAAATATTTCATGTAACATAAAGTAATAAGATACTTTCAAAAGTAATGTGTCTTCTCAAAATTCGAAAATAAAATAATCTTTATAACCCTAGAATAATCTTCAGGAGATAAATACTTACTCTCAATGATTCCTGGAACGAGGAGGCCTGGTATTGTGCATATTTAGCAATTGTAGTATGAGATCTATTACTTTCACAATGCCAGATTTTCTTCGTTCCAGTAGGATCCCAATTTTCATCTGCTGGCTGCAACAACTGTGTCCTCACTTCTACCATATGTTCATTGTTTGCTTCTTCCAAAGTTTTAGTAGAGAAAAGTCCCAGGTCTTTGTAAATAAATAAAAATAGTTAATAAAAATTACATTTGGAATTATATTTTAAAGTGCCTTTTCTTTTTTAAAAAAAGAAACAGAAAAAAGAGAAAATATTTTATAGCATCCGGTTTCCCTAAATACCAATCAGGGACCTTGCACACCCTAAATTATGTGCCAAGATTGCTGAACCATACACTGACGCCCTGGACCTAACTGTCATGACATCCCAATAGAGAAAAACAATCAAGGGTCTGAGGACTGAAGTTGTGTTTATTTATTTAAGTTCTGCAGATGGCAGGAAATATTTATGGTGCTACAGTACTTATTAGGAGCATCAAATGTCACCTATAGTTTATTCTTTCAATTTTTTTCTATTAGTTAACCTAAATCCTAACTGTATATTTAGACCAAAATAAAGGCTACTACAGAATCTCTAGTAACTAATATCATCATGGTATACTCACAGCATGAATTAAAGAAGTGATACACACAAACACACACACTCAGACCCAGAAAAATATTTAAATAAAAATACAAAAAAGAAAAGGAAAAAAAAAAAAAAGAAAGGAAATTTCTGCTTGTGCTTTAGAAGTTAAAAGATAGCAAAAGAAATATACAAACATTTTCTTTTATTTACTTAAAGCTTACCTAACTTAAGAGCTCCAGCAAGGCCACGAATTACTGTAACAGGGTTATTTGGATTTGTACAAAATTGATGTAATGGAGGAAAGAAAGCATCACGTTTATTTTCCAACTGCAAAATTAAATATATGTAGTTAGATCTTAAGAAAACAGAGCTTTTATTTAAATATTATACTCCATTCATATTCATATCACAATTTAAATAATGCATCTTAAATGTTAGTATTTCTGTTTTATAGTATTTTATCAATATGTCTTTGGAGTCAAATTATAAACAGACAGTAACCACGTACGTTTCTCTTTTCCATATATTTTGAAAAGAGTATGTGGAAGAAATGAAACTGAAATTAAACTTAAAAATCAAGGTGTTTTAAAAATTACATAGCCTCTTTAAAAAAAAAAAAAAAGAAAATCCCATCAAGTTCATAGGCAAACCTTGAAGATATTATGTTAAATGAAATAAACTAAGCCACAAAAAGACAAATACTGTATGATCCCACTTTATAAGTGGTCAAATTCATAGAAACAAAATAGAATGGCGGTTGCCAGGGACTATGTGGAGGGGATTCATTCAATGGTCAGGTTCAGCTTGGCAAGATGAAAAAGTTCTAAAGATTGTTTGCACAACAATGTGGATATGCTTACCAGTGCTGAACTAACTGTATACTTAGAACTGGTTAAGATGGCAAATTTTATGTTGTGTATGTTTGAAAAAAAAAAATCAACAATTAAAAGAGATGGAAAAAAAATAAAGTGTCCAAAAAAATTTAACAAAATAAAAGCAAGTTGAAGATACCCAAAAGATAAATCTTAATTTTGCAATTTCCTCCTGTAGACTTCAGCTGAAGGTTTTACTTTATACTTATCCCAATGTTTCCCATACATAATGAGAGCAATAATTACTGGTTGGAGGAAAGATTATTATAACATTTGACAAACGGGTCAAATCTCTAAAATGAACTCTAGTATCATTTCACAGATGCAAGATATTCTAAGCATATTACTCTAACTTTATGCTTTAAACATTTTTCATTTGGGATAGAAGTGGGAAGATGAAAAAAAATGGGGTAAGAAGACCACTAAAACAAAACAGGAGCACTTTTATTGAATTCTTATCAACCTCCTATATCAGATGTCTAAATTTCTATAAAGCAAAACTAATATCCAATTTTAAGTAACCTATTAAACTATTTAGTGATATATACATATTATTATATATTATGTTCTCAAACACTTGTTTTGATGGTAGATATATTTTTGATAGGTATATAAAACAATGAGTATAAAAGTCTATATATTTAGTAGTATGCAGATTTAAGGTCCTACTTACTCAAAAATGTCACACTTTTGGGTAGCTTTTGCCTAATAGTATTCAGGATTAGGGCAGTAAAAATGATTCCTCACTATTCTAATATATTTAGTTACAAACTGAGAGGACATTTTAAAAAGGTTATTATGGAGCCAGCAGGTGGCGTAGTGTCTAAGTTGCTGGACTCCCACGTGGCCAACTGTGGTTTGTGTCCTAGACCCAGTGGCTTGAAAATCATGCCAAGCACATGTGTGTGTATACCCAAGATCCTGGGAGGAGAATGGAGGAGAAGGGATTGCGGCATGGCTATCCCACCTGGGGGGTGATTTCTCACTTTCCCTTTCACTGTCTGTCTGTCTGTCTGTCTGTCTCTCTGCCAAGTGCATTGCCCTAAAGCAAAAACCTCTTTAAAAAAAAGAAGTCTATTATAAAATTTTTTGAATACATCCATTCCCTCTCCCCCAAATATTAGAGCTGCTGCCAATAACTAAAATGTTTCTTAAAGGGCATCAATATCAATTCAAAGAAACATTTTATGAAAGATAGGTAGGTGGAAATACTAGTTTGATTTATTTCTAGTCAGTCAATTCAGACTCACATAAATACTAGGTGTAGGTGGATTCAACTTGTCCTTTGGCAAGGGAGGGTATGGTGAAGATGGTGGTCTTGGAGGCGGACATTTATCCAACAAAATGCTACTGTTAGATAAGCCATTTTTACCTAGATTCCTTAAGAAAAAAGAAGAAGGGAGAACATTTATTTAGAAAATAGAAAATAGAAAAAATAATCTTGAATTAAGTCTTAATTAAATTACTAAGTATTTGCACAAATCTATGAGATTTTAGATCCATGAGGGAA
>NW_006159726.1:238175-243175 GCF_000334495.1 Tupaia belangeri chinensis
AACAATTTATGAAGTTTTAGATCCATGGAGGAAAAAAAAAAAAAAAAAACAAGAATAATTATCAATTTCAGCAAATACTTATCTTGATTCCGGTATTTTCCATTGAAGAAATGTAAAAGATACCAGGACACATAAGTTATTAATGACATTCCTTACTTTGGTTGTAATTTCCCAATTTATTTTCTTTATCTAAAGAACAAATATGAGTGCCAATTTTCTCTCCACTATCAGTCTTTTCAATAAAATGCTAAAACATTCATTTGATCACAACGCACTACGGCAACACAGTATGCTTCCTTTCATATGTCTCCTCAGCAACTATAACCTTTGTAACAACTCTCAAACCTGAGAACACTTTTTCCCTTTCTTTTCTCAAATTTGAAAATAACTTTCTATGTAATTCCTTTACTAATAAAATTCAACAAGACTTCAATCTACTAAATTTTATAACAAATCACACCAGTATTTTAAACAATGTGTATAGTTACTATATCCATTCTCTGATACTGTAATACTGCTTGCAATTCTTACTAGTACTTGGAATTTGTTTTCCTTTAATGAAGATACCAAGTTTGTTAAAATTATAAACTCTTAAAAATATAGAATAATTCCCTAACTATATTGTTTTAGTGTCAAAGAAAAATTATTTCCAATTTATCAAGATTTTACACAACTTAGAAAATCAGCAAGAAATAATTTTGAGCTTTCAAACCACTCCAGCTTAACTAAGTTAACTCATCACCAATTATTACAAGCTCCAAAACAAGTAAGTAATGTATTAAAGTATCAAGCCCTTTTAATGTATCAAAATTTCAGATAAGAACTTAAAAACTGTCATTATTGAGGCAAGTAAAAAATTCAATAACTTAAGGAATTAACTATTTTTCATCACAAATAATAGAATAAAACAAGTTGAAAGAAAACTAATTTTTCCTTATTCTGATTTTTTTTGCTACACCAAAAAAATCTTACAATTAGCCTGTTTTGATTGGTACTAATAAAAACTAAAGCTTGAAATTCTACTGCTATAAACTATTGTGCTGTTACACTAAATAACACCATAGTGTCAACTTAATTCTCTCAACTACTACTCCACATAAAAACAGAAGGTCATGGCAGTTTTGAAGAAACTGGTTAAGTTTAAAATATTTTTTTAAATAAAAAGTTGTAAAATAGTTATTAAACTGAATGTTAGGTTTAATTAGTGACCAAGGTTAAACATATGAGCATTCTATCCAATATTTGATTCCAACATTTCTCCACAAAGCATGAGTGCTCTGAACATTTAGAGATAGATATTTGTTTAAGTTTCTTTTTTATTTTTTTGAGAGAGAGGTTTATACTATAGGGCATGTGCGCTCGGCAGACAGACAGAGAGAGACATAGAGACAGAAAGTGAGAAATCACCCCCCAGAGGGGATGGTCACGCCGCAATCCCTTCTCCTCCATTCTCCTTTCGGGATCTTGGGCACGCACGCACACGCGCCCGACGTGAGTTTTAAGCCACCGGGTCCGGGACGTGAACCGCGGTCGACTACGTGGGAGTCCAGCGACATAGCCATTACACTAAGTGCTGGTTCCCTAAGTTTCTAATTTAGGCATAAAACTAGAGCTGATAATGATTCAACTACTTGAACATTATAACTATTATTTTACATAAGAAGCAGGAGTATTAGAACCGTCTTTTAATGTATACCACTGACCACTACAAAACTAAGATAAACCAAGTAAGAATCAAATTAAATAATAACTATCACTTGGCCCAGCCATGGTGGCACAGACACTGGGGATGCTGCTGAGTGATACTGGATGCTACCTGAGAGGGCTCTGGGATCAAAGCCCAGATCTACCTCAAAACACAGAGCACCCCAGTGATCTGGGCAGGCTGCAAAACTGAGGGAAAGACCACAATGTAACGATGTTGTCAAGAGTGTTCCTCCCTCTCTCTGTCTTCTCTCTCACAGGACTGATAGGTTAAAAAAAAAGCTTTGAAAACCAACTACATATGTGAAAATAAGAAGGCACTCAATAAAAGTGCAAATGAGTCATACATATCTAGCAGTTTCTTACTGTTTTTCAAACATAAACTACCTGCCTACTTAAGGTAAAGTGTGAAACAAATAGAATTTCCTTGAAGAAATTGATATATGTAGTTGGCTATATATAGCAACTATAAGCTTCTCCATTTAAAATATACTTATTAATCCTAATGTCAAGGGCAAGGCTGTGGATAGGAGAAATAGACTTTATCTTCTGAACACACTGAAGTGTTGAACACTGTCTAGAACACCTCAAGACAAATAATGAAACTAATATAAAAATCAAAAGTGGAGAAAAGAGTTGAAGTTAAAGTAGATGTTAGAAAAAACTGAGAGATTACTCCATTTTAAATTCTTTTCTTCCATTTTGAAACTCTTTACCTGAGCAAAGCAGTATAAGAGAAATTAGTTACTGCTCACTTATTTAAAATAACAGCTCAAACTTTCGAATTTACCCACATCACCTGGTATAGAAACGATGGAAAAGTGCTCTGTGAGTACACTGATCAACACTTCAATGATCTTTCATTAGTAAGCTCCTAGACCAGACATCCAATCTCTTATACTTGTGTCATTTCCTACTTCTCAGACTTCTAGACTCCTGCTCAGTACAGGCCACCATCAACAAAACACAGAAATGGCAAATAACATGATGCCAAGCATCTACCATATTGACTTTTTCTCTAGGTCTCAGATTCTTTTTATCTCCAAATATCAGAGCTTTATTTTTTTCTTTGTTTCTTTATCAATAAATTAAGGCCTAGATTTGCTGGGAAAAACCCAAGCAACTCCAAGGGTCTGCAGTGTTTTGATAAATATAGCTATTTACAAGATATATATAAAAAATTAAGCTTCTGTAATGACATAATTTACTTTTGGGGTTAAAAGATGAAAATAAAACTCTAAGAATATGTTTAAATACTCTGGAGTAAATGTTCATAAATGCCTCAAACCTGAGGTAGATTCTAACGTAGATTAAGTAAAACAATCAACTAGGTATCCATAATATAAAACTTTATTAATAAAAGCTGCAACTATACAGTTTATAACTTGGGGAACGGAACACAGCTCTAAGGAACTCTTTCAGAAAATATTCCTCCAGAAAACCCTTAGATCTCCTCATAGTTCATGATTTTAGTTTTAGACCTCTAAAAACACACAGGCACACACACCTCCATACCGCTGCCATTTTCTAGCAACTGTTCTGAGTGGACAATGTGTGAATGTGGAAGTCCCTGCTCTAGCAGAGAAGGGCAACAGTATCTAGGAACCAGGGCAGAATCCGGGGCAGCAGTACAGGCAGCAGGCACAAGGTAATCAAATCTTCATTGAGCCAAGGCACCCTCTCTAAGGAGAACAAACTGTAACAACTGATCTGACACTCCCATTTTCTTTAGGCCCAACATTGAAGTGAATGACAGTATAACTTCTAGACAAAAGATTAACATAAAAACAAATACAAACAATTTTTTTAGGGTGAGAGAGAGAGCAAGATCGTGAACTCACAGTCTCAAACCTATCTATCTATCTATCTATCTATCTATCTAGAGAGAGAGAGATTTTTACTGTAGGGTGCGTACACTCGCCAGAGAGACAGAAAGCAAGAGGAAGATGGCCATGCCGCAATATTTTCTCTTTCATTCTCCTCTTGGGATCTTGGGCATGCATGCAAACGTGCTGGGAGTGAGTTTTAAGCTCTCAGGTCCGGGACTCAAACCATGGTCAACTACGTGGGAATCCAGCAACGTAACCGCTATGCCATCTGCTGGTCCCTAATATAAACATTTCTAAAAAATCAAATTTTAGAAAGATCCTTAGTATATGCTTTAGAATGATTTGATTTAGAGATCATTCAGTGTGGTTTTAAGTTACTGACATGGATAAATCTTCCTGTAAGGCAATTAATTATAGTAGTCACCATGTTGTGGGTCACTGAAGAAAATGTTGTCAAGAATGTGGATCCAACAGACAAAGAAAATAATAAATTATGTAAAAGAAACAATTCCTGCTTTAGTCTTTCAGAATAATTAAAGATAACAGCTAAACAGTTAAAAATTGACATAAAAATAGTGGGAAAAAAAAGGAAAGACAGACCAGAAGGTATTTAAAACACAACTTAAACTCAAATACTCTTTAAAACAAAACAAAACAAAATCACTATCATAAATTTACATAAAGTTCTAATATCACAATTAAACCTAAGTGACAAATTAAAATTAATTAATTGAGGGACCAGCAGTTAGCGTAATGGCTATGTCGCTGGACTCCCACGTAGTTGGCCGCGGTTCGAGTCCCGGACCTGGTGGCTTAAACTCATGCCGGGCGCATGTGTGTGCGTGCCCAAGATCCCAAGAGGAGAAAGGAGGAGAAGGGATTGCACGGTGGCCATCCCCCCCGGGGGGTGATTTCTCGCTTCCTGTCTGTCTCCTTCTGGCGAGCGCACACACCCTATAGCAAAATCCTCTCCAAAAACGAAAAAAAAAAAAAATCAATTAATTGAATTTACTTTAAAGTAATTCTTCTCTCTACTCCTTTGTTTCTACCTATGCCCCTTAAAATCAACAAACTATATGAATAAAAGAATAAAATTAAGTTTCATCTCAATCATTCACCAGTGGCAAATAAATAATGGTAGACACAGGATTCCTTCTAATAATGTGAATAACAGAAAGGATAACCACACTTTCAGATAATAATAAGACACATGAACCCTAGTAGCTGCAGGAAGTGACTTATATAAATGTTAAGAGAGAATTAAGTTGAACTTTAAAATGTAAAAATTGTATCAAATCATCAATACAGGCACACTAGAACTAACGCCTCTATTTTTTATTTATAGAATCCACAACCAAAAATGGTCTTTAAAAAATCCACTACATCACTCCTCAACTTTAAAATTTAAGAAAATACTGCAGAATTCTGTCATATGCTTGTTCCAATGTATGTTAACTTTCATTCAAA
>NW_006159726.1:245387-247033 GCF_000334495.1 Tupaia belangeri chinensis
CCTGCCAAATGTGAACTTTGGCCTTTGGGAAACCCCTAAAAAAAAAAAAAAAAAAAGAAGAAGAAAAAGAAAAATGGTTTAAATCGAATATTAAGCAAATTCAAATAATTTTTAATTAAGTTTTACCATACATATTTTCATCTCTAAAATAAGACATGGACAGACAAATATTGTCATTAATAATTAAGGCTATGACCATTGATCAGCATTTATCTACTCCTTGGTTTGTGATTATTAAAAAACTAATATAAAAAATAAATTCAATGTACCTTTAAAATTATGATAAAAATATATTCCCTAATTCAAATCCTACTATCTTCAATCAAGGGCAAAACTAATCTCTGAAAATATTATAGGAAATACCTTAAAGTTTCTCACCCATCTACTTGCACATACTTCAAAAGAATTTTAAGTCTTCACTAATGACTCAGGGATAAACTGTATTTTTCATCAACTTAATTCAAACAGAAAAATATACTGCTACTGTTTAAACAATCTGAAGGAGAGATATACTACAGTTAGCAAAAAAGTTTTAAGACTAAAGGAAAGTCACTTAGCGTACTTAATGGAATGAAAATATGATAAATGGAACCAAGATGTATACTTTTTACCTGAAATTTGCCCCTGGTGCCACAGAGAAACTTCTTTAACATGACTATTTTCATTTCATTTTACTAACAAAATAATTAAATAGGAAAGCAAGTTTATCAGCAATACTGGGTAAAGTAACATTGGAACTGTGAAACAATAATTTTAATCATTTGTGGGACCAGCAGTTAGTGTAATGGCTATGTTGCTGGACTCCCACATAGTTGACTGTGGTTCAAGTCCTGGACCCGGTGGCTTAAAACTCACGCAGGGCGCGTGTGTGTGCGTGCCCAAGATCCCGAGAGGAGAATGGAGGAGAAGGGATTGCGGTGTGGCCATCCCCCCCGGGGGGTGATTTCTCGCTTTCTGTCTCTATGTCTCTCTGTCTGTCTTGCGAGCGCACGCGCCCTATAGCGAAAACCTCTCCAAAAAATATATATATCTAAAATAATTTTAATCATTTGCAAATTACTGTAATTGCAGATCAAAACCAGTAACTTGTATGGAATTTATAAGATTATCATAATTACTTAGTAATAATGTATTGCTATCTTATATTCCCAGTAAGAAATGGATGCCCCCATCCCAAGAAACAAATTTAAGACTTCTGTGTTTTGAATTGAGAGTAAGTTTAGCATCAAGACTGGAGGCCTTCTTGAAAGGTGAAATTTGTTAATCATAAGCTACAAAGGAATAAAAATTTAGCTAATGACAAGATATTTAATACTAAGGCTACATTAAATTATCAGTTAAAATCACACACCAAAAAGAAATTTCTAAAGCTGAAAATCTTAAACTAATGTTTCTACGCAAGCTGTTTACTGACAAAAAAACTAGACAGTTTAAAAGCTGATCAAGGAGCATGTAACAGAACACAATTATTGGGAACCAGCAGTTAGCGTAATGGCTATGTCGCTGGACTCCCACGTAGTCGACCGCAGTTCGTGTCCTGGACCTGGTGGCTTAAAACTCACACCGCGCGCATGTGCGTGCGTGCCCAAGATCCCGAGAGGAGAATGGAGGAGAAGGGACTGCGGCATGACCATCCCCTCTGGGGG
>NW_006159726.1:247050-251897 GCF_000334495.1 Tupaia belangeri chinensis
CTTTCTGTCTCTCTCTGTCTTTCTGGCGAGCGCACACGCCCTATAGCAAAAACCTCTCCAAAATTAAAAAAAAAAAAAAAAAAAAAAAAAAGAACACAATTATTTTTAAATGATTAATTTAAGTATAACTAAAAGTTCAATCATACTGGTAGTTTAAAAAAATGAAATCTGTAGGTCACATAAAAGCTCCTCATAAAGTAAAAAAAAAAAAAAAACAAAACAAAAACTGTGTACTATAAGCATAACAATATTTAAAATACTATCCAAGAAAGTCTGGGTAGGTAAGTCAAATTTCATTTATCATCAAACATTTAACTCATAGGATATTCACTTAACAAATATATTAATTGTAATATGCAGATGTGATAAAGTAATCACTGTATTACATGTTCTCTATCTGCAAATCAAGGTATTTTAGGTTACAAATTCTCTAGAATATTTGCTGATCACCTACAATTAATATAATTTACTTTCATATTTTAAGTGAACTTCTGAATAAACTCGCTCAAAACTGTGTTACAAATTAATAACTGATACATACTTCCTCCCATTATCAAAATCTATAACGTTGATACAGCATATTACGTCTATCAAGATGTAGTTTTCATTACAATTTCAGAAAAATGTTTAAATTGGTTTGTATAAAATGGCATTAGAAAGTTTCTTTAATCATGAGTGTATGATATTAATATCAGAGACAGAAGCTTTCTTGCTATCATGATATGAAGCAAGCTCATTTGAGAAAGTTTTGAACTGGAATCAGTACAATAGCAGCATTTTCTGGGCAATTTTCTCAACTTCGTTACCTAAATTACAAAACTCCTATAGACACTCATTTTAAGGGTCCTGTGAAACAAAGGCTTGGGCTCTCTGCCATTTGGTATCCACAGCCAGTAAAATGGCTCTGTGGCCTGCACACAGAGTGTTTTTGAGGGGGTGTGTGTGTGTGTGTGTGCTGAGAGAATTATGTTTTTAAAGGATATTGAATTTCCAAAATAGCATTTACAGAGTATTTATTGAAATTGTCAGCAACTAAGCAAGTCAAGAAATTAGATAAAGAAAAAAAATTACTGAACCACACTATAATGATAACAAAGGTTATCATTTATTAACTGCCCATTTTACCTTAGAACATAAAGTTAAATAAAATAATTCTTTTTTTAAAAAAGAATATATTATGCATTTTAACAAAAATCTCAGGCTATCCTTTTAATAATCCTTTAAAGACACTGATACTCCCCCCCAACCCAGTCTACCCTCTTAACTACTGTAACAATTCTTCCCTCTTCTGCCTTTCTCAATTTCTCCCTCTCTAAAGAATCTTTCCTGGGACCAGCAGTTAGTGTTATAGCTATGTTGCTGAACTCCCATGTAGCTGACTGCAGTTCAAGTCCCAGACCCGGTGGAATAAGTGCGTGTGTGAGAATGTCCAAGATCCCAAGAGGAGAATGGAGGAGAAGGGATTGTGTGTGGTGTGGCCATTCTCCCTGGGGGATGATTTATCGCTTTCTATCTCTCTATCTCTCTCTGTCTCTCTCTGTCTTTCTGGCGAGCACACACGCCCTACGGCAAAAACCTCTCCCCAAAAAAAAGAAAAAAAAAAGAAAAAGGAATCTTTTCCACTAACTTTTTCCCGTTTTTTCTCTTTTCATTTTATCTTCGTGCCAATTACAATTAGACTTTGCCCCAACAACCCACTGAAATTACTCTTATCCAAAAGTTGACAATTTTTTCTATAAAGGTTTCCTAACAAGTATTTTAGTTTTTGTGGGTCATATAGTGTCACACATGATTCTTTTTAAAAATTCTTTAAAAATGCAAAAATCATTCTTAAGCTTATTGGCTATAAAAACCATAGGTCATGGGGCTGTTTAGGTCTGTATCCTGTAGTTTCCCAGCCAAAGCAATGTCGTCAAATACCTCAGATGGTCAATTTCTAGTCCTCCCTTTATTTAACCTATGAGCATTAGTTGATTCACACTTTGATCATGCCCTCCTCCTTTGGGTTTCCACAGTATTACATCTCCTGTATCTCCTACTACCTAACAGGCCAACTGTCTTCTACTACTTCACTAAGTTATTCAATTTCCTGGCCTATTCGCTAAGAATGTCATTCTCCCTTTTTCTTTTTTGAAAGAGATGTTTGCCTTAGGGCACATGCACTCTCTGGAGAGAAAGAGACAGAGACAAAGGGAAGGAAAGTGAGAAATCACCCTCCAGGGGGAATGGCCATGCTGCAATTCTTCTCCATTCTCTTCCCAGGATCTTGGGCAAGCACACAGACATGTCCAGTGTGATTTTCAAGCCACCAGGTCCAGGACACTATCTACAGTCAGTCATGTACCAATATGCCATCTGCTGGTCCCCTTTTCCTTTCTTAATCGGTTCTCACCCCTTGGAGATCTCATCCATCCTTCTAGTTGGTAAGGCTGCCTGATACTCCTGTCTCTTACACTGCACTCTTTCTGCTAATTCTGTTGGTTTTCCCTTCCAAATACTCTCCTTTTTGAATCCTATCCCCTCAAAAAACTTATGTTGAAATTTAATCACCATTTTAACAGTATTAAGAGATGGAGCCTTTAACAATTAGGCCATTATTACAAAGTAGATCAGTAATTATGGGAGTGGGCTCCTAAGAAAAGGGTAAGTCTGTCCCTTTTCTCTCTTTCTTGCAAGCTTGTTTGCCCTCCCAAACTCCACCATGGAAAAACACAGCAAGAAGGCCTTCATTAGATGACTAGTAGATGTTAGAACCATCACTTTGGACTTCTCAACCTCCAAAACTATGAGAAACCATTCTTTTCCCAATGTGTGGTATTCTGTTACAGCAACACCAACAGACCAAGACATGTTCTCAGAAGCTGACCACTACCTATTGCTGCCACTGTGGGAGTGACTACCATCACCTAACTTGGATTACAGCTATAATCTCTAAACTGGTCATACCATTTCTATTTTGCCTCTTTCTGTCTATCCACAAAGTACGAAAGAGATTTTAATTAAAAACAAAGGCAGATCATGTCATGCCTTCCTTCAAAATGCCACCTGTAGTTTCCCACTGAGCTCCAAATATAATCTAGTATCTTTTTTTTTTTTTTCGCTATAGGGCGCATGTGCTCGGCAGAAGATAGAGACAGAGAGACAGAAAGCAAGAAATCACCTCCCAGGGGGGATGGCCACGCCACAATCCCTTCTCCTCCATTCTCTTCTTGGGATCTTGGGCATGCATGAACGAGTTTAAGCCACCAGGTTCGGGACTCGAACCGCAGTCCACTACATGGGAGTCCAGCGACACAGCCATTACGCTAACTGCTGGTCCCTATTATCTAGTATCTTTACAAGGCTAAACATGATATAGCCAGATTGTTTCCAGTTGGCCACATTTACTTTTCTTCTTACCACTTGTTTGCTCTGCTCAGCCAACCTTGCCATCCTGATTCTCTTCAAACATGCATCCTTTGCCCACTCTTCCTTGCTATTTCCTATACCTAGAATATTCTTATCACAAATATCTTCAAGGCTCACTCCTGTAACTCTTTCAAGTCATTCAAATATTATGTTATGATTTATAACTGCAACTCTCCTATCACCAATCTCTAGCATTCTACAGCTCTCTTTTCTAATATACTTTTTTCCACAGCACTAATCATTACCATCATGTAACATTGTATAAATATATACTGAATCACACTATAGCACTCTAAAATCCTCACCAAAAAAAATTAAGAACAGTTCATCAAATTTTTATTTCTTCTCTCAAAACGTACAAACCCAAATAAAGAAACACCAGCATAGGAGAAACTGAGGCAGCTTCTATTACCTGAGTGGAGTTAGACAGTTGGTTTTTCCACGGCTCCTCTGCGCTGCTGGTCAGGTTTGTGCGGTTATGAGGTAGAGTGAGTGCGTTTCGCTGCAGGTAAGGCACGTTTCCATTACTTCCACTTCCTGTTATGTGATTATTGCCTATCAAAATAGTGTCTGTACTTCCCAGTGTTCTCGATGTGCTACAGGGAACAAGGCCTGCAGAAAAGGGTCCATTGGCCAAAGGCTGCCCAGGGCAGGCAGGGCGGACTCCAGGCTGGGAGACACTAGGCACTCTGGTCAAAGCAAGCTGTGGCTGTTGGCCAGAGACTGAGTTTGTAGGCAGTGTTGAGTCAGCTGTTGGCCCATTAGGAATTCCAGTAGATCGTACCTGTGCAACTCCTGTTTGTCTCATCTGTCAAAAAAAAAAAAAAAAGAAAGAAAAAAAAGAAAAAAAGAAAAAAAGAAAAATAAATGCTGTTTGTGTGGTCCATGGGGGAGAAAATCAGGATGTGAAGATATATAATTTTATCCACTTATTTGACTTCTCAAGGTTAAAAAAAAAAAAACATACTTTAAAAAACAAAACACTGTATCTATTTATTTTTAGAAAATCTTCCTCAGGAAAGCAAAAATCTGTTTCATTTTAAAGAAACATTTCATTCGTATTCACAAAAGCAGCTGAAAATTATGGAAAACTGTAGATTTTATAGGACTTTTCCCTCAATCACTAAAGAGGGGACTTCATCATTTTATTCTATTACATTTATGCCAAATCCATCATATTAAATAAAACCTCACCTCAGTTTAAGATAGCTTGTAAAGTATGACGTTAACTTTAAGAATATATGGGAATGCCATGTAAATGAATAATAAAATGTAATGTGGTATGTTCAAAATTAAATTTATAGCAAGTTTTTTCCTAAAAAGTCTCTGCTTTCAGTATGCACAGCTTACTAAATTACACTGAAGACTAGTAGAAAGTAGAAAGGGTGCTTGAATGTGCTTTAAAATGATGTTACAGCAAAAAAAAAAAAAAAAACTCA
>NW_006159726.1:252068-257301 GCF_000334495.1 Tupaia belangeri chinensis
AGAATATGGTCAAAGACTATACCTAAGAAGCAAACAAACTCACTATTCTAAGCAGCCTATCCCTGAAATAACTAGGTAAACTAAGAAATACTGTCCGGGGAAAAATACAGATTTCTGACTAAAAGTCATCAAACTCAAAGTCCTTTAAAGATCTTAAGAAATGTTAAGTAAGAACTAAGTATTCATCTGAATAAGGTTTACTATAATGTGATCTATGAGATAAATGGGCTTAAAATTTTACTCATTAATATTTTTCAGCACTCACACAGAAAGTTCTTTAAGCTTAATATACCAACTATGGCTCAAAACAGTGCTGTTTGGATAGGATAAGTTTGAAGACAATGTGAATGTTCAAAATTAGCAATCTACCTAAATAAAGGTTTGACACTCAGGGCCACCAAATGGTGTAATAGTTGTTGCTGGACTCCCACATAGTCAACTGTGGTTTGAGTCCTGGACCTAGTGGCTTAAAACTCACACTAGGCGTGTGTGCAAGCATGCCCAAAATCCAAGAAGGAGAATGGAGGAAAAGGGTTGCAGCATGGCCATGCCCCTGGGGGATGATTTCTCACGTTCTTGTTCTTTGTCTCTCTGGCGAGGACATGCACCCTATACCAAAAATCTCTTTAATAAAAAAAATAAAGGTTTGACATTCATATAAATATGATATAACCATAAGAGAACAAAATTCTTTATATACTGACACAAACAGATCAATAAAATACATTGTTAACAGCATACATAGTATTCTATCATTTGTGTAAAAAAGGAGAAAAATAATATTATGTGAGAGAGGTGGAGGGCATTAGTATTTTGTACATGTACAATATATCTCTGGAAAGATAGAAAAGAAACCAGACAGCTGTCTGTCAGGAGGGGAACTACATAGGTAGGGGCAGGAGTTGTAAGGAGACTTTTTACCCCATATTCATACTTTATGCAGTCTGAACCATATTAAAAAACAAAAACAAACAAAAAACCTAGAAATAAGTTTTAAAAAAAAGTATGAATTATTCTCATTATTCTGGTAAATATAGACTCCTTTTTCTTATATGCATATTAATTGAGTTTACTACCATTTAAATTTAAGAATACTTAAAATATTTAAAGGCTTACTATTTACTATCTTTGCTTTTTAAGATTATTGCAGTTAGATCATTTTTTTTTTCTTGGAGAGGTTTTTGCTATAGGACATGTGCACTAGCCAGACAGACAGAGAGAAACAGAGAGACAGAAAGCGAGAAATCACCCCTTAGGGTGCAATTCCTTATCCTCCATTCTCCTCTTGGGATCTCGGGCACGCATGCACACATGCCCAGCATGAGTTTAAGCCACCAGGTCTGGGACTCGAACCATGTTCAACTACATGGAAGTCCAGCGACATAGTCATTATGCCAACCGCTGGTCCCTACACTTAGTTCTTGAGAGAGAGAAAGAGAGTGAGATTTACACAAATGCACACAGCACCACCAACAGGGCCTTGATGCTGTAATCCACCCTCAGCTTCAACCAGCCCTGGGATTAAGGGCATATACATACCCAGAGTACTCAGAGAGGTCTCTGGATATGAAACCAGAACCTTCCCATGTGGGTCAGTAAAATGTAAGTAAGTAAATGACACTTATATTTTACTGTTGCACCATCAACGCCCCTCTGCTTCTTTTAAACAGAAAAAAAGTTGGTAAAAAGATTATCTTACATACCTGTAATTTCTGTGGTGTCAAACACCATGAATGAGCTTGTTGCTGTACTGGAGGATGTGACACAGCATGGCCACCACTCCAATTATCAGAAGTATTCTGAGGAAAATTGATTAAAAAAAAAAAAAATTAAAGAGTATTTGGTTAAATCCAGAGTTAACAATAATGACTAACAGAGGCCAAATGACTATGAAATGGAATATTTACATATAAAAAGATGCCATAATACAACATTCTTTTAAAAATAATTTTACATGCATTTTAAATTTGGAAGGCATAAAGAAAATATTGATTCTTTAAAAAACCCCCCAAAAAGGCCCACCCCTAAACTATGGCCCAAACAGCTAGCCTACATACGATACTGTCCACTAAATCCACCATTTAATTTATTTCAATGTCAGTAAAAAGTGATGATGAAAAAGTGTGCTGAGAGCTTAACGGCAGGGAGATGAATAAAATGACTTGATGAATGCAGATTTATCCCTACTTTCTATATTTAATAAAATGCTAAGAGTTTGGGATGGAAAAACTCAAACTCACTCTTTGATGTCCACGGATTTAAAATAAAGGACAAGAGATGTTCAAACTGCACATTTTCAGGGCAGTTGGAGGTTCTTTTTTGACTGGGATTTTCTATTTCTCTAAAACATATACCTTTGTTGGACTAGATGTTCTTTTCCTCTTGGCAGGACTGGACAGGTCATCTACTTGGCTAGAAGGAATCATGTGTAGTGGCAAGGATTGCTGTGAAATTGGTGTTTGACTGAGGCCTAATACAGGTTCAGTATTTGGATGATGAGGTTTACATGCCTAAGAATCACAGAAGGAAGACAAAAATAGGGTTCTATATGTTCTTAATCCATTCCTTCAAATTACAAAACTTTACAAGCTGCATACTATCCAAATCTATGTGGACATCGCTGATTGCAATTATTAAAAATCAAAATCAAATGAATCATCAATGGAGGAATGTGTACCTTCCTTTGAAAAACTTGCTTTAAAAATTAAATAAACCACTGTAGCATTATTTTAAGAAATCTCCTTTGAAATCATGAAAATGCACAAAGGTTCTAAGTTGGTACCCCAAAATTTCTTCCCATATCAGAGGGAGTTTTATTGTGATCTAGATTCCCTTTGTAATTAAATCAAAAGGCTTTTCATTGATAAAAGCCTTCTGGGCTTAGTAAAGTAAGTTGACCACTATAGATCGAAAAGAACCCTTAAAGCTGGGCACCTGCAGAACATAACCCAACTTCTCACCTGCTGTGCTGTGTTCATGGCACCCTGCCTGGAGGTAAGCTCTGCGGGGATTGGTAGGCTCCATGCCTCCTCAATACTAGGAAGTAATTTAGTTTTATTCTGTAGACTACCTTGTGGAAGGTTACACAACTGAGCCTAGGAAAAATTATGTAAAAAGCAAATTTAACACAAGCCTACTTGAGTAAGAGCAAGTCCACTAAATCTTCCTAAATGCTATAGCTAATTGTTTTTAAAAGAAAATAGATTATAAATTTGGGGCTTTAGAAAGATACTAAATATAAAGAGGGCAACAGGAACATAAACCTTTGAGAGAATAAAAACAAAGCTGAGCTCTGTTTTCAGAGTTCTCATAGCTGTCTTCTCATGAAACTCTGAGCAAGAGTGAAAGACAGTGTTTGTGTTCTTTTCTCTAAAATGCTATGGCAACTTAAAAATGTAGACAGTACATAGAAAAAAATTATGTAAATTAATATGCATCAACAGAGTAAATGTGCAAAAGAGTATCTTTAAAAATACTGCATATCTTACTTAAAATAAAAAGTAAAATAATATTACAAGCTATGGTATGTTTACAAAATATGGAAACAAATTATAGACATCAAAACACTAGACAAACTTTCCAGCCACCCTCCTCCTGCCTGAGTGTCCTGGGGAAATACAAGGCTTTAAGAAAATGTTATTTAAAAATTTTACCTGTAAATACTTAATTCGTGCTGCAAGTGCAGAGGTATTACTACAACTTTTGCTTCTAGTTGCATTTAAGTAGCATTTAATGGCATCCTGAGGCTGGTTGCAGGATTCATAGAGAGTGCCTAGGTCCATCCAGGCTGCAGCATGGCCATGGTCCAATTGTACAGCACAAATATAGGCTTGTAAAGCATCCATAGGCTGATTGAGCTGCTGATAAAGCACACTGGAAAGAAAAAGTTAGAAAAAAAATAAGTCAAATAAGCATTGCTTAAGTTTCATATCAGGATTTAAACTACAAAAGTACATCATATATGATGCAGCCATCTCTGTGCATCAATGAAATTACCATTTTACTATATAAAGTCTTACCCTATTGAACACCATGTATCTGCACTTGCTTCTGATTTGTCGATAGACTGCCTGTAAGATATAAAGGCATCCTGAACTTTCCCAATACTTGAATAACACCTAAAAGAGGAGAAAAAAAAAAAAATATCAAGAAAATTCCATTAATACTGAAACTAAGTTTATTTGTTGAAAGGATGGACAATACATCAAAGCAATTTTTTAAAAACCCTAATAAGTTGATATATTTGTGTTTGTATATAACGCTAATTATAAAGTAATTTTTTTTTGGAGAGGTTTTTGCTATAGGGTGCGTGCGCTCGCCAGACAGACAGAGAGAGACAGAGAGACAGAAAGCAAGAAATCACCCCCCAGGGGGGATGGCCACGTTGCAATCCCTTCTCCTCTTGGGATCTTGGGCGCACACGTGCCCAGCGAGAGTATAAGCCACCAGGTCCGGGACTTAACCGCAGTCGACTACATGGGAGTCCAGCAACCCAGCCATTACGCTAACTGCTGGTCCCTAAAAGTACATTTTAATTAGCCCTTCAATAAACTATATTATAGGCTGCCTTATAGGTACTAAAGCATACTGCATTAATAAGCTTATTAAAATAATCAGAGGTCATTATCAGTTCAATATTATAATACTGAGAAATGAACACACACACACTCCCACACATCCTCTACATACATAGCTTGATCTTTAGTTTCTTAAAGAGTTAACCTAGAGTTAAAAAATGAACAAAAGTAGTTTATGTTAAGACTTGCTGAATCAGATTTCAATTTTCGGTTCTCAAATATTAACACTGAGAGCAATAATTATTTAATTCCTAGAATGTAAATGTAAGAGAGTTAATCTGAAACTAAGTATCAAAAACAGTAAAAAAAAAAAAAAAGTACATGACTAGTATGACTAGAATTGTTTAAAGGGCCTGTCATTTTCTTATATCTGCTAGATATACAATAGCTGCTAAAATTACAAATACAGCAAGAAATTATCTTCTTAGTGCTTGGCACAAAAGAGAAAACAAAACAGAAGCCCCAGTCCTATTTTCAAGAAGCTTATGGGAACCAGCAGATAGCGTAATGGCTATGTCGCTGGACAGTCGACCACGGTTCACGTCCCGGACCCGGTGGCTTAAAATTCACACTGGGCGCGTGTGCGCGCGTGCCCAAGATCCCGAGAGGAGAATGGAGGAGAAGGGATTGCAGCGTGACCATTCCCCCCTGGGGGG
>NW_006159726.1:257330-282452 GCF_000334495.1 Tupaia belangeri chinensis
CTCTTTCTGGGCAACGCCCACGCCCTATAGTGGGAAAAAAAAAAACCCCTCTCCAAAAAAAAAAAAAGAAGCTTATGATTTAGTTAGGGACTGAAGACACATTATAAATGTCACGATGCCGGACCAGCAGATGGCCTAAGGGCTATGTCGCTAGACTCCCATGTAGTCAATCACAGTTCAAGTCCCAGACCCGGTGGCTTAAACTCACACTGGGCACGTGTGCATGCGTGCCCAAGATCCCAAGAGGAGAATGGAGGAGAAGGGATTGCGGTGTGGCCATCCACCCTTGGGGGATGATTTCTCACTTTCTGTCTCTCTGTCTCGCTCTGTCTTTCTGACGAGCACTTGCACCCTATAATAAAAACTTCTCACAGAAAAAAATATAAAAACTTAAAAAGTCACGACGCCAAATCAAATGGTTGGTACAAATAATTAGTCTAAGAATTTAGCATACAAGAAACCGCTATATACTGCAGGATTTAAGAAAGGCAAAAAGGGAAGGGTAAGAGATTTGAATATTATTTATATCAATAATTCATAATTATCAGCCAGTATATGGAAATTTGGCCAAGAAAAACACACACACACACACACACACACACACACACACACACACACATATATGTGTATATACACACACACATACATACATGTGGACATAAAGTTTTTTTCAATAAGCTATTATCTGTAACTATAATTCACTTATTCTGAAATATCCTTGGATGAGAGTAAACAGAAGAAAAAGCTTAAATGTCTTTACTTGCCCAAACACTGCACTTTGGTCCTCATAATTATTCTTTAAAGTTTTACTGGCTTGGGACCAGCAGTTAGCGTAATGTCTATGTCGCTGAAGTCCCATGTAGTCGACCGCGGTTTGAGTTCCAGACCCGGTGGCTTAAATTCACGCCAGGCACGTGTGCATGCGTGCCCAAGATCCTGAGAGGAGAATGGAGGAGAAGGGATTGCGGCGTGGCCATCCCCCCTGGGGGTGTGATTTCTCACTTTCTGTCTCTCTCTGGCGAGCACATGCGCCCTATAGCAAACACCTCTCTAAATAAATAAATAAATAAATAAATAAAATTTTACTGGCTCATCTAATATAAAAGTATGAGAACCACTGATTCAGGGAGAGAAGACAGGAAGCATTTCAAATGTGTCTGAACAGTAGGAACAAAACCTAATGTCCATATAAGAAGGCAGTTACAAAAAGTAGAGAATTTTAAATCCAACCCAAGAATACCCTGCAGTTTGTTTTTCTAACAAGAGGACGGGCATGACAAAATAACTTCATAGGAATGTTGATCTGCTAACAATGTAAAAGATATACTGAAAGGAAAATAGATCACGGACAGTAAAAAGGAGGATGGTTACGCTCATTGGTTTAGAACAGGTCAAAATTGGAATGACTGCAACAAAAATGACAAGAAAAAAAGATGGAGAAACAATAAACCAAAAGTCTGATAAAGACTGTGATTGACTGATATGGGGAGTGGGCTATAATTTAGTTTTAAAATCTGATTAAATATTAAAAAAAATTGTGTTATTTTTGGTAAAAGTGAAAGGAGGAGCTGGTTTAGGTTAGAACATAACTGAAGTGGTTTGAAATATGCTGATTCTGATAAGAGGTGAGGACATTAAAATGAGAAATATTAGATAAAGAATAGGAGATATAGTCCTGAAGTTTAAGATACCTTTAAGTGTGGAAATCTAGATTTGGAATTTGTCCATATGGCAGAGAGGCTATAAAAACACAGGACACAAACAAGGGGGAGGTAAAAATAAGACTAAAGAATCAATAATCTTGTGGACTGAGTGATATAAGAAGTATCAGTGACTGAGACAGAGAAGGCAGTTTCAGAGAATATCTGTAAATTGTTTTATGAAGGAAGAATTCATCAGAAAAGGTTAGAAACAATATCAAACAGGGACAGATACCAGAGAGAAAAGAAATGTTTAACAGATAAAAGAAAATATGCTCCTTCTGTGGTTAACTCAAAGCCAAATACCATATTTATAGCTTAGCCACTAAGAGAAATAAGCAATACTTCTCAAAACCACCATTTCACATTCCATTCCTACAAAATCAAAGTAGGAAACCAACATGCTCAAATAGAGATGTCCTAGTTCAACCACCGACCACTTTTTCTCTAATAAAATTTAATAAAGGTTCCTTTGAGATAGCCTTGTCTAATTAAAAAAGCCCCAGATGAACTTCGAATCCAGTTCCTGCTCTGATACAATTACCTGTGTGACCTTGGACAAAACAATTCACTCCTCTGAACCTACTTTCTACATCTGTAACATGACAGAGTTTACAAGGTTAAAAACAGGTGGCCTCCTCAGTCCCTCCCAACTCTAACACTCTATAGTTCTGTGATAGCATAGTCTATGACTGGTGCTAGTTTAAGATACCACATTACAAATCTACTTTGATATACTTATGCCAGTGATGAGCACAATTTTCAACATAGACTTGAATACAAAGGTAAGAAAAAAAAGAAAGCCTCAGAAATAGTTATCAAATCAAAATTTCTTACTGACACTTGAGGTCTTCACTTGAAGCTTTAATAACTTTTTAAATATAACTTGTTTCTAAAATTTTTCTCACAAATAAAATAGTCTAGAAGCTAGCTAGAAGCCAGTAAAAGAAGATAAAAAAGATATCAAATTATATTATTACAGATGAAAAATAGCAAATGTCTAAAATAATCTTGAATCCAAAAATGAATTAAATCATGATTAAGTAGCCTTGATTTAAGAAGTCAAGAAAGTGTACTGTAATAAAGGAAAAATTAACCAAAAAGGTTAAAGTAAAAGTATCTCAGTGATTTAAAATGTAAAATCAGTTAACTGGAAAAAATCTTGTGTGGAACGCTGTTCTCTGAAGCTGAAAATTATAGCATTACTAAGTAGTAATTTCAGAAATGGTACATTATACATTAATTTTATATAACTAGAATTTAAATTTGAAATTTACATTAAGAAGACATTCATGCTATAGTATATTAAACTACTAATCTTTATCTCAGGTCAAAAGAAAAATAATTTCTAGAACATAAAAAGAGATTTTCCTACATAAACCTTGAAGGTAGAGGCAATGACTTAGGCATTCCCTTACTCTGCTGTACCAGACCACTTTTATGGTCACTGTATAAAGTCTCACACTCCACAACACTAACAGTAGGGCTAGTTCCAAGTATAAATGGGATCAGTTCGCTTATTTGACTTATTGAATAGCCACTATTGTCAGACAAGCAATGCAAAGATGATAAGATCCATGTTCTACTCCCATAGAAGAAAAATGGAAAGCTTTATTTAGTAACATCCCAAATTAAAGCTATTTTGGAAGACGGAGATGGGATTAGAAAATCCTGCCAAGAGCAAGTGCCTTTGTAGTCAATTTTTACTGTGCATTATTAATGAGTAATCAAAAATGTTAAGGAAGGAAATATGTTAATATTACTTTCTCTCATACAAGCGAACATACCTAAATTTAAAGAAAAACTGAAGCCATACAATTAAAACTTAATGTAATTATATGACAAATTTACTTAAAAATTGTGTAAAAAAAAAATGGATTACACACAAAATCTTGTGTTATCGGGCTGTCCTGTGTACTGTAAGATGTGTAGCAGAATCCGTGAACTCTACCTACTAGATGCCACTGGCAATCCCCATAGCTGAACTAACCAAAATGTCTCCAGACACTGTGAAATGTCCCTAAGGGGGGAAAATAACACCCGCTGAGAACCACTGATTTAATACAATCCATACCCTTATCTAATAGGTTAAAAAGTCTCGTGTGGCAGTGCAGCAGTAACACAATGCTCTGTGATGCAAGGCCATATGAGAAGGTCCCACATTCACTTTCTGGGGTGTTCCTGTGCACAGTGGACTGGCATGCATGTGCCAGTGATCTGGGCTGGCTGAGATTAGGGGTGAGATGATGGCATGAAGACCCCTGTAAGAGACGCATACTGCCTCCCACAACTGCCTCTCTAATGGAATAAATAATAAATAAATAGGAAGGAAAGAGAAAGGAGTAAAGACAGGGGAAGGAGGGGAAAAGGGAACTGAAGTCTCAAGCGGTTTAACTGTATTATCTATGATTCTACAAACAGTAGCTGAGCCAAGACTTGAATCCAAATCTCTTGGCTCCTAGTACATTGATCATTCTACCATTATCATGAAAGATAAAACCAATTAGAAACCAAAACACAACCTAAAAATGGTCTAAAAATATAATCAGATGTGTACACAAAAGGTGTACTTCAGATAATCCTAAGCATAATTCAAACATGCAATGTATGAAAAGTATAAAGGTTATAGAGTTGCACAAAACTATTTTCATGTCACTTCTACATTCCAACAAGTCTAATAATAATGTGTTCACTTTCTCACTGTAAGATTTCAAATGAAACTGTAATTTGAGACCTACTATTATAAAATAAGGACATTCTGGTATTTATTATTAACCAAAATTATAAATGAAAAGGTTCCACTGACTACCAGCAGTCATCAAGCAGATAAGAAATAATCTGTTCTGTTAAATGGACATATATATAAGAAATTAGGAACCAGAAGGAAAGGTATTTAAATAAATACTTCACCTAAAAATCAATACCAGATAAAACGTCTTAAAAACTAGCAATAATTCAAGTTAAATAAAAGTGCGATAACCAAAACTGGTTGGAATAAATGAAAACAAAACATAAATGTTTGGTAAGTCTCACCTTCCAAGAAAATACCAGGACTGGCCTGAATTAGGATCTGCTTCCAATGACTTTTGAAGATACTGAATAGCATAGCTTTCCTTGGTGGCTTTGTCTCCCAAAAGATCCACAGTATGATGCATCCAACCTATAGAAAGTGATTTGAAAATATTTACATGAAAAACTTAAGTGTTCTATTATTTTTAAGACCATCAAGCAAAGGGATCAGCAGATGGCACAATGACTCCGTCAGTGGACTCCCACATAGTTGCCAACAGTTCAAGTCCCAGACTTGGTGGCTTAAAACTCATGCCAGGTGTGTGTGCGTACATGCCCAAAATCCTGAGAGGAGAATGGAAGAGAAGGAATACTGGCACTGCCATCCCCCTGGGAAGGTTATTTCTTGCTTTCTGTCTCTCTGGTGAGTGCACATGCTCTACAGCAAAAATCGTCCTTTAAAAAAAAAAAAAAAAATTAAGTAGAGACAATTACCTTTAAAAAAAAAAAAAAAAAGTAAGTAGAGACAATTCAAATAAGTTTCTAATGGATAAAGTTAAAAACAAAAGGGCTGGTCCCATAGCCTAGAGGTTAAGGAGCTGGATCCCATATGGCTGATGGTAGTTCAATTTCCAGTCCTGGTAGTTTGAAAAACACACCAGGCACATGTGCATGCATTCCCCAAATCCTGATAAGGTGGAGAAATGGAGAAGGGACTATAATATCACCATGCCCCACTGGGAGGTGCTCTCCTCTGGTGAGTGAATGCCTCCTCTGATAATTAAATAAATTAAAAAACAGAGGTTTTATATAAAAGCAATTATGTTTATTTTGTATAATCAATCATATATATAAATATCATAAAAGTAAATGATAAAATATAAGCCCAAATGACCTCAAACTTATTTAAAAAAAAAAAAAAGCTACATTACAACAACATTCACATTACTATAATATTGGTTAAAAATTAAAGAATGATTTGCAGACCAGCAGATGGCATAATGATTATATTACTGGACTCCCATGCAATTGACCAGAGTTCAAGTCCCAGATCCAACAGCTTAAAACGCATGCCAGGTATATGTGCATGCATGCCCAAAATCCCAAGAGGAGAAAAGAGAAGTGACTGCGGCATGGCCATTCCCCGAGAGATGATTTCTCATTGTGTTTCTCTCGTGAGCACATGCACCCTATAGCAAAAATTTCTCTTTAAAACAAAGAATGATATGCCCAGACCACGCATACACACTCATACGCACACACACACCCCTGAAAAAATAAACCCAAATACTAAATACAGACAAGAAATGTAACTGAATAATTAAACAACAAAATTAAATGTTTTGGAGTTCCTACACTATCTTCTTATAATAGCAAAATGGCTATATTCTGTCATGTTTGACACTAGAATAGACTTGCATGCTTACAGAAATTATTGGAGGCTGACCACAGTTAGAGTCTCAGACCCGGTGACTTGAAAATCACGCCGGGCACATGCCCAAGATCCCACAAGAAGAATGGAAAAGGTATTGTGGCATGGCTGTCCCCCAACCCCAAGGGGGTGATTTCTCACTTTCCCTCTCACTATCTCTGTCTCTATCTGTCTGTCTGTCTCTCTGGTGAATGCATACACCCTAAGGCAAGCACCTCTAGAAAAAATAATATTTTATATACATATGCATACATATATATATTTTACATTTTCATATTGGTAAAACTATAAAAATAAGTTTACCAATCATTAAGTGACTTTAGACAAATCACTTAACTTCACTGAGTGCTAAGCATTTATCTGATATAAGGAAGTATTCAATCTACTTCATCCATAGATTAAACGCTAGGGAGTAATTTTATGAATTTAAAAGGACCCGCTAAATTAAATGATTATACTGAGAGACTGTGAGATGGACAATGTTTGACAGAGTGTAGAAATATACTGGGTTCCGATTAATCTGATCAACACTGAGCAAAGTAAGGAAAAAAGAAAAGAAGATGTGAGCCACCCACAGCATGTAAAAACATAGAGAAGTACTTGTAATACACCAAATGTATATTACATACCTAACTGTTGTAAGACAGTTGCTTTTACTTGTGCAGAAAGGTTTTCTGTCTGCAAAAGTTGTTCATAAGCTTCCTTTGCGGAATGATACTTCCTCTAAAGAGCAGAAAAAGAAATTTACAGACAAAATTGATATGTTTAAAGATCTAGCTCACATATTAAGAATTATACAATATGATAATTTAGCGCATTTTAAAAAACAGAAAGAAAAAATTATTATTCCAATTCTGCATGTGTAACACTAAACAGCTATGAGTAATAGGCCAAGTTCCAAAGTATCTGACACCAGTAAAACTAACATTTACTATACCAAAGCATCATTAAAATATGACCTTTTAAGAATTTGCCAACTCTAAATGGTTTAAAAGAAAATCATCTTGGCCTATATAATATAAACAATCTCAATTTTATTTACTAACATTATGAAACTTGAGAAGTATTCTACCTCCAAGTATATAATTTGCCTAGAAATACCAAGTTCCCAAGCAACTCAATCAACAAAAGAAAACACAAAAGAAAACATCTCAAGAACACTAAAACAAAATCTAAAGTGTAAAATTAAATTAATTCTGAGTTTAAAAATATAGTTTATAGTATATAAAACAGCCTACAGGAATATTTATAAAACATACAAAGGTATCAAAACTCTTATACTTTATAACAATGTAGTATTTAAGGTTCCATAGGCAAATCTCTGAATGAAACCATTTTACCCACAGTTCTCATTTCGAAAGTACTAGTGTGACTGAAACCCATTATTGCCACAGTAATAAAGACAAAAAGAAAAAGACAAAAAAAAAAGAAAGAAAATATTATTATAAATATTACCTTTAACACATATTTGGTAGAACAATGGATTGAAATGACTTTTATTCATATTACTACTAGTAATATAACTACCTGAGCAAATGAATCTTTACCAAAAAAAGGTAGATACAAATATATAACTAGTTGTGCAAGCCTCAGGCAAATCAAACGATGATTCAACTTCTTTTTTTTTTTTTTTTTTTTTTTTTTTTTTTGAGAGGTTTTTGCTATAGGGTGCATGCACTTGCCAGAAAGACAGAGACAGAAAAATCACCCCCCAAGGGGATGGTCACCTGCAATCCCTTCTCCTCCATTCTCCTCTCAGGATCTTGGGCACACACGCACACATGCCTGGCATTAGTTTAAGCCACCAGGTCCGGGACTTGAACCACAGTCGACTACATGGGAGTCCAGCAACATAGCCATTACCACCAACTGCTGGTCCCGATGAGTCAACTTTAATAAAATAATGATTACCATGGTGGCATGGTGATCAAGATGGCTGGATTCCACATGGCTGACTGCGTGATTTGTCTCTCAAACCTAGTGGCCTGAAAAGTAGGCCAGGCACATGTGTGTGTGTGCCCAAAATTCTGAAAGAAGGGAGAAATGGAGGAGAAGGGATTGCAGTGTGACCAATCCCATAGAAGGGTGGCACTTTCTTATTTTCCCTCTCCCTCTTTATTTTTCTCCAGAGAATGCACATGCCCTCTGGCAAATTAACATAAATATATTAGAAATAAAACAGAGATGGAAATAAAACAGTGATGAAAAGAGAGAGCTGTTCTAAGAACCAACTGAGGTAAAGAGCTGTGAAAATAATTAAAAAGATGTGTGTGTGTGTGTGTATATATATATATATATATATACGTGTGTGTATGAAGTAAAGAAACCTTCTCATAGGTTATGTTCTCAATGGCGCTTTCTGTTGTCTCATGGAGGTGGGGGGCAACCTAGGTCTATGTCACTAGGCAAATGTAAACATTTAATATGATGGATGCTTGTAATAAAATATTAAGTGGAAATTTAAAATAACATATAATAAGCAACATGAAAGCCAGCCAGTGGCAAGGTGGTTAAATGCAGCTGGGTCCCACATGGTCAAATGTGTGGTTTGAGTCCAGACCTGACACCTTGCCTTGAAAGACTTGCTGGGCACATGTGCATGCATGTCCAAACTCTAAAAGTTGGGAGAAATGGAGAAGAGATTGTGGTGTGACCATCCCACATAGGGAGTAATTTCTTACATTCTCTTTCTTCTCCCTCCCCACAGTGAATGCATTTGCCCTCTGGTAAATTAAAAAGAAAGGAAAAAGAAAAAGGAAAGGAGAGCTCGAATTTATCTTTAACAGTGTTCAGTATTCAGGGTAAGTCATGCCTCTGGTAATGTTGGAGAAGCATTCCATTGACAGCTTTAAATTCTAAATAAAATATTAAGGTCAATTATCAGCACTGGAGAGAGACCAAAATTTGGCTGAAAGCAGAGGAAAGTTAACATTTAGAGGAAAAAAATGATACTGAATTAAGTAACATCTTTTTTTCTTGAATTTTCACTTGAAGACCAGCTTAAATTGGTGCCTGATTCACTAGAATCCAAATAGAAATCAACAATCTTATCAGACTGAAGAATCAAGGGACAGATTTTGAAGCTACCACAAAAGTTAGAAGTGAAGGGAGAAATGCCAGCAAGGAGAGCATCACAGAGAGGAAACATTAAATTCTGCATATAAATCCTGACCAAATGTCTAGTTGAGCAATGAACTATACATGAACAAAACACATGTCAAGCACCCTGAAAGAACTGAGGTGGTGTTTCAGCCATTGCCCATCATAGGGGTGATCAAGTTTGGAGTATAGATTGAACAAAATGAAGTAATGAAGCAAAAATATCTATCTTCAGAAAAATGTAAGTCACTCTCTACAATGTATTATTCATGATATGCAGGATAAAATTATGAGACTTAAGAAGAATCAGGTAGCATAATGGCTATGTCGCTGGATTCCCACGTAGTCGACCACGGTTCGCGTCCTGGACCCAGCGGCTTAAAACTCACGCCAGGCTGGGCACCAGCAGTTAACGTAATGGTTATGTCGCTGGACTCCCACGTAGTTGACCGCGGTTCACGTCCCAGACCCGGTGGCTTAAAACTCACGCCGGGCGCGTGTGCGTGCGTGCCCAAGATCCCGAGAGGAGAATGGAGGAGAAGGGATTGCGGCGTGACCATCCCCCCTGGGGGTTGATTTCTCGCTTTCTGTCTCTCTGTCTCTGTTTGTCTGTCTGGCTAGCGCACATGCCCTATAGTGAAAAAAAACTCTTGGGAAAAAAAAAAAAGGATCAGGTAAATTTTACGTACAGTCAAAAGAAAAGCAATGAAAACCAACTGTGAAATTATGCAGATGTTGAAATCTGCAGATCATTTTAAAGTAACTATTTTAACAATGTTCACAGAAAAACATAATCAAATGATTAAACAGAATCATACCACAGAAAGAGAAATAAAAGAGAAAAATGGGGACCAGCAGATGGCATAATGGTATTATCACTGGACTCTCACATGGCCAACCAGACCCGGAGGCTTGAAACTCATGCTGGGAGGGTATACATGCATGCATGCCAAAATCTGAGAAGAGAATAGAGGAGAAGGGATGGTGGGGTGGCCATCCTCCCCAACCCAGGGGGGTGTGATTTCTCGCTTTCTGTCTGTCTTTCCAAGGAGCACACATGCCCTAAAGCAAAAAACTCTCTCTACCAAAAGAGAGAGAAAGAGAGAAATGGAAGGAAATTCTACAACAGAAAAGTACTAATCTGAAATTCAAAAATGAAAATCACTAGATGGACTGAATAGCAGATTAGAGAGCTTTTTGAAAAGTCATCTGGGGACCAGCAGATGGCATAATGGTTACATCATTGGAATCCCACATGGCCAACCATGGTTGGAATCCCAAATCCACAGCCTTGAAATTCATGCTATGCATGTCTGCATGAGTGTCCAATATCCAAAGAGGAGAGTGGAGAAGGGACTGCAGCTTTCTGTCTCTGGCAAGTGCATGCACCCTAGAGCAAAACAAACAAACAAACAAACAAACAAAAAACTCTCTGAAAAACGAGAACAGTCATCAGTGACTTTGAAAACAAGTCAATAGAAAGTAGTATCCAAACTGAAGCAAAAAAAAAGAAAGAGGCATCCAAGATGTTCCAGACAATAATTGATAATCTAACATATATGTAACTTAAGTCCAGGACAGAAAAAAATCAAGCAGAAAATGACAAAACGGTGGGGCTGGGAATTTTCCAAGACTGATGAAAGACATCAAATCCTAAATTCCAAAGACCAACAAACCTACAAGCACCATAAAATCATGTACCATATAACATCTTTGTCATAATAAATGACACAGATGTAGGTTGTCCCATAAGAGTATAATGGAGCTGAAAAATTCCCATTGCCTAGTGATGCTGTGGTTGTAGTAATTGCATATTGCAAAGCACTACTCATGTGATTGTGGTGATCCTGCTATGAAAAACTTACTGCACTTGCACTGCCCGTCATACTAACAGTACAGCAATTACAATTATTTATATTGCATAATACTTGGAATGATAATAAACAACTATGTTATTGGTTTATGTATTTGCTATCCTATACTTTGATCATTTTTAAGAGTATACTCCTTCTATTTATTTTTTCTTTAAAAATGTTTACAGCAAAACAATTTGCCTTGTTACACCAGCAGCAGCCTCATATAATCCACTATTCTGTCAGTATCATTTTTTCCTGTGCTTTAATTTAATTTAATCTTGGGTTCTTTAATTCATCATGGCCTTCCAGTGGAACAAAATGTGGAGGTGGCTGGAAAAAAGTGATAATGACTGCCCTAAATTTGTAGCCTAGGTGTATGTTTATGTCTAGTTTTATCAAAATTGCTTTAAAAAAACATTTCTTAATAAATTATGCTATAGGGCGTTTGCCAAAGAGACACAGAGAGAGAGAGAGTGTGACAGAGAGAGGGAAAGTGAGAAAGCACTCCCCAGCGAGGACAGCCAGGCTGCAGGTCCCTTCTCCTCCATTCTAGTCTCAGAATTTTTGGCATGCATACACCATGTGCACCTGGAGTGATTTTTCAAGTGGCCAAGTCCAGGACTCAAACCACACAGTTGGCCATGTGGAATCCAACACCTAAACCACCACACTACCTGCTAGCCCTGTTTAGTTGTTGTGCTGTTTTGTTTTAAAATTGAGTTTGAAAACAGAAAAGCTTATAGAATAAGAAAACATTTTTTACACCTTGTACAATTTGTGTTTTAAGCTAAGTGCTATTATGAGTCAAAAAGTTTAAAAATTTTCATATTTGTAAAATAAAAAAGTTACAGTAAAGTTAATTTATTATTGAAGAGTTTTCTTTAAAAAATATTTTGCCAGAGGCCATATGTGCTTGCCAGAGAGACAGAGAGAGAAGAAGAGGGAGAAAGCACACCCCCAATGGTACATGGTCACACCACAACCCCTTCTTCTCCAGTTCTTCATTCTCTTGGGATTTGGGGAATGTGCACACATGCACCAGACAAGTTTTTCAAGCTTCCAGGACCAGGATTCGAACTATGTGGTTGTTCATGTGAGATACAGCTCCCTCAATCACTAGGCCACAAGGCTGGCCCAAAGAAAGAAAACATTTTAAATGAATTTAGTGTAGCCTAAATATATAGTATTTAGAAAAACTATAGTAGAGTAGTTTCCTATGCCTTCTCATTCACTTGCTACTCACTGACTCACTCAGAGCAACTTCCAGTCCTGTAGTTTCCATTCATGGGAAGTGTCTATTCAGGTGTAGCACTTTTTATGTTTTATACTATATTTTTACTGTATCTTTTCCACATTTAAATACATAAATACTTACCATTTTGTTACAGTTGCCTACAATATTCACTACAGTAATATGCTGTACAGGTTTGCAGTCTAAAAGCAGTAAGTCTTACAACATAGCCTAGGTATGTAGTAGATTGTACCATCTAGGTTTCTGTAAGTACTCACTAATGTTCTTAAAATAACAGAATCACCTAACAATTGTATTTCTCAAAACATATCTGAATTGTTAAGCAACATATTACTGCAATTATAAAAAAAAATTTTCTGGGCACAGAACAATTTCTTGAAAACCAAATATAAAGAGAAAAACCTTGAAAGAGAAAAACACAATACAAAAGATACAACAGTGACAACCTTATCCAATCATACTGATAATAAATTTAAATATAAACTGACTAGATACTCAATGAAAACAAACAACAACAACAAACTATCAGAGACCTGTTACAGTGGTCCAACAGTAGCACAATGTTCCACAAAGCTGAAGTCATTTGGGAATTTCTCGGTCCATGTCCTGAGGTCTCCTTGTGCACACACAGGGCACAAAAGTACATCCCTGTGACCTTGGCTGGCTGGGGTAGACTGGGTGTTACGACATTGTTGGGAGTGCCTATCTTTCCCTCTCTTTCTGTATCTCATGGAAGATATTATATTTTAAAAAAGAGACTGCCAAAATAGATTTACAGAAGAGCCAAAACTAAGTAAGATAAAGACAACGAGCAATTTGAAAAAGGGGGGAGGGGGATACTATGTAAACAGCATTAGAAAGTAGTAGTGATTAATAGAAGATTAAAGTAGGCTTCAACGGAGTAGGCAGTGGCAAAGCAGTAACGCATCTAAACCCACATGGGAAAGGTCCCAGGTTTGTATCAAGAGAGATTACTACAGATAGGGAAACACCTCAAAACGATGAAGGATTATTATATCAGCATGACATAACAATAACAGAGCTTCAGAGAATACCAAAAGAATTAACATTGATAAAATACTATTAACTAATGTATATTGTTTATTCTAATCTCAACAACTGACCCACTAATATATTTTTTCTGGCCCAGGATCCAATCCAAGATCCCGCACTATTTTGCACACCTCCTTACTTTCTTCCAATCTGGGACAGATCCTCAGGTCTTTGACGTTCATTACACTGACACTTACAAAAAGGACTAGCTAGTTATTCCAAATAATGTTCCTTTGCAATTAGCAAGTACCTTACAGGAAGATAATATCCATTATTGCTCATACATTCATTGAAATTCTACAATAAGAGGTATCTCTTCTCCCCATTTATTCGATTATTAATTCACACTGGTATGAACTAATAACATTTTATTTTCAACTTTGCTTTATTACAGTAACTATTTGTTTCTAAACTTGTACTAGTTTTTGGTTATAAAGAATCCCAACTGTTCAAATTGGCTCCTATGTCCCACTGACATGCTTGCAAAATTTTTTTTGCATACTTCCTTACTTTCCAGTATCACAAGATGTTCCAAAGCTTACCTTGCAGTTTCCCTGCCTAGGTCCTATAAACACCCACATTAAGATCCAGGTGCTAGCGTGTTCACTGCTGCTAGAAATAGTCATTGTTGCTAGTCCCTCCCGACAAACTAAGCTAGGAAATATATTTATATATGTGTGTATACACACACACGCACGCACGTGCACAGTAGTGTATCTATTTCTATCCAACTATCTATAATTATCAATACAATGATCATAAATTCACACTGATATCTTTAATTCCAATCCAACACCAGAGTTCAGTATAGTTTTTCTTCTTTCCTTATTTGTAAATTCTGACAGTGACAGATATGGTTGTCATTATCCATAATACATTTACTTATTTGTCTATTCCTCATGCTCATATGAAGTAATTACAGAATTTCTCATCCATCCTTCCATGAGAAACTAAATACAGTGCAGGATTTGTTTACAGCTCTTTTTAGCTCTAGTTTTACACTATAGAGGGAAAATAACTGTTCTCCAAAGTTATTTATGTTAGTTTTTTTTTTTAATTCCATCCCCTTTCAGCATAAGGTTATTCATTTGTAACAGAGTTAGATTCATTTGTTATTGTTTATATTCTACTTTTGGTTGGCAAACATCCTGGTTGATCTCAATTCTTTAATTTTGGGGTATATAAAACATTACTACATTCTATCAGTGAGAGAGATACAAAAAGTACATACATTTGGGGCCAGCAGGTGGCATGGTAGTTAAGTCACTGGATTCCTATATGACCGACTGTGGTTCAAGTCCCGGACAACATTGGATTGAAAATCACAACAAATAAATACATAAATGGTAACTCCCCTCCCCTAATAAAAGTATATACAGTCAGTCCTCCATATCTACAGATTCTGCATCTAAGGGTTCTGCCAACCACAGAGTAAAAGCATTCCAAGAAAAAAAAAATGGGTTGGTTATGTATACATTTAACAAGTATAGACTTTTTTCCCCTTGTTAATATTACCTAAGCAATACAGCATAACTATTTACACAGTGTTTACCTTGCATTAGGTATTTTAAATAATCTAGAGATGATTGAAACTATACTGAAGACATGGGTAATTTCTTTGCAAATACTACTCCATGAAGGATCTGAGTATCTATGGCAGTCCTAGAACCAATCCCTCAAAGATATGGAGGAATTAATGTACTCAGAGCTAAGTTTTACTCCTGCTTCATCTCTATTACCCCATTCACAGCCTCTACCTGTAGGTAACCAACCTCATTGTTTTGTTTATTCCTTTCAGTATTTCTTTCTTTCTTTTTTAAGAGGTTTTTGCTATAGGGAGCGTGCGCTCACCACAGAGAGACAGTAAGCGAGAAATCCCCCCCCCAGGGGGTATGGCCACCCTGCAATCCCTTCTTCTCCATTCTCCTCTCAGGATCTTGGGCACACACACACCCCCAGCGTGAGTTTAAGCTACTGGGTCCCGGACTCAAACTGCGGTCAACTACATGGGAGTCCAGAGACATTGCCATTATGCCAACTGCTGGTCCCCCTTTCAGCATTTTAGACACAAACGGCACCTATTACTCATGTATATTTTCTTTCTTTCACAAAGCTATATTCTTTTGCACTTTGCATTTTTACCCACTTAACAGTACAATCATTTCATGACAGTTCACATAAATCTTCCTCATTCTAAGGCAGAACAGCACACCATTGCATGAATGCACTATAGTTAATAAACCATTCTCCTCTATATGAGCATTTAAGTTGTTTCCAATATTTTGCAATTGCAAACAATGCTGCAATGATGTCCTTGTGCCTATATATTTTAAAAATTTTGGAGATGTGCTGTCAGGATAGATTCCTAGATGCAGAATTGTTGAGTCAAAAGTGCATATACTGTTTGGTCAGATTACTGCTAAATGATATCAAGAAAGGTTGTACCAGTTTACATTCCCACAATGTATGACAGTACCTAATTCTCCACAGCCATTTTTAATTTTCAAAATTCTGACAGGTAAAAGATTGTACTTTAATGTTGCTTTAAGTTATACTTCTGTAACTCTGAATAAGTCTAAACACTTTTCCGGTATGCTTAAGGACTGTATCTTTTTTCTGAAGTGTCTAAGTCCCTTTCTCAATTTTTCCAGCAGGGTTTCATATGTCCCTGAAATTTTGAGTATGTTACATGTTAGAGATAATCAGCCTTTGTCAGTGTATAGTACATGTTGCCTTTGAATTTATGTTTTGCCAAGCAGAAATTATTTTTACTTTGTTTATACTAACTGGTCATTATTATATCTCTGAATTTTGAGACATAATTAGAAAGTCTTTTCCTACATCAGGTTTAAAGAGAATTTCAAAATATTTTCTGCTAGTGCTTGCAACATAACATTTTTTCATTTTGACTCTAATTCGTTTAGAGTTTATTCCTGTGAATTATTTGAGCTATTGGTCTAATTTTATCTTCTTCCAAAACTACCTACTGGTGCCAGGACCATTTATTAATAAATCCATCTTAGCCTCCAGAATTTAAGATAGCATCTTTGGGACCAGCAGTTAGCGTAATGACTGTGTTGCTGAACTCCTATGTAGTCAACCGCGGTTCGAGTCCTGGACCCGGTGGCTTAAACTCACGTGGAGCGCGTGTGCGTGCGTGCCCAGGATCCCGAGAGGAGAATGGAGGAGAGGGGATTGCGGCGTGGCCATCCCCACTGGGGGGTGATTTCTCACTTTCTGTCTCCCTGTCTCTCTCTGTCCAGCGCACACACGTCTTATACAAAAAACCCTTAAAAAAAAAAAAAAAAAAAAAAAAAGTCAATCTATAAACATTCTAATGAGGTTAATTTTGTTAATCTGTATTTCCCTGGGAGATAGTCCTTTTTATTGTATTTTAAAATTCATTTGCATATATGTCTATAAAGTATTCTCATGATTTTTTTTTTTTTGAGAGGTTTTTGCCATAGGGTGCGTGCGCTTGGCAGACAGACAGAGAGACAGAAAGAGAGAAATCACCACCCAGGGGGGCTGGTGCAATCCCTTCTCCTCCGTTCTTCTCTCAGGATCTTGGGCGGGCACGCATGCACACTCGCCCGGCGTGAGTTTTAAGCCACCGGGGCTGGGACGCAAACCGCGGTCGACTATGTGGGAGTCCAGCGACATAGCCATTATGCTAACTGCTGGTCCCTGTCATGATTATTTTAACTTCTTCTGAATCCATAGTTATGTTATTTTGTGGATCTTGCTTTCTCTCCCTTTTATCCCTTTAATCAAGTAGTTTTTGTTAATCTTTTCAGAATACTAAGATTCTGACCTATTAATTAGTTCTACTGTTTTTCTGTCTTCTCCACTGTCAATTTCTTTATCTAAATCTTCCTTATTAACTTTCTCACAATACTGTTCATTTTCCTTCCACTGATTTTTATCTATTCATCACTGAATTTATGAATTCAGTCCTATACATTCATTACATAATTACTAAAAGCTGAAATTTATTTTTCTTTATTTAGAATTTCTGTATTTGTATAACATACAAATAAGATCTGTTTATAGTGTTTTAGTAATAAATTACTGCTTGATAATGTTCAAAAAGAAAGTAAAAATTTTTATAAACAATGTTCATAATATTATTGGTAACCATTCCTCAAGGAGTATTTAAATTACAGTAAACCTGTGCAAAGGAATATAATGCAGATCTAGATGTACTGATATAGAATATTTTCCAAGATATAATATTAAGTTAATTAAACTGAGATCAGAAGAGAAAATACATAATTAGCTATCATTTGAATAAAATAAAATGGGAAATATTGTATAAACATCTATATGGACTTGGTATGTATAAACCAAGTTTCTCTAGAGGGATACAAAAACCAATGGTAACACTAGTGGCTTTCAGGAAGGGAATGGGAGAGAGAAGGCTTTTTTGCTGTGTATTCTTCTAGGCCCTTTCATTTTGGAATATCTATTCAAAAGTAACCACCATTTTAATAATAGAATGGAAAGGGAGAAGTCCTGTATTTTTAAGCTTTACCAACTAGTGAGAATTAACATATATTCCTTATTTTCCATACTACTGCCCAAAATGAATGTTATGCTTTTTTAATCATACAACTAAGCAAAATCTGCCACACACACAAAAATGTTCTAAAGTTAAACTGGAAAAGCTTTTAAAAATAAAACAGCCATGAAAGTAATGGTAACAATATCAAGAGGTGACACTAATATGTCTTTAAAATGGTAACACAGAAAAGAGCTATATGAATCTTTAGAAAAAGGAAAATAAATTATTTGAAAACAATACATTACAAAAACCATTTTAAAAAGAAAACAAGACATTTTGCATCAGGGATAAGAAAAATCAGTTATTTGAATCAAGTTCAGAGGTATATTGTGTTAAATAAAAAATCCTTTGTAGATATTAAGTACTCTGTGTAATAATAACTGTTTCACTTAAATAAATAAATAAACACCTTGATCACATTTACCAAGTATAAAACATAAACTGTATATGAGGTAATGCCCAGACCTCATTAAATTAAATGTATGTAACAGATTTCATTAAAGCATAATATAGGTAATTTTTGTTTCTGTTACAAAGATGTTAATTTAAAACACTTACCTGGGTTTCATATAAGTGGGCAATGTGAAATTGAACTGTAAAGGAGAACAGAAAATAAAAAATCAATAATACAGCAGAGTTTGGAATAAATTAAGAATGACATAAAATCTAAAACGTAAACAGTCTATACTATATAGACTTAAGCAATAGAGGAACATGACTTTTTTAAAATAAAATAGAATATACTAAACATACTAAAGAACACAAACATGATAAGAAACCACATGTAGTCACTACTGATCAGATAAAATTTGTCAATAAAACTAACATTAAAATCTGTAGCAAGTGAGTATACACCTTACAAAGCTAAAAATGTCAACAGTAAGCAGAGAAAACCTTTATATGTTTCCAAACATGGTTTTTAAAAACTGAGTTCCAAGTCAAAAAATACAGTAAAGATAATATTAATAAAAAGCTTATTGAAGAAAAAAAAAACCCTAATTTTTTCTTAAACCACATTTCATATAAAAAACATTTATAAAAAAGTCATAGACCAAGAAAATACTATTAATAACACACAAAGCAGATTATTTGTTTTTCTCTTTCAGCTCTTTAAAATTAGATCAACTTTATCACTTAAGGAAAAAAAAAATCAAACCATTTGGAAGGTGAGAATAGTAAACAGTTCCCAGATTAACAAGCATATACTGAAGAGCAAATTAACAAACAATGTTTCCGCTTATATTTTTCAATTCTTCCTGATATGCTATCACCAGTATGTGAATGATTCAAAAGAGCAATAATGAACTAGAAATCAAAACTTAATAGTAGTTATTATACTGTAATTTTCACCTCTAAATGATAAATCTGTCTTTTCTTCTATTTACCTGGATTTCATAGTTGTATATATCAAGGAGTCTAGAAGCATTTCAAAATGGTATGCAAACAGTTTATGTGGATGTTTAGACAAGGTCACAGCTATCATCAATTTCTCACTGATTCCATAGCTGTTAAGATTCACCTGGGAGGCTTGTTAAGGATACAGATTCCTAAGATTAAAATTCATAGGGGCAGCAGGTGGTGTAGCGCTTAAGGAAGGCACTGGACTCCCGTGTGTCCCACTTCAGTTGGGAGTAAAAGATCCAGCTTCTTGAAACTCACACAGGGTGCATGTGTGCCTAAAATCCCGAGAGGAGAATGGATTACAGGGTGGCTATCCTCCCCCATGGGGGGAGGGGGGAGAGGTGATTTCTCACTTTCTGTGTCTCTGTCTCTCGGGCAAGCAACATGCACCCTATAGCAAAAATCTCTCTCTCTAAAAATATTACAATTCAGAAACCTTGGGCAAGGCCCGGAAAGCTGCCATTTCGTTCATTTCTGCAAGGGATTCTGATGTCTATTTCCAAGATCAACACTTGTGGACAACTAAACTATATAACTACAAGTTATTCATCATAAGAGCAAGATTAGCAAAAAAACATAATAAACTTTAAAATCAAACAACTTTTTGGACCAAAAGTACTATATTCCTCCATAAGTTAAATATAAGAGATCTTCAAAAAGTCCACACAGAAAATGGGTCTTTTGAAAAATACATGCATGGATTTCAAAAAATTTTTACACCAAAATAAACTTGTACATTAATTCCATTTCCCATGAGCCTTGTGAAGTCTCCTCATGTCAGACATTAACTCATTAGATATGAAACAGAATAAAAATATCACCTTTAGAAGATGAACATCACACCAAAAAAGTTTACACACACACACACACACACACACACATACCCTTTACCTACATGGGTTGAGGGCTTTCTTCCTTCTCCACTATTCCAATGTAGCTCTCCTTAAGAGCTCCAGTCCAAATCTCACCTCACTAGCTCGTTAAAGGGAGACCCTTACAGGATAAGAAACGAGGAAGAGATGGAAAAAAATCTATGCCCATTCCCTGATCTTCTTACTCCTCTAATAAAGGTATCAAGGAAAAAACTATTAGCAGGTAGCTAACATTCTAATACTATCATCCCAAACTTTCTTCAGGCTCAGTCTTAGGCCCTAGGAAAATGATCTAATTATCCCATGAGTTACTAAATTCAGTGTCACCTTTTGTAGTATGAAAACCATCATATATTTAAATTCTTACAAAGTCCTTTTCAGAGGCCAGCAAGTGGTATAGTGATTAAGGGCTGGATTCCCACATGGACTACCTTGGTTTGAGACCTGGACTTGTCAGCCTGAAAATCAGAGAGTCATGTGCATGTGTGCCCAGAATCCCAAGAGGAAGATGGAGAAGGAATTGCAATCTGGCAGTCTCCCTGGGAGGTGATTTCTCACTTTCCTTCTTATTCTGGCTAGCACACTCATGTGATGGCAAATAACAAAGAGTCCTCTTGAAAGTAGAGTATAATCATACAACTAAGAAAAAGCTCCACTTAGCAAATCTCAATTAGAGGTAGAAATGTTTAACAAAGACTGTCATAAAAAAAATTGTGAAATTAAACTTTATTTGGAAAATAATATATTATTTTAAAAATTAACAAAATAGATTAATACTAGAAGAAACCATTTTTATACTGAGTCAATCATGAAAAGTGACACATTCCTATGATCCTACTTCCTAAGCCATAAACTGTAACTAACCCCTCTTAAATAACTCTAGTAGCAGTAAATATATCTGCCTTTTTTTTTTTTTAACTCGTCAGAGGGCACCTGAACAGCCAGAGGGCGTAAGGAATGAGAAAGCACCCCACCATGGGGAGCAGTCATGCTGCAATCCCTTCTCCTTCCTTTCCAGATTTTGGGCACATACCCACTCAGCCGAGTTCAGGATTCGAACCTCACAGTCAGCCATGTGGGATCCAGCTGCCTTAGCCACCAGGCAACCAGATGACTCTATTTGTTAACTATTAAATGAAGGGTACCATAAACTATCTCAGAGAGTAATTTTTAAAGGCTCACTTTACATTTTATAACTTATATTTCTGATTTTGTGGTATTACAACGTAGCATGGAAGGATTTAAAAAACTGTCAATGTCTATAGTATACACAAATCAGTGATGACATATAAAATTCAAAGAGAAATAAGCTTCTTAAAGACAGTAAGGAGCCTGTTTTAAAATAGCAATACTGGCTCAAAGTTGGTACTCTACATTTGTTAGTGCTCTGTGATATACCTGGCTTTATTATGGTTCTTGAACAATCACATAGGCCATCTAAAATAAACAACCCAAATCAAATGAACTAAAATAGCCTAAAGTTTCTAAATAAAGCACATATCTTCCCATTAGAGTGCTTTCAGCACTAAAAATCCCAGGGAATGCTCGATCTTTGGCAAAACTGTTGATGGTCACCTTCCCACCTATTTCCTTTCTCAATAATTAACATAAAGAGAGACCGAGTAGACTAGAAGATGTATTCATGATGGTTCAGAATGTTCTCATCAAATTCAAAATTAAAGTTTTTTGCCCTTTGGCCCTCGTTCTACCTCTGTAGGTGTTTTCTTTTTAAGAGTAATGATAAATAATTGAGAGTTAACCTCCATGGAGTAGAATAAAATGAGAATTTATGAAAATATTTATTTTAACAATTATGAAATATCACTCAAAAGTCATCATTCAAACTGACAAATAGTTACTAAAGTTAGCTTTAAGGTACTAGACAGTAATAAACAGAGTAACAGTATCAGCTACTTATTTCCATAAACTGATTTTAAAAGGATTTTAAGGATGATCTATATTCTAGATAGGTTTATATAACCTGGAATATATAATTAAGAAACAAGCATATATTGCAGCCAGCAGGTGGCGTGGTCATTAAGGGCACTGGACTCCCATATGTCTGACCATGGTTCAAGTGCTTTATCTCTCTCTCTCTCTCTCTCTCTGTCCCTCTCTGGTCAAATAAAAATAAATATATAAATAAAGTAGAATAAAATAATTATTTAAAAAAAACAAGCATATATTAACACTTCATAAATAAGTCAATGTGATCTTTCAAATCTAACCTTATCATAGTAATTGTAAAATATTACATTTGTTACCTTTTCACCATTGACTCTGCAAATAAATACCCTGATCAGTAACAAATCCTGAGTTTCATTTAAAGAAAACAGCAATCTTTTTTCACTGATTGAACAATTTCCTTAGAAGCTGAGACTGCTTTTCACCAACCCATTCCTCTACTGTCTTTTAAAAAGTAATTTACAACAAAATACTGTCTTCTAAAATTTTCAATCTTTTAAATGACCTAAATTTTTCATTTAATTGTTCAGTTTTTCTTATGCTCTAATTAAAATTTTATTTTTCAAGTAAGAAAATTTTTAAGAAAATCAGTCTAAAGTCAATCAATAGTCTTAAAACTTTTTATTAGATACTTCAAAGTATACTCAATAAACCAACATTCCAATATATACTTAAACATAAACACATTATAATCAACCCATTCTGCTTTTGGAAAGAAATCTGCATGGAAGCAGAAAATACTTCATTGAAGAAAACTACTATATCAGAACATGCCTCACAAACACATTGTAATTTAATTAAGTGAAAAAATTGGCACCTCTAACTTTGTATATGATGTATAAAACTATAAAAAGTCAAAGTAGGGAACCAGCAGTTAGCGTAATGGCTATGTCGCTGGACTCCCACGTAGTCGACCGCGGTTCGTGTCCCGGACCCAGTGGCTTAAAAAACTCACGCCGGGCGCGTGTGCGTGCGGGCCCAAGATCCCGAGAGGAGAATGGAGGAGAAGGGATTGCGGCGTGACCATCCCCCCTGGGGGGTGATTTCTCGCTTTCTGTCTCTATGTCTCTCTCTGTCTGTCTGGCGAGCGCACGCGCCCTACAGTGAAAATCTCTCCAAAAAAAAAAAAAAAAAAGTCAAAGTATATCTTCATAATTACCAGTAATCTTAATACCACACAGCAGAAATTAGTGAGCTACTACATAACAATATTTGGGTACTCATTTTTCCTAAAAGACTAGCAAACCCTGTGTTTAGTCCCCCCAAAGTCATCTACAATATAATTAATGCACAATCAAAATCAGTCTTGTTTATTAGTGAAGATCATTTTAATTCAACAACTCACTTCACTGGCCTATTTTACACACAGGTTATTTACAATATTTGGTCTCATATGTTCTATTTATCCAAGTAGCCAAGACAACCAACACAGCTATACTCAACTGAAGAAAAAAGTTATGTAAAATTTATCATTTACATTATTATTATTATTACTAGTGCCACAAAAAGATCTGAATACATGTAGAAAACAAAGGTACTTAATAATACTTACTTTCAGCATTGGACAAAGTGCAGGGGTTACAGTCAACCAAAGCTAACTGAAAATGCTGCAAAAGTAGAGTGAGAAAATTAATGCACTAAATTTAGAATAACATAAAAGTATCTTAAAATATTTTTCGAGTATGGAAGGTCTAACACAATGATGAAACTATGCATACAAACAAAACATACTAGTTAAACAATAAGAATTACTTCCAATTACTGCTGACAACTGGGTGGGTTAGACTGAGTTATTTTCTTGAGATAGTTGAAAATAGAAAATTTGAAAAGGAATTTATTAAGTTAGTCTACAGATTTTTATTTATATGCAAAAGCTTTAGATTTTTAACTCTTCAAGTAAACAGAAAGTACTATAATTATATAACAGTTTGAATAGGTTATTATTCTCTTATAAAATGCAAAAAGTCCAATGATATTAATGTCAGTGTATTGCTGCTTATCTCAAAATCAGACTTTAACTTTCAAAACAAAACCAACCAAAAAAAAAAAAAAAAAACACACAATGAGAAGTATCAGAGGGTAAAACCATCTGCCTTTACTGATTCTTCAGTAATCATTATACTTAAGTGCCTGTGTTCATCTCTAAAATTCAATTATCCTTTTAGAATGTGATAATATATGTGTAGAATTTATTTAATTCCTTATGCAATATTAAAGCACTAATATATTACAGTATCCACTTATAAAAGTATCACATAAGCCTACCCAGAATACATGTTAATATCAATGTACAACACTATTTTTTAAGAATCCAAATTACCAAGAACACTGGGTGATATATGACATCTAGTTTATCAGTATTAAACCCGACACATAAATTAATTATGCAAAGACAAGTCCTGGTATAAAATCTTTAAGTTAAAAAATGATATGTGAATCTCTTTGAACTTTTCTTAAAAAAATATTCTGACAAAAGTATATTTAAATTTTCAGAGCCTCCACAAATTTTTGGCATTAAAAGCAACAAACAGCCAGAGTACAGACCATTATAAATAAACAAACAAACAAACCACTAAGTGCATTCCTATCTGTGAAACAAACATCTAAAAAGAGATGCAATTTTTATAACTGCTGGACAAACTTGATAATTGATATTCATAATGAAAACTTCTATATGAATGTCCCCAAACATCTTTCTTTTATCAAGAGAAATAATTTTGATCAACAAGAGTTAAGTACTGTATTTCAACAGATTCAACAAAATTGTATTTCATCAACTAGAACCCTCACTCACTAAGAATAAAACTTAGGTCAGCTACCAAATGTTGCAAAGACAAAAAAAAAATTAAAAAGCATTATTTGGTATGAACACAGTAGCTGTTATGTATGTATGTATGTATGTATGTGTGTGGATATATA
>NW_006159726.1:282511-290236 GCF_000334495.1 Tupaia belangeri chinensis
TATATATTATATATATTATATAATATATATATATATCCACCCACAAATGTTTGCTTATCTACACATGTAATTAGACTACTTTTGCTGTGTTCTTAAAAACTTAACGTTCATAACATATTCTGAAAGGGTAAACTACTAATAAAATGATCATGACCCTTAAATATTAAATATTTACTCTATTTAACAAGTATTTATCATGAGCCTATAATTCCCCAAGGACAATGCAGGCATTAGGGATACAAGGGTCAACAAAAAATAAAACCCAACTTGCTATGGTTGACTGAAAAATAAATCCAGTATTTGAACTCTTGGAGAACTGCTTTCATTTCCCTGGGCCTACTAAGCAAATTATATTTCTTCAAACATCTCTTTAGCATGCTACCACAGCAATAAATAACAGACTATTTTAAAATGTGAGTACTATGAAATTAAAGCATGCCCTACAATCAATTGCTTTCCTCCAGAAACAGTACAGTAGTCACAAATTCAGATTTTATTATATTCCTAAATCTAATCTACGCTGCAAGTATTAATTAACATTTGGTTATTAGAAGACAAACCTTTCTTAACTGAGTCATCAAAAGAAACAAACTGACCTGAAAAGAAAACAGCCTTTGAGATCACAGTATTTTAGTTTTACTTTTTCACTGAAACCTCAAGAGGAAGAGCAAAGAGGTGTATAATTCAAATATAACCCAGTCTACAAGATCTTGCAGTGAAATCTGGCATATTCCTTAAACAACCTTAAAAGCAGCAATCAAGGTACTGATGGACCATTTCAAACCCAAACACCATGAAATATCAAACATTTCCAAACAGCAAAGAGACAAGAAAATTACTCAGCAAAAGAATATATATTCAAAAACATGCCTATGAGAATGATCTAACAGAGTAAATACTAAGTGATCACAAGGAACTAAGAACAATCACACAAAACCATCCCACATTAAGAAACATACTGATACACCTTTCAGCACACCAAAGGGAGATGACAGGACTTGGGGTGGGGCTAATGTGACTTCATGGCTTTATTTCTAGTACCTAAATCAGAAAGAACTATCAATTATGATAATCAGCCCACAAACCTGAAAATACCATGGTAAAACAGCATCCATTCCTCCAACTAAGATGCTCTCAGGAAACATTCTGCACCTCATACTGAAATATTGCCTACTGAAACTGGCTACTATTGCATGAAATTATTATGCAGAAGAATCCTTTGCAGTTCAAAGACTGTATACAAACCTCAGGGCAGAAAGCAGTATACAGAAAATTAGTTTCCAAGCAAAAAGATTTACCTTAGATTTTTTTTTTTAATATTACAGTGATTTTCTTTTTATAGAGCACTTCTGGTCCAATTTAACACAATATTTTATTCATTACAATTTCTATTGACATCTTTATAACCAAACTCACCTTTTGTTTCAAAAGTCTTTGACTCGTTCAATATTTTAAGATAATGTTATAGCATTTTGCTTCATACAGCCTATAGCATTTGTTTTCCATTTGGAGAAGGGAAAAATCTATATTCATGTAATTAACACATAAAATTCAAGTTTCAAGACTTTATTTCTCTTTATATTGTTTTATTTCTAGCTGTATAATCTGTGATTATATCATGAATCTTCTCAATTATAAAACTTTTCAACTATATTCCCAATCCTGAAGATAAGCAATGAGATAAATTTTCATAATTGACAAATTGTATATTTATGTATACATTATCAATTTAGACCACTGTTTGGGTTACAGACACAATCTAGAATGTTTTGATTCAGTGGGTTGGGGGGTAACACTCTGCAAGTCAGAAAAGATATCTGCAAATTATTCCAATATACAGTCAGGGTTAAATACTACCATTCTAAACTTTTTAAATTGTGTGCTTGCCCCCAGAAACTTTTATTTCAGACTATGTAAATAATGTTTGTATAGTTGATACTGCTATCCATATTTAAGGGAGACATAACCCATAAGAAATAGCATGCTGGTAATAACGTTTTTACTCTATACCAGGCACTGTGCTATGCATCCATGGAACCGAATAGTGAAATTCAGTGAAATTTTTAAAAATCATCCTGCTCAGTCTGGATTCATGGCCTGTTGGTTAAGGGAGCTGGACCCCATGTGACCAACCATGCCATTCAAATCCCAGCACTGATGACTTAAAAAAGACACCATTCATGTGTGTGAGCAAGACCAAAATTCCAACAGGATGGAGAAATACAGTAGAAGGAATTACAGTGTGACCACATCCCCTTGGAGGGTGCTTTCTCACTCTCCCTCTCTCTTGACTCTCTCTGGAAAGCACACATGAACTCTGGCAAAAAAAGAAAAAAAAATTAATGTGTTCTAGGAATGCACAAAAAAGACAATTCCATAATGCAATTCAAAAAGATAAAGATGAGGAAAGTAAGAAAAGAATTAGTTCAGGCTCAGGAAATGGCTTAAGTTATTTTTACAGAGCCCTCCTTATACAATGTGGTTTTATAGATTATTTAAATGAGGGAAGATGAGCTAGATATTCTTGCAAACCTGAGGTAAATTTTCTTTCATTGTCACATATTGCCATACTTCTAAAAGTATCATTTAAAACCAACAAACTTGATTTTTAAAACTAACAGTATATGACTAATGGATGAGACTAGAGAAATGTCTTAGGATGTGATGGTACTTAAATTAGGGATCTGGCCTCTAAAAATACATACACACAAATGAAACTGGTATGTTTTAGTAGGGCTTATGAGTCAAATTCCTTGCCAAGCTAATGTGACTGAGATCCTCTCAAGAGTCCTTAAACTCAGTTCTGATCTTCTTTGTAATACAGGAGTATGCCCATCTCCATAGAAGATATGTTCAATGACTTGTAGTGGATGACTGAAACCATGGATAACACCAAATCCCATGTATACTGTTTCCTCCTATTCATACACATGTATGTTAAAGTTTAATTTATGAATTAGGCACCATGAGACACTAACAACAATAATAGTATAATAAAACAATTATAACAATATACTGTAATAAAAGTTATGTAAATGTGGTGTCTCTCTCCCTCTCAAAATATTTTATTGTACTTTTTAGGACTTGGGTAACTGAACTTGCAGAAAGAAAAATCATAGACAAGGTGAACTACTGTGCAAGGTTACTAAACTGTCTTGAGAAAGGACTCTACTGTATATTGATGACTTCCTAATAGCTAACAGATCCTAGCAGTCTTCAATCAAAAGAAATGCTCCTTCTTTCATGTTTGCCAGGCTGGTCTCTTTCAAAAATTTATTTAATCAAAAAAGGAAAACAATACACATTACATATCAAAGATGTTTAAAATCTCATTCCTAGTCCACATTTTTGGCTCTAGACTTTTATCTGTCTATATCAACATCCAACATCTCACAGGTACCTCCAACTCAATACTTTCCCAAATGACCATCTCCATTGAGAAATTTTTTGTGTCTTTTTATTTTTTAACATTTTGTCAAAAGGGATGAATGCTCTAGAGAAAGAAAGAGAGAGAAAGGGCAAAGAGAGAGTGAAAGAAACCAAAATAGCATCATACATGGGGCAGGATCATGCTGCAATCTCTTCCCTTCCATATACCATTCTTTTTAAGATTTTGAGCAAGCATGCACATGTGTCTAGCATGTTTTTCAAGCTGCCAGGTCAGGACTCAAACTGCAGCTGGCCACGTTGGATCCAGCTGCCTTACCCATCAGGCCACAGGATAGCTTCAAGATATTTTTCATCTCTCAGTCACTAAACCTGCTGCTACTTTCTTTATCCCATAGTTAACAGTAATGTGATCTAACACCATGACTGGGGAATCTCTTCCCACACTGAGTCAGTTAATAAAACCAAACCCCCTACCCAAGAACATTAGGTCATATTTATTACCTTCCTTCCATTTATCCATCCATGTGGCCATCTTATAAGAACACATTTATTCTATTGCTCTTGCTCATCTTTCTCCCTGTATTTCTATTGTATTTCACAAAAGTGTAAGTTTTAAACTGACTAGAAATGTTAAAAAATGGTTCAGGTGTATTATCTAAGCTATATACACAAATGAATGTGAATGTGAATCAACTTGATTTCCAAGTTCTTTTAGTGACCAATTTGCACACACATCACAATAAGACTAAAATGTAAACTGGTGATTAATACAAAATGAATATGATATATATTTATCAAGGGGGAGATTACAACAATTGGCCCTGTAAAATGTTGGTCTAGAAAATAATCTTTTTAAAAATATGACATTAGATACACATTCTATTTCATAAAGCTGCATTAGAAGACCAAATATTTATTATCACAAATATAAATAGTTATGGGTAATCCCCTCTCCCAATCAGTTTTAGTTAGAAATTACTTCTATAGGTAAAATATATTGAGAGAAAGAAAATCGTGTCACTGGGAACCTGTAACCACCCTAACCACTCAGTATCAGAGACAATGATTATGGACATGTATGAGCAGCAATGTCTTTTTCAACATGTGTTGTGGAAGTATTGAAGTACTCAGCCATTTTTAGTACTTCACACTTGGAGGCATGTAACAGTACTCACAGCAGAAATAAATGTTAAAGGAAAAAACAAAATTGGGCAAGTAGAGTGAGGTACAAAAGGACTGACTAGATAAATCAATTTAGGAGATCACCTCATACCAGAGAATAACAACTAATAAAGATTAAAAGGTAAGGAACAAGCAGATGAGTAGTAGAAAACGGAAAGAGCGAAAGAAAGGTTTTTCCTCTGTGAAGAAAACTGGATAGAAAACAAAATAAACATCAAAGACCATCCTGGGCTGAAAGGAACACTGACATTACATTCAGGTAAAACTGAGTTCCACTGCCAAAGGCTGGAAGGAAAAGATTTAAATAAAAGGAAATGAACTAGCTTTGGTTTCCACAATCATAATCCAAATTCCTCCAACAAGAAAAAGCCAATCAAAATCTGATACTATAAATTTTATGTATAAACAACCAACAGATCAATAGTTATACTGAAGGAAGAAATGCACAGTATAACTAGTACTAGGAAAGAATGTTTTCTGTAGACTACTAGAATAATGCACTAATATTTGCGGGTATCTCCCTAGTGTTTTATCTAAAAGCAATGGGTATTAAAAGTTGCCTTGGTGAGGCATTTAAATGCTGAATTTGTTATCAATGAAAAATGAGCATAATTTGTGAACCTGGCCCTAACATTAAGTGGTATTGCTATTAATAGGATACTCAATTATAAAAAAATACATTAAGTAAAAAGAATCACAAGATAAAAATTAGGCCTCTCACTGTCTCTACATCTCAAATAATTATTATAGCGATCCTGTAAATGCAGCTTCCACACTGTCAATACTCAGTAGATTCTTTCTTAAAGAGTTAATTTCTTTCTCTTCCTTGTCCCATGTATTATGCCACATCTCAAGATAAACAATAAATCTTATAGTTTTAAAACATGCAGGAAATTCTAAGCTATTAGGCGAAGAGGAACTTTTGCAATCGTCTAAGAAAGGTGAGTCACATGGGTGAGCCACCACTCTCAAATCAAAGCACTAAAGATTAGAATTTCCAAAATACTCCTTGGAAGAGGCAAGCTATTGCGCATCATCAATGAAATACGGCAGAACAGGTATGAAGAAATAATAGCAACTTTCATTACTTCAGGATAACTAAACTAACAAAAATTATTTAGGCAGGCCCAACCGCCTGGACCTTCGCACATCCCTACCCATACTCCTCTTCGGACCTCAGGTTGGTGGCCTGGGACTTTAAGACAAACTCGCACCCCACCCAACCCCACCTGCAAACCAGATAGAGCCAGCCAGCAGTTCCAGATACCACCCAGCCTGTGCCTGCAGGCGCACCCACCCAGGACCTGTCACTCATCCTCTGGCCCATACCCAGGTGCCTCTGGACTCTCTAAATTTGAGTGATATGAATAGCATGCTATGCACAATGCAGGATTTCTTTTATTGTATTGCTTATTAGGTCAGTTGGAGGCTCACCACTCCTTAAAAACAGGGAGGACTTAGGGACATCCAGGACTAGTGCCAACGGTTAATCGTAAAGGTGAACAACAGGTAGGCTAACCATAAGAGAAATCAATTTTCTAATCCTGTGCAACTTTTAACACTCAGAGATAACTTAAATAAGTTAGGAGGCAACATATAGATTATCTGTTGATTAGGAACAATCGCAGAGGCTCAAGAAGTACAAGCAACCAACAAAAGGCCTCTCCCTCAAGGGAAATCATCAAGCCTACATCAACCACAGTCATTCAATGGATATCATGAACATGTCTGATAAGGAAATCAGAATATCTGTAGTAACCAAACTAAATGAGATGGAAGAGAAAAGAGTGAAGGAGCTCTAGGAGATAAGGAAGTCCTTTCATGACTTGAAAGAAGAAATAGATACCTTAAACAAGAACTAGATGAAATTTCTAGGGTTGAAAAATGTGACACAGGAAATCAAAACCTCCCTTGAAATTATTAAAAGTAGGTTAGACCAGGCAGAAGAGCAAATGTCAAATGTAGAAGACGAAACATCAGACCTAGAAAAAAGTATCAAGAAGATTAAGGAAACAACCATGAAAAATGAGGATAATATACGAGGAATGCTAGACATCATCAAGCGCCCCAACATCCAGATAATTGGTATCCCAGAAGAGGAAGAAAGTAATAAGGACCTAGATAATTTATTCCATGAAATCTTGGAAGAAAACTTTCCAAATCTAGAAAGGCATTCAAATATCCAGACTCAAGAAATATATAGGACCCTTAGTAGAATCAGCCTAAGAAGATCTTCTCCAAGGCACATCATAGCCAGACTGGCAAAAACAACAAAGACAAAATACTAAAGTTGTTAAGAGGGAAACGTCAAGTTTCTTACAAAGGTCATCCCATCAGGCTAACATCGGATCTCTTAGCAGAAACAATGTAGGCAAGGAAAGAATGGTGAAATATAGTCAAAGTGTTGAGTGAAAAACAATTTCAACCAAGAATAGTATACCTGGCAAGATTATCTTTCAAAAAACGTTCTAAGATAAACAAAATTTGAAGGAATTTACCAACTCTAGACCAGCTCTTCAAGAGGTTCTGAAAGGAGTACTTTACACAGGAAAACTAAAAATTCAGACAGACAGTTATATGAGAAAAAGCAACCAAGAAAATGGCTCACTTAATGACAGGATCAGCTACAGAAATATCAATAAGTATTTTGAATATCAATGGATTAAATTCTCCAATTAAGAAACATAGACTGGCTGAATGGATAAAAACACAGAAACCCTCTATCTGTTCCCTACAAGAAACTCACCTCATGGATAAAGACATACATAGACTAAAAGTCCAGGGCTGTGAAAAGATGTTCCATGCAAATGGAAATCAAAAAAGGGGTGGAGTAGCGATAGTGATTTCAGACAAAATAGATTTCAAGACAAAGACTTAAAGAAGAGACAAAGAAGGGCATTATGTAATAGTAAATGGTGTAATTCAGCAAGAAGACATAACCCTTATAAATATCTATGCACTCAACTCGGGCGTACCTAAATATGTGAAGGAAAGACTGCTGGAGCTAAAACGAGAGATAGGGAGAAATACTATAATTGTTGGAGATCTCAACACCCCATTATCTACTTTACACAGATCTTCAAGACAGAAAATAGAGAGATACAGGATCTAAATGATACTATAAATCAAATGGGCTTGACAGATATCTATAGA
>NW_006159726.1:293088-317018 GCF_000334495.1 Tupaia belangeri chinensis
AAGTTTCTGCACAGCAAAGGACACAGTAACAAGTGTGAACTGACAACCCTCAGAATGGGAAAATATTTTTGTTAAATATGCCTCAGACAAGGGACTGATAACCAGAATACATAGGGAACTCAAGTGCCTTATGCAAAAGAAAAAAAATGATTAACCCAATTAAAAGATGGAAAAATGAGCTTAACAAAAATCTTTCTAAGGAAGACATACGAACAGTCAAAAAGCATATGAGGAAATGCTCAACATCCCGTATCATAGAGGAGATGCAGCTAAAAACCATAATTAGATACCACCTAACCCCTGTCAGAATGGAAAAGATTAAGAATATAACAAGCGGGGATGTGGTGAAAAGGGAACCCTCCTACACTGTTGGTGGGAATGTAAGCTGGTTCAACCACTATGGAGAACAATATGGAGTTTCCTCAGAGATCTACAAACAGAACTACCTTTTGATCCAGCAATCCCACTTCTGGGTATCTAACCAAAGGACAGGAGAACGCTCAGTCGGAAAAGTGCTTGCACATCAATGTTTATTGCAGCATTATTCACAATTGTCAAGACATGGAACCAACTTAACTGTCCACAAATTGATGAATGGATTGGAAAAGTGTGGCATATATACTCTATGGAATACTACTCCCCTGTAAAAAAAAAAATGACAAGACCCTGGCATTTGATAGAAAGGGGTCAGATATGGAGGATCTATTGCTGAGTGAAGTAAGCCAGGCTATGAAAGAAAGATATTGTATGTATCCACTTAATATATACCGACTATCCGCACCCTGTGGTAGAGAGCGAAATATTGGAGGACATAAAAGCAGTGAAAGTACTTAACGAGAATAAGACAGTGTGGAATGGGCGGGGGGAGGTGAAGACAAGATAGAGAAAGATAGCAAGAGAACAAATAGAGGAGAGGCAGGACACTAGTCGGAAATAGATATGGCTTATTACCTGTTGATGATGAAGTGTATATTATTCTCAACTGGATTAGTCTGAGATATACTTCATGATGGGTAAAGTCTTTTTACAAGCAAAATGAGAAATAGTGACTGACTGTTTAAAAAAATAAGTGGAATAATAATAATGATTGGGAAAAACAATGCAAAGATATTGAATGATGAAGTGGGGAGATTCATGTCTCTGTATTGACTGACATGCATGGCATTCCCTTTTGAAAAAGCAATGCAATACACTGTAAAGTTATATGTAATTCAATGTAATATAAACAAGATTATGATGATAAAAAATAATTTAAAACTATAGTATTTAATGTATCAAAAAAGAAACTACAGATATTTTATAAACTCAAGGCATGGATAAAATTAATTTAATAGCTAGTATTCAAATTCTCAGCAAAGAATACAGAGAGTTTACAGTATCTTCAGTTACATGAAACAGATTATCTAAGCATTCTGTATTAATAATAATAAAAGACAGAAGGCATTTCATAGATTTCAAAAGAGGTTTATAAAAGGAAATACATATCATGTCTTCACTTATTCCTTCTGCCTTAATGTCTTAGAATATAAAAAAGGCAAGTAAAATTCCTGAGTTTATGCAGAGTATAAGATCAAACAAGACATGTAGAAATGAAGCAGTTTCTAGAGAACAATAAGGTAAAAAGAAAGTAGAACTGCTGAAGCAGTTTCTAGAGAACAATAAGGTAATAAGAAAGTAGAACTGCGATTTTATGTAGAAGTTCCATGTCAACTTAATAAGAAGTGAGGCAAGCTGAATGAACTGGTAAAGTGGAGCATTTTTAGAAAATAACTGAAGTGTTAGTAGTTTGTATAGGGAAAAAATCTGCTAAGAGATGACAAGTAAAATCAGCGGTATCTTTTTTTTTTTCCCTTTTTCTATTTTTCCAGTTTGTCTAACAAGTAGGCATGTTATTATTTTTTAGCCTCTTCAGTTTAATTCATTTACCAATTCAAGAAATACCAATACCTGGGAAAATGCCAAATCAACATGTCTCATTCAAGTTCACCCCATTTCCTTTGACCTGTATCTGTAATCCTCATCTCCCCACCCCTTTCCTCTACAGACATCCCAGCCAATGATCCACAAGTTCCCATTTAAATTTTTTTTTCCAATAAAAAGCCACCCTTCCTTAGTGACTCTACCCTCAAAAATCTAAAATTGGAGCCAGTCCTGTAGCCCTAGTGATTAAGAGAACAGAATCCCACATGACCAAGTATGGTTCCAATTCTTACACTAGAGGCTTGAAAAACACAATGGAGGGACCAGCAGTTAGCGTAATAGCTATGTCGCTGGACACCCATGTAGTCGACCACGGTTCACGTCCAGGACCCGGTGAGGCAAAACTCATGCCGGGCACGTGTGCGTGTGTGCCCAAGATCCCGAGAAGAGAATGGAGGAGAAGGGACTGTGGCGTGGCCATCCTCCCTGGGGGCTGATTTCTCTCACTTTCTGTCTGTCTCTCTTTGTCTATCTGACGAGCGCACGCGCTCTATAGCAAAAACCTCTCCAAAAAAAAAAAAAAACACAATGGATGCATGTGCACGTATACCCCAAAATCCCTACATGATAGAGAAATGGAGTAGGGATTGAAACGTGATTACGCCCCACTGTGGGGGATGTTTGCTCCCTCTCCTTCTCTCAATAAATAAAAAAAAGAAATCCAGGGCCAGCCTGTGGTCTAATTCTTAAGGCAGCTAGATCCCACATGGCCAACCAGACCTGGAGGTTTGAGAAACATGACAGGCCAGTGTGTGTTTGCGCCCAAAATTGCAAAAGGAGGAAGAGGAGAAGGGATAGTAACATGACCATCCCACAGAGAATGTTTTCTTACGCACTCTCCCAAACACAACTCTGTCTCTGGCAAATGCAAAAAAAAAAAAAACAAAAAACAAAAAAAAAGACTAAACAATAAAAACCCCAGGGGCCAACAGGTGGCATGGTGGTGAAGGTACTTAACTTGGCCAACTGTGGTTCGAGTCCTGGATCTGGCAGGTTAAAAATCACACTGGGCTTGTATGTGTGTGAGCATGCCCAAAATCCCAGGAAGAGATGAGATTGGAGTGTGGCCAACCCCCCAGGGGAATGACTTCTCACTATTTCCCCCTCTCCTCCAACCGCAAACACCTTAGGTCCAAAAAAAAAAAAAAAAAAAAAGAAGAAGAAAAAAAAAAGAAAAAGCAAGCAAGCAAACCATAAATATTCTTAAGTGGACATATTTTATAAATATTTAAATATGAGAGTACCAGGGAGAATTTCTATATACTCTTTTATAAAATTAAATATCCTCATTGGCATTAATTGAGTGAAGACTACAGATATTATTGCATCTTACTTTGCATTTATTAGCTCCATGTGAAGGAAATCCATTTGAACAGTCTTCTGGAATGTAAAAATTAGGGGCATGGTATCTATCTATTTGTCAAAATTAGTGTACTTTGGGACCAGCAGTTAGCGTAATGACTATGTCGCTGGACTCCCATGTAGTTGACCACGGTTCAAGTCATGGACCGACGGACCCAGTGGCTTAAACTCACACCGGGCACATGTGCGTGCATGCCCAAATCCCTAGAGGAGAATGGAGGAGAAGGGATTGCGGCATGACCATCCCCCCAGGGGGTGATTTCTGCCTTTCTGTCTCTCTGTCTCTCTCTGTCTGTCTGGCGAGCGCACGCGCCCTATAGCTAAAACCTCTCAAAAAAAAAAAAAAGTGTACTTTCATTGATGTAATGATAGTACACTATTTCAAATATATAATGATTGTAAGTAATTACCATTAATATCATTAAAAGGTAGTGAAATCAAATCCTAGATTAATTGTATGGTGTTAACCAGGCAACCAAACTCACGTGAGAAATTATCTGAAGAGAAAGAAAAAAAAAAAATTCCATGTAGTACTGTCAGGCAGGAATGGATTCTGGTTCAGATTATATTAAACTAATTCACAAATTAAGAACTGGTATCGCATGTCAGCATGTGGCACAGTGGTTAAGGTGCTGGATTCCCACATGGCTGACCACAGTCTGAGTCCCCGACCCAGAGGCTTGAAACTCAAGCCGATCACATGTGCGTGCCTGCCCAAAATTCTGAATGGACAGTGGAGGAGAAGGGACAGCGGTGTGGCCCTCCCCTGAGGGGTGGTTTCTCACTTTCTCTCTTTATGTCTCCAGCAAACACACACATCCTATAGCAAAAAATTCTCCTTAAGGAAAAAAAAAAAAATCTTAAAAAAAAGAGTTGGTATCTCAACCACTCGCTAAAGACATGAAATCTTTATTGGCCACTTTAACAAGAAAATAACACCTTATAATCAAAAAGTAAGTTAAGCATTAATTTTGTATTTCTGAGGATGGGTAGAGTGATAGAACATAAGGATTAAATTCTGGGACAGGAAAAGCGATTTTTACAATGTCTATTTTAAATGGTAGATAAACTGAAATCTGAAGAATAGGTTTTAAAAAACTTTAAATGCAAGGTATATGTAGAGAGAATACACAAACACATACATACATACACAGGAACTTCGAACAACTTAAGGGAAAATATAATTAAGGTACATGTTTATTAAGGTACAAAAAAATTTGAAATCCATGCAAACCTTTTAATTAATACATAATTTCCATAAACTTTTTGAAAAACCTCGGCGTATGTTCAAAAAGTTCATGGAAATTTTATGTAATAAAAAACTATGCATGAATGTCAATTCTTTTTAAAAAAAATTTGCTACAAGGCATACACACTCACCAGAGAGAAATGGAGAGGGAGAAAGCACTACCCCTCCCCCCCAATAAGTGTGGGTTTGCCACAACCCCTCTTCCTCCATTTCCCAATCCTGTCAGGGTTCACGGCATGCATGCACATGTGCCTGGCATGTTTTTCAGGTTACCATGGCCAGAATTCAAACCATACAATTAGCTATGTAGGATCTGGCTCCCCTAGCCACGGGGTGGGGGGGGGGGTGATGGGGGAACATAAGGACAATGACACTGTCCTTCCTTCCTTCCTTCCTTCCTTAAAAGAGATTTTTGCTATAGGGAGTATGCACTTGCCTCAGAGATAGAAAAAGATGGAAAGTGAGAATCACCCCTCTTCTCCTCCATTCTCCTCGCAGGATTTTTCGGATCGTGTAAACATGCCCAGTGTTGAGTTTCAAGCCTCTGGATCAGGGACTCAAACCACGGTTGGCCACGTGGGATCCCAGCAATGTAACCATCACGTCACCTGCTGGCCCCATAAACTTGTACTTTAATTCTAATCTTGCATAAAGTTTTAAGTCTCTGCCTATATATTTTCATCTTAACATCAATATGTAAGGTGAATTTAATTATTCCATTTCTACAAATACAGAAAGAATGAGAAGAGTCAGGAATTTTATCCAAGGTCAATAAGCCATAAAAAACTTTTCTGATTAAAGGAGATTTTAAATATCATCACCTTTATGAAAAGAGATTTGCATCCATAGAATTATTTAAGATATCACTGTACTGATACTAAAATGAAATCACATTCTGTAATTTGGGACGCAATCTGATTACATTTTCCCTTCAAATAAATTACCTAACGAACATTTACCAAATTACTACAAAAACACTTTTCAGTTTAAGAATTGCTGTTCTAGGGACCAGCAGATAATGTAAGAAGTTACGTTGCTAGACTCCTACATAGTTGACCAAGTCCTGGACGCGGTGGCTTAAAATTCACACTGGCTGGGCCAGCAGGTGGCACGGTGGTTAAAGCCCCTGGATTAGCACATAGTCAACCATGGTTCAAGTTCCAGACCTGGCAGCTTGCTTTCTTACTTTCCCCTTTCTCTCTCAGGTCAAATTTAAAAAAAAAAAGAAAGGAAGGAAGGAAGGAAGGAAGGAATCAAATAAATAATTCTTATAAAAAAAAAAACCTCATGCAGGATACATGCCCAAGATCTCAAGAGGAGAATGGAAGAGGAGCAATTACGGCGTGGCCATCCTCCCTAGGAGGAAATTTCTCACTTTTGTCTCTCTGGCAAGAATGAGGAACCTACAGCAAAAATCTCTCTTAAAAAAAAAAAAAGTGGTGCTGCTCTAAGCTTGAGGAAAACTATTAACTTCCAGGTATCCCTTATTTTCCACACTACTTACACGTACACTGGGTGGGACCTGTTCCTCAACTGCACTTACCTTTGGACCACTGTGTGATCTAACTTCTTCTCAATCTACTTGTTTTGGTGTTTTAGGGTGTACATCTCTCACTTTCATACCATCAGTACTATTCTTTATAAACTCATGAAAGATAGAAACAACACTTGCATAATTTTTTACTTTAAAAATCTAGAACAATTAGGCATTCCTAAGTAGTTTTTTAAAAAGCTTTAATAATTCCTTATTAGTGAGTTCTAGTTAGAACCTACAATAAAGACATTTTTTAACTGTCTCCTTCCCCAATCCTTGTCACTTTTAGAATCAAGATAGTCTGCAATGGATATATTTAGAACAAAATGGCCATTATAAATAGTCATAAATTCACAAAAACTTAACAAGCTTTTTTCTAGAACTTCTAATCCTCTTAAAATACAATTCCTCTGTCCTGAAAGGATGCACTGTTTTCATGAAAAACCCAGAAAGACCTAAAGCAACAGCAAAGACAGCACACAAAACTCCATAAAAGAAATTGGAGAAATATCAAATTTCCATACATAGGGAAATATTTAAACAAATACTATTTTTCCCAACAATGTTTACATAAACTCACAAATCAGAAATTCAAATATCTTGCAGAGAGTATCCTTTTATAATTTAGATATATAAGATGTGCCCTGTTGGTGGACACGAACAGATTTCTACTGAAACCTATGTAAACAAGTTGGTCAATGACTGAGTCGCACAGATACAGCACCATTAAGTAGCTGCTTCTGAACTCCACAGTGGCAAATCACTTATAGGGGAGTAGTTTAGAAGTCCAAATTGAAGTTGAAACCTTCATCCTTTCCTGATGAAAGACTTTGGTAAAACTTAAAAAAAAATTTTAAAAATTAAAAAAACAAAAATTTAAATGTGTAATTAGCTACCATACAGGGCTTAACATAACTACTTTGTACCCTGAAACCCAACCTCATGTACCGTCCAGTTTATAGTTGATAAACAGTTCTGTCACCTAAATTTTCAAATTCTTTTATAAAGTGCCAACATAAATTCCAACATTTCTCAATGATCTAATATTTAATAACAACAACAAAAACAAAAAAGACAAAATTGCAACATTATATCTTGAAGAAACCCAAAAACCTACCTTTAAACTAGACTCATAGTCTGTGTTCACTTTGAACATAAGCCCAAGTCGTAAATGAATTTCCTTGGCTCGACAAAAGCTGGGATCAACATAAAGCACCTCCTGAAATGCTTTAATTGCCCTGAAAGAATATAGACATAAGATATCTTAACTTTTTAACACGTGCATGAATTTTTGCTCGGTAGTACAGTAAAACTTCTGTTTTATGCAATACTATTTTAAAGGAAATGGCAGTTTTATAAAAAATAATGTGAATAGTTTAAAAAACTGAAAAGGGATACTTGGGCCTTTTATAATTGAATGTCTATCATCTGACTGAATATAAAGGAGGTAAAGGAAGATTAGTTGAATTTACTCTAAATTACTCAAACAAATTTTCATTGTTTAATAAAATTCTCATCACATTTAACTGATTTCAGTGCTTCTGCAATTTCCTGGGAGAGAAAGGGGTGGGACAGATAGGAAGGTTTGGTTATTTAAGGAGGAATTAGTCCTATTTCTAGTCTACTCCATAAAAACAAATTTTCTTTTAAAATCTTATCTTTCATATTAAAGCTTACAATGCAGCTGTGCCTTATCTTTTATACTGTGTAAGACAGGGGTCTGTTTTCATATTTCCTATGCTGACATCCAACAGTGCCTGCACCATTTTACAGAAATGACTATTCTTTTACCAAAGCTCTACAGTGCTAATTTGTCCTAAATCAATAGCCATATTCATGCTTCTGGGTTCTCTCCTCTATTTTACTCTCCTTGGTCAATTTTTGCCGAACTTACACTGTATCTTTTATAAAAGGTTTTGATTACCAGTAGAATAAATTCATGAGTGAGGAAAGGAGCATTTTTTCACTGAATACATTTTGACATTACTTAACGTGATCATGTAAATGTATTATCTACTCAAAATTGAATATTAAAGTAATGACTAAGAAAAATGTCTACTTTGAATCTTAAAAGTTATATTATCAAATATAATAGTATATCAGTTATCATTTTAAATTCTACATAATTTAAAGCTTCCCCAAGCACAAGCTAATATATTCTTTGCAAAGCTTTTTTATTAATCAACTATACCTACTTCTATAGCTCTTAAAAGTGGCTACTCAGAATTTCAGATGCTTCCAAAAAGAAAAAAACAAGCTTTCATATAAAAAAGCTCAAAATATCACACCAAAAAAGAGAATAATATTTCATATGTCTTTAGTAACTATTTTGATGGATCATGCATAATCTACTTTCCAAGAAAGGTGTGCGTGGTTGTGTTCAAGGTTTATTGTTAAATTAAGAGTGCTAAATGGTAGTGCTTATTTCAGTGGTTGGGGGTGGGGATATAGAACACAGATCTAGCATCAGATACTTTTACACCTGGTTATGACAATATTTAACTCTATTCCTAAAGAAAGAGCGAGGCATCCATCTGTTAGGTGACATTTTAAGAGGGCTGGGTGTATATTTGAGGCAGATGAAGGGAGTCAAAGGATTGATTGGAAAGAACTGGGAATAAGTTACCATTCTCATTCAAAGGCAGCTTTCTATTTCAATCAATGCACAGATAGAGAGTGGGAGAGACAACACATACATGTTTGGGAGAGGCATCAAAAAGGTTAGTAAGAGAATAACTATAGCAATCAATGGTCCCAATTAATATGTATAATGTGACTAGGAAAGGTTATGCAAGGGCTTCTAGAAATTTTTAGGGTGATAACAATGTTCCATTTCTTCACCCAGGTGATGGTTCTATGAATATCTACTTTATAATAACATGAGAACATATATACTTTTATTTATGCATTTTCTTTAGATAAATTATTTTGTAATAATAAAAATTATGGCTAATGGTTCATAAAGTCCTAATTATCCTTACCTTATGGTATGGATCAGAAAACTCTAATGGAATGGGTCAGAACAGAGCAATGTCCACACATACCAATAAAAGACTCAAGCAGAGCTGAGTTGAAATATTAAAAAAAAAAAAAAAAAAAGAGAGAGAACAGAAGTAGAAGGCAGCAAAGGAAAGAAGAAATAAAGAAAAAGAAGGAAGTTAGGAAAGGAAAAAAGTATAACAGAGTATGTGAGGGAGGAAGAAGGAACACAACGCATCAATAACAACCCCTTGGGGAGAAATACTTCCTACTCTGCCTATTTCTATATCCAACTTTTTCTCTACATGTAGTATTTGTGGAAGTGTCCACTCCATAGGAACCTTTTAGCACAAACATCCTTTCTACTAAATTCGCAATGTCACTCAGGTTAAAAAAAAGGGGGGGGGGGGGAGTTTACCATGTTCTCTATGTATGTTAACACACATAGGGGAGAGGGTTGACTATTAACTCATAAGCAAAAACACATGCTCCAAAGACTTTAGGCTGGGTCTATGTTTATTCTTTAAGGACTATTAAAACTGCCAAGGACAGGACCAGCAGATGATGGAATGGCTATGTCGCTGGATTCCCATGTAGTCGACCATGGTTTGAGTGCCAGACTGGGTGGATTAAACTCACACCAGGCACGTGTATATGCATGCCTAAGATCCTGAGAGGAGAATGCAGGAGAAGGGATTACAGCGTGGCCATCCCTCCTGGGAGGTGATTTCTTGCTTTCTGTCTCTCTTTTTCTTTCTGGCAAGCACATGCACCCTATAGCAAAAACCACTCCCCCCCACCAAAAATAATAATAATAATAATATAAATAAATAAAAATAAATAAATAACTGCCAAGGACAAAGTTTGGTTAATACATAAGGAAGTCTTTAAAAAACTCATGGAAATATGCATTATTTAAAAATTATGTATCGATTTCAAAATTTTTGCACTAAAATAAATTCATACAATTCATTTTTCCACAAACTCTTTCAAGTACCCTCGTATACCTAATCCTCAAGTTCTCCAAGTTGTTTCAAGATTTATCATAAATTCTATACCTTACAGGCACTATCTTCAAATCTCACTACTAGATTGCTGAAATAGACTCCTTAAAGACTGTCCTCCCTCTATTCTGGCTTGTGTATTTATTTCCTTGAGCATGTGATTTCTGGGACTGCCTAGTAATCATGATACTATAAATCAAATCACTGCAATGCATTTAAAATATCAACTCCATTCCCAGTTATGCTCTAACATCGTTCTTCCTTGGCTGTGAACTGGTTTATCACTGGTTTTTCATGCCTTCTTCGCTTCAATGCTTTTCCAAACTATATTTTCCTAATCTGGAATATTTTCATTCTTTTGCTTCCCTCTAAATCTACTATTATTTTTAAGACTCACCATCCAAACTCAATATTAACTATTTTTCACTTATTGCTAACCAGAGGTGAAGTTCATTCCATTATCAAATTATTTTATTCTCTACTTATTCATGCACTGTCTGCAGTTTTTCCTAGTCTATTCTTTTAGGACTATATTCCTCTTTTATTTTCAATATTCTAAATAATATTTAAGTCTAACAGATTTGGGGGTCAGTAGGTTGCATAGTGGTTAAGGCGCTGGAATACCAGGTGGCCAACCACTGTTCAAGTTCTGGATCTGAAGATTAAAACTCACGCCGGGTTACGGTGCCCACAAGCCCCAAATCCCAGAAGTAGAATGGAGGAGAAGGGTTTGCTGCAGCTGGCTACTCCCCTGGGGGTGATTTCTCTCTTTCTTTCTCTCTCTCTCTCTCCCTCTCCCTCTCTCTCTCTCTCTCTCTCTCTCTCTCTCTCTCTCTCTCTCTCTCTCTCTTCAGAGAGTGCATACACCCTATGCCAAAAATTTTTTAAAAAGTTTAATAGATTTTAATGATGCTACCATTCTCATGGTATACTGAAACTTCTTGTTAGGGGAGGCACTTTATAGTCTTTGCTGATCATGATCAGTTCAGTTCATCTTATACAAAATACATTACTCAAATCATCTAAGTTCTCTTTCTCTAAACTTTCACCCATCTTTTTCTCCTGTGTGCTTCTTCAATTTCTCTCCAGGGTGGGAGTAGGGGTGGGAGTAATCCCGGTTTACCAAAATGCACGCAGTTAAAACATGATATCTGCAGCAAAAACTAAACTAAGTCATTGACACGTATAATTTCTGCTGACCTCAGAATTCGACAGAAGGCTCTTTTTGTGCAGATAGCAGGCCCGCAAGCATGGTGAACGTCCCTAAAACCCACCAGACCTTCTGTAAGAAGTGTGGCAAGCACCAACCTCATAAAGTGACACAGTACAAAAAGGGCAAGGATTCTCTGTATGCTCAGGGAACGCGACGTTATGACAGGAAGCAGAGTGGCTATGGTGGACAGACTAAGCCTATTTTCCAGAAAAAGGCAAAAACTACAAAGAAGATTGTGCTGAGGCTTGAATGTGTTGAGCCCAACTGCAGATCTAAGAGAATGCTGGCTATCAAGAGATGTAAGCATTTTGAACTGGGAGGAGATAAAAAGAGAAAGGGTGAAGTGATCCAGTTCTAAGCCTCATCTTTTCTATTATGAAGATGGCAAAATCCTGAGGTGAATGTTCACCTCATTTGATTACAGTTGGTCTGTTTGTAAGGGAATAAAGTAATCAATAAAATTCCCCTTTCGGGGAAATTTGATTTCATGGTACTACTTGTTTTGGATTAAATCTGGCTGGCTGAGCTCAAAAAAAAAAAGAATTCTGACAGAAGTTTGAAACATGAGAAATGGCTACCAAAACTATTAAATACTTTTTATGGTAAAATGCCTGGGAAGCTTCATAGTTAAAACATATTCTCTAGTGAAACAAAAAAAAGTGCATATTAGTATGCATATCATTGATATTTTCACCTAAAATCTGAAAAACATGGCTTTTTATATCACCAAAATTACTATAGATTTTTTTAGTTTAAACACTTTTTTCATTTAATGCTGGTCGTTGTTAAAAGATTTAAAAACAGAAAACAGGGCCATCTTCATGGCACAATGGTAATGTACTGCTGAAGAGAAGCCAGATCTCACATAGTGACTACAGTTCAAATCCCTGGTCCAGTCCACTTGTAACATGCTGGGCACATGCACAACTGCCCAAGATCTGATCGGCTGGAAGACTGAAGGAAGGGGATTACAGTGCGACCAAACTCACTCACTCGTTCTCCTGTATGCGCACATGCATTTTATCATAAATAATTTTTTAATTTGAGAAAGAAAATGATAGAAAGCTATAGCAGTGCCTACAAAAGCATAGACTGTGATAGTACAGCAGTAAAATACTGTACATATATAGCCAGATTTCTCATGACTGATGAAGGTTCAAGACCCAGCAACTTGAAAAACAAACGAAGTATGTGTGTGTATGCAAGTGTGCACGCCGAGTGCATACTAAATCCAGAGAGAATGGAGAAATGGAGGGAAAAAAAATTATGGTGTAATCACACCCTACTGTAGAGGTGCCACCTTCCTCCCCCACAAATGCAAATACCTCCTGGCAATTAAAAAAATTTCAAAACAAGATATATACGTATGCTGAATACATTTTTAAACAACAGTCATTTTAAATAAGATATCTAGAAAACCATTTTTTCAAGTCTCCTCTAGAACTATGGTAAAAATGATGATATTAACTAAATGTACCTAACATAGTTTTCAGTACAATGGAAAGGCAGAATAAAACATTAAGTTCTGGGAACCAGCAGTTAGCGTAATGGCTATGTCGCTGGATTCCCACGTAGTCGACCGTGGTTCGCATCCCAGACCCGGTGGCTTAGAACTCATGCCGGGCGCGTGTGCGTGCGTGCCCAATATCCCGAGAGGAGAATGGAGGAGAAGGGATTGCGGCGTGACCATCCCCTCTGGGGGGTGATTTCTCGCTTTCTGTCTCTATGTCTCTCTCTGTCTGTCTGGCGAGCGCACGCGCCCTATAACAAAAACCTCAAAAAAAAAAAAATTAAGTTTTCTGGGGCTAATAAAGCTAAGTGCAGAGTTTTCTCTCAGGGATATATGAATGAATAAATGAACTAATTACACAATTTCGTACTAACAAATGGAAGAATATTCTGGCTCTAAATTGGTATTAACATATATACACACAACATATATATATTTCCACATACATATAATAGGAATTTACAGATTCTTTTCAATTGAAAAAGATTTGCTGAAATGAAGAAACAGGTATTCAGTGGACAAGATTTTAAAAGGTGGAACTGGAAACAGAAAGCAGATCAAACAGTAAATGGCACAAAGTCACAAAAGTTAAAAAAAAATGCTTGAAATGTTTACAAGGAACTGTTAATACAGTATGATTAGCACAAAGAATACATTTAAGAGAGCAGTAAGCTAAAAGGATCATATGAGGCTGAATCAGAAGGGCATTAAATGAGAGGCTAAAGTTAGAAATATACTCTGTTACTCTCACTGACATTTACCAATGTATTACCACTCCTGGCTCTTTTGTTCTCTCCAGCCAATCTTCATTTCATCACTCCAGGCAATGGGATACTTTTTTCCCTCCAGTAGTGCAAGATTTATATTTTTATTCATAATTTCACTGAAGCTTAATTAACTGAAGCCCTTCCAAATTCTTTCTGGCAATCTATGTGTCACTGGTAAACATGAGAACTTTTTATCAGAACTGCCTTAGGTAAATCTGCTAGTATTTTTCAAACTAGAAGTAAACTTAATTATTACAATACACCTTAACATCAACTGTTTTGTATTAATAAAAATATGATTAAAATTAAACTATAGATCTAAGTGCATGTTTATGATAGCTCAAAAATATATATTAAATATTAGTTTTTGCCAGACTCCATGTTAGATGAGCCTCAGAATCAATGGTATCACAGCTATATTAGGTTTATGTTTGCATTATTTTCTTTCATTCCATCAAAAAGCTTTAAAACTACTATTCTTTTACTTTATTGCACACAAAGTGATGACGATAAAGGCCAGAAAGAAATACCTATATCCCTAAGGACACTCGTGTTTGGTATAACACTATGGGAAGACATCCTAAAGAAACTTGTTGGTAATGTGTTAACACTTCCTGTCTTTTTGATGTCAAAATAATAATATCACTACATTTCCTCATCAGGCCTATAATTAGATTTTAAAGATTACTTTCCCAAATCCTATGCCTATACCTCCTACCTTTACCACTATAAACCACTCTGATTGGTCAGTGGGAATGTGGACAGAAATCTGACTTCTTTTTCCTATTTTTCCAAAGTCCTTTCCAGAAGGCCTAGAGGGAGTCATGCCCACAAACATTAACAGACCATTTTTTTATTCATTAACAGGATTCTTCCTACATCCTGTCCCTGGCATAGTATCTTTGAGATGTATATTTCAACCAATTACAGTAAATTATTTTGCTTATCCCTTCCCAAGACACAGAACTTCCCTTTCCTTGAGATGCAGATTAAGCATTTCTTTTATGAATCTCTTTCCAGGATCAGACCTCCCCTTCCAATGACTAGCCCAAAAGTTGTGGAACCCACCTATAACTTACAAGCCTCCTCCCCATCTTCCTTATGTCCCACCTCTTTGGGCCAGACCAATGGAAATCTCTTCACTAATTTTGTCACTCTCAAAAAATCAAATAAAAGGAACCCCTGTACCTGGTCACCCTCGAGAAAGGCATGTTTGCCTCCTCTCCAGGGCTAGATCACTCATGTTCTGCTTGGAAATAAACCGCATTAATTATTAAGTTTTTAGAGTGGTTATTTTCAGTCGACAGGAAGAATATGAAAGATTATAGACCAGAGATAACTGATAACGATTTTTAGGGCAATTGTCACAACGTTCATGAAAAATTAGTATATTAAAAAACTACACAAGGATTTTAAAAGTTTTGCACCAAAATGAACTCATACTTTAATTCCACTTTTTCATTAAGTTTTTTAAGTCCTCTAGAATTTAGATATGGCTATAAGCTATATATATTATGTATATTATATAAATGTAATAAATTATAAATGAACCAGAAATACAACACTTGGAGACATTCTGGGTAGACTCTGTGTTGATAATACAATTTTAAAAAAAAGTAAATAAATAAACAAACACCACCACCAGCACCATACTTGTCTCAAGAAACATCCCAAAGAATCAATAGGTATCTACAAATAAAACGCAAAAGTAGTTTTAATCTAAGTAACTCCAGCGAAGAAAGATTATACTCTAAAACTTTCACTCAGCACCTACTCTATGCTTCCTAATTCTGTGGCTGTTAAATAAATAGCAAGATAAGTTAAAGGAGAAATGTTAAGAAACAGTGTGTGAAGCAACAGTTGATCAGCAAAAGAGAAAACGTACAACTAGGATGAATTCATAGACAAGGTGTTAGATAACTCACTTTAGGAAGCAGGTATAAAATTGAAAACTCAAGACATGAGAAAATGGTAGTGACCAGGACAGGATCAACAGAGCAGAAGGTGCTTGTTAATTCAGACACTGCACTGTCCTTATATCATTGTTTCATTTCTGAAGGATATAACAATCCTATGTAGATAAGGAATCAAAAAATATAATAATTTTCCACAGCTATGAACCCTCTAACTTAACAATGTCACATATTTATTAAAGCAATCAAATCCTGAACTGATGACAGCTTGACATCACTGCTAATTTTGTTCTTACGTTCTTCAGTCTATAGGTGACTCACAGGTTACATGTATGTGAAAACTACTGGTATGATATATATAAATCCATCCCTATAGTGAAGAGCTCCTTGCTTTGAGTTTTATCTAAATTATTTCTAGTTGACCATAAAGACCATTGTAGGGGCCAGCAGGTGGTATGGTGGTTAAGAGGGCTGGACTCCCACATGGCCAACCGTGGTTCCAGTCCTGGGCCCGGCAGCTTGCTTTCTCATTTTCCCTCTCTTTCTCTCTTTTCTCTCTATCCTTCTCTGTTCAAATGTAAATGAATAAATAAATAAATTTCAATAAAATAATTCTTTAAGGAAAAAAAGCCTATATTGTAGAGGGCAGCCATTCTGAGCAAAAACATGGTAACCTTTAGACACATGCAGAAAGGAGATTCCATGGGCAGTTCTTTTCCAAAGCTATGAATGCCTTTAACATGTGAATATGCTAGCTGCCTGTGTCCAAAACTGCAAAGTAGTATCTGTTTAAAGGAAGTGTTCAAACACGTGTTTAATCAGAATTTGCCCAAGAAGATTAGGAAAAACTTACACTGAATTACATGTTGTCAAATGTCTTCACAACTTCAGCCAATTAACATCTGAAAATGACTGGCTTTTCACTGCCCTTCCACTTCCCTATTTTCTGTCCTTTAAAAGAATAAACCCGGGCTGTGGCTGTCTCCATCAGAGAAGTCTGGACCACCTGATCCCCCCGTTTCTTTACTTGTGTATTTTTGTGTATTTATTACTATATTTATTCTCTAATCCATAGCCCCCCAACTCAGAGCAAGCATTCATTTAGCAGTGCGGGGCATGGCACGTGATGTCCATTCTGAGCAAACATGGTGACCTTTACACTATATGAATGTACCCAACAGTTAAATAAAACTGAGTTAAACACATACATACATACACACATTTACATCTACAAAATAAAGGAGGAAAAAATTAAATGATCTCTAAGACTTCTGATTCTAAGTTTAGAATTTTGAATTCTATGAGTAGGATCTTCAAGAAACTACAAACATTTTTTAAACAGTCCTTATCTATCCTTGGTTTTAAATATGATATGTTGGACGTGAAGTTAAGTGGCTTAATTTAGCATCACTGTAAAACAAGGGAAATTTTAAGTCAAAAAAATTACAGAGCTTCTTTTATAAAGATCAATTATAGCTTTGTAAGTTTACAAAGAAAACCAGTGATCTGAATAAGTATAATACTCTATACACACAGAAGTTCTCTAACAATGCAGTGCTTCTATACATGATCAAAAGCCAACAGGACCAAAAGCTAAGGGGGAAAGAAAGTACACTAGGAAAAGCCATCCATGTCTAAAATTTTATCTTTAGGGGAAACCATATCAAATCATATATAAAAGTTCTATAATAAATATTCAGTTATAACAGATATTTAACAGAGTCATAACCTTTGGCGGAACACTCAAATCACCTTCCTTTGGATTTTCATAGCCCTCACTAGCTTAAAATTATACAGCCCAGAAGGGATTTTGACAAAGATTCAGTTCAATATTTTTTTATATGTCTACATAGGGTTACAGTTTACAAAATGTACATTATCTCACTTGATCATCAAAACTTTGTAAAGTTGAAGAGGTATCTGATTGCAATTTAGTTTTTGTTTTGTTTTGTTTTTTTAAACAAGTGAGAAAACAGACATAGGAAAGTTATTTAATTCAAAATCAAACTAAGTTACAGTGCCTCTACCAGAACATCAATCTTCCTATGCAAATTCTATGTTCTTTCCATTATGGCATGCTATTACCTTCTCTGGAAAAAAAAATTGGACAAAGGCCATAACAACAGGGCTCTACACTTTACCATTTATAAAGTCTTCTACGTTACTATCATATTTAATCTCTAACTCTGAAACAGTACCACTATTCTTATTTGTTTATAATCTGGTGCCTAGTTACTGAAAATTGTAAAGTGCTAGTCAGTGCGTGGCAGGGAGGAGTGGTCAATCTTGCCTAAAAGTCTTAAAAAGTAAAAATAATCATCATCATGGATCATATACACTCACTAGTTCAAATAACCTGGGGACCACCAGTCCGTAATAAGTGACTGAGAAATTTCAATATATTTTTTTTTTTTTGGAGAGGTTTTTGCTAGAGGGCATGAGAGCTCACCAGAAAGACAAAGAGAGACAGAGAGACAGAGAGACAGAAAGCGAGAAATCAGCCCCCAGGAGGGAAGGACACGCTGAAATCCCTTCTCTTGCATTCTCCTCTCAGGATCTTGGGAACGCACGCACACGTGCCCGGAGTGAGTTTAAGCCACCAGGTCCAGGACTTGAACCACAGTCAACTACATGGGAGTCCAGCATCACAGCCATTACGCCAATTGCTGGTCCCATTTCAAAACGTTTTCTAATCTAAGCCTTCTTTAATCAGAAATTTTATACCAGATTCTTTTAGGAACATATACAATTCTAATCATATAAGTTGGGTCCATACCTCTGAAGAAACAATCTAATCATTTCAAGAAACTATTTAAAAATGTAGGCTTACTGACACTAAAATATTTTGTATTTATTACATATACATGCACACATTGAAGCTTAAAGAAAGCAGAAACAAAAAATAACAAGCCATTTACTGAAAATAACTGGACGTTATTTAGTTCTATGTCAACTTACCACTGAAATGCATTGTAATGGAAGTAGACCAAACCAAGACCATATAAAAAGGCAGCATTCTGTAAAGGAAGGGAAAAGCATTTTTATTTAATGCATATGATATAACTAATATAAAATATGATATCCCAGATGTTTCAGTTCTCAAAACTCTTATTGTACATTTCAATACAGTTACATTTCTGAAACACCAAAATAATAGTGGTAAGTCAGCAGAAGCCATAAAATCCAATCAATTTGAAGAAATATTCTGGTTTCTATTTAGTCACATTTGCCCTGAAATAAAAAATGCATATATATATATATACACATACACACACACACATATCAAATGCAAAATTCTTTGGAGAAATCTAAAATTAAAATCTATTTTTCTGGAATAAACAATGTTTAAACTATGCTATCCTACCTACTCCCTCTTGTTTGCATCTGCATTCTTTCTCTAGTTGTTTCTTGGTTTAATTTTTATTTTCAGTACTGCTAGAAAGGCAATTACAATTCAAAGGAAACATACAATATGAACCTAGAACACATTTTAGTATACAAAAAAAAAAAAAAAAAGTTCCAAAACAACAGCTAGTAATTTGCATCTTGGGCTTTAACCATCCTAATTCCTTTTGTGGTACAAAATAGAGAGATGCCAACATGTATCCTAACAGGAACTGTCTACTGACCCCAGTTTTTCAAAAATGGAAAACATGTGACAACCTAGCATATGTTATAGCAACAACCAAGCAAATGTGTTTTAGTAAATATTCTCTATTAAAAACAAAAAGGTAAAACTTACATACTAATATGAGAAATTTCTCTAAAGTTCTAAATTTTCAATTATAAATTACACTGAATACTAAAGCTTACAAATTTTTAACTATTATAAAAATGCTTCTTGCCATTTTCTATTACATTGCATTGCCGAAGAAAGAGACACTAAGACAAAAAGGTTTTAGTACAAATAGTTTGAGACTTTACCCAAGAAAACACCTGTAAGGGAGTAGACAAGTGAAGTAGGGAAGGAAAGGCAATAAAAAATTTATTATGGGGCCAGCATAGATAGCACAGTTCATGGTGTAATGGACTTCACTACTGGAAGCTACATGGTCCACTGTGGGTTCGGATTCCCAGTCCAGCTAACCTGTAAGTTGCTGGGCATGGGTATGCACATGTCTAAGATCCTGCTAAAGGCATGAGGAAAGGGACTACTACATGACCAGACCCTATTCAGGGTACTTCTCTGTCTCTCTCTTTAATGAATAATATAATTTTTTGTAATACTTCAAACTTTAAAAAAGGATGCATTATGAATGTGACTATGGATGGGCAACCCGGATTCAGTCCTGCTGTGGCTCTCGGGAAGACAGTGTAGAATATTCCTCAGAGTCATCTTCCCCTAAGTGTGATAGAACTAGGGCACTTACCTCACAGCTGCTGTCAATCACTGATCTGAGAAAAAGAATCCGCAATGTTTAAAGCCCAAACCAGCACAAACAGCTGAGTGATTTTGTTGTTTATGTGATTTTTTAATACAAAAATTTGTCCTGGGATTATATGGTACATTTTCTTTCAATTCTACGTATCTTTCAAGAAACAATAAAAATTTCGTAAACATTCATAAAACATAATAAACATGGTAATTTAATTTCATTAAGTCCTCATTTCTCCCAATTTTCTGAATAAACAAATCATATGTTATAGAGGTATTCATGAACTCAGGGAGTCAAAATATTTTTAGACAACATCCATTTCAAAAGTTCATATTTAAATTTTTTTAAAATTTACTAGGAAGTGTTTCAATCAGGATTATTCATTTACTGTCCCACACTCCAAAATAAGCATTTACTTGGTACGAGGGACAATACTCAGGGTTGGACAAGCCAAAATAAATAAAATATTCTTCCCCTGCTCTCAAGATATATACAATCTAGGGGATAGGAGGGGTGGCATGGATATTCATTCGCAATGCAGGAAGAGTTTATTCAGAGTCATGAAGCATTACACCTAGAAAGTCAAGACTTGAGAGAATACTACCTTCCTACAGCAGAGATGGAAGGAAACGGAGCAAGGCTTCAGTAAAAACAGACAACATCTTTCACTAATTTATTTATTTTTTAGTGTTTTGGTTTTTGCCATTGGGCATGTGCACTCGCCAGAGACAGACAGAGAGGCAAAGTGAGAAATCATCCCCAGAGAGGATGGCCACACTACACTCCCTTCTTTTCCATTCTCTCCCTGGGATTTAGGGCATGCCCATACACCAGCTCAGCACAATTCTGAAGCTGTGGGGTACAGGACTTGAATCATGTTCAACCATGTGCGAATCTAACACCTTAGCCACCAGGACACCTGCTGGCCCCATCTTTCACTAGTTTATGCAATTGCCCAGAGAAGGTAGTGTGGGGTGTGATGGAAATATGAGTTTATTGATAAGGCATTTCTGCTTTCAGGGTGTACCATACATTCTCCCAACTTCCTTACTTTGTTTGAAATTCATCCTTCTCCATCTAGGAAATCTTATCCCATCCTTGCCATCCTAAAAATCCTATCAATTACACAAGATGCACTTAAATGCCACCATCTCCAGGAAGCTCTGCTGTTTGTTCCACAATTACAAACTAGAGGTGATCAATCTTGCCTCTAAGTATGGTCTTAGCACAATGCTTCTATCATATGACATTTTGTAACAGTAAAAATTTAATTTTATGCAAAATGTTAACATCTCTTTTAAAAGGTTCTAACAACCCTATTAGATTGCAGAGGGTTTCACTTGTACAATGAAGAAATGAACATTATGGAGACTAAGCAACTTGTTCAATGAAACAGGTACAAGATAGTAAACTCAATCTAGGTTAGCTTCCAGAGCACACTCTTACCTACTACATTCTTGTTATTTGTGTATTGTGCAGAAAGGCAGGCGTATTAATCATCTGTATGTGTTCTGCTATCACCTAGCAAAATTTGCTTCCTATAGCAAATGCCCAAAGATTTACCAAACTGACTTACCCAGCATTTAAACCATGTGCTTAGTTTACTTGCCCCTTTGGTGACAGAGCAGTACTATAAGCCATGGTTCCCATCTATTCTGACTAGCTCCCTGGAATGCAGAACAAGCTCAAAGACATCTTGGACCAAGTAGTCAAGGGAAACAAACTGATGATGGCAAACCACAAAAGAATAACCCAAGTCCCTAAACGATTAACATGAAACAAAGCTAACTTTGTTAAACTTTGTTTAACCACCATTAAACTTTTCTACCTTTGGTCTTAAAAATATTAGAGATATTAATATGTCTTCTTTAAGGAACAATCTCAAATAACTGGAATCCATATCCTATCTAATAATATGCCATTCCATATAAACTATCATTTCTATTTTTTTAAGAGGTTTTTGCCTTAGAGCTTTGGTTTCAACAGCCATGTAGAACAAGAGACAAATTAAACACCACATACAGAGTTGTACCCAAGACTTCCCACATAAATCTAAATCCTAGGGATTCTTTCTTAATAAATAATGAACTCACCATAGCAAAGAGGAAAAAAAAAGAAAACTGATAAAAGCAGAAAGAGAACTTGGCATTAAATGTAACTGGATAATGTACTAAAATCGAGAGCACTAGATATGACACATAATATGGCACAGAGACATGGAGATGGAAAATATGAAAGTAAGGTTAAGAATGCTAAAGTTTATTGTATGTCTAAAATCACGTGTGGAAGGAGTCAGTGAATAAAATGGGTCATAGACAACATATAAAGATGTAGTGGCTCACAATGTTCCAGTGTCGTAAAATAACAATCCTCAGGTTCAAAAGCTGAATAAATAAAATAAAATCCTATATGCAAAAGTAAAGCTGCATAACACAAAGAGTAGTTTTCTTAAAAAAAGTCAGAGAATGAGCAGTTGGCGTAATGGCTATGTTGCCAGACTCCCATGTAGTTGACTGTGGTTCGCGTCCCGGACCCAGCGACTTAAACTCACAACAGGCGCATGTACGTGCATGCCCAAGATCGAGAAGAGAATGGAGGACAGAGACTGTGGCGTGGCCATTCAGCCTGGGGGGTGATTTCTTGTTTTCTGTCTCTGTCTTTCTGGGGGTGGGGGAGAGGGGTTGGAAGAACCATAGTATCTTCAATTTATTTGTGCCTTCAAAATAGCTTCAATGCATCTTAAACATTAAATATTAAGGGACCAGCAGTTAGCGTAATGGCTACGTCGCTGGACTCCCATGTGGTCAACCACGGTTCGCTTCCCGGACCCGGCTTAAAACTCACGCCAGGCGCTTGTGTGTGCGTGCCCAAGAACCCGAAAGGAGAACAGAAGAGAAGGGATTGCGCCGTGGCCATCCCTGCTGGGGGGTGATTTCTCACTTTCTGTCTCTCTGTCTCTGTCTGGCAAGCGCACACGCCTTAGAGTGAAAACCTCTCAAAAAAAAAAAAAGATAAATAAAATTCATCCAATAAAAGCTAGAACTCAGTAGAAATTCAGTGTAAGAGAAAATAAACAATAACCAAAAATTGTTTCGATAAAATAACAAGAGCGAAAGTTGTTTTCATGCAAACTTGTATTACAGGAATAGAGAACCATTTAAATCTAAGATCTCATAAAATTTAAGATGGATCTTATTTTATGAACCATGAAGGAAAAAAACACACCACTTCCAATTAAGCTGTGATTACATTTAGAATTAGTACTTAGAAATATTTCAAAGCTGGCCCTGCAGCATGCTAGTTAAGCCCTGTGTATAAGGACCTCACATGAGCTGACAGCAGTTCGAATCTAGATCACAGCGGTTTGAAAAATATGCTGCTGGGTACATGTTTATCCACATCCAAAATCCCAAAAGAAGGGACAAATGGAGAAGGGACTGTGGCATGACCATTCCCAGTCGGGGAGAGAACAGTGTTTTTTCATTTTCCTTCTCTCCAGAGAGTGCATGCACACTCTGGGAAAATTTTATTTAAGGGGCCAGCAGCTGGTGTTAAGGCACTGGACTCCCACGTGGCCCAACATGGTTCCAGGCCTGGACCGATCAGCTTGAAACTCATGCTATGAGCATGCATACCTAAATTCCCAAGAGGAGAATGATGGAGAAGGAATTGTGAGGTGGCTGTCTCTTCAGGGGGTGATTTCTCACCTTCTCTCTCTCTCTCTCTCTGTCTCTGGGCAAGCACATGCACCCTATGGCAAAAATCGCTCTTAAAACATTTTAATATTGCGACCAGCAGTTAGCGTAATAGCTATGTTGCGGGACTCCCATGTAGTCACGTTTCGAGTCCCGTATCCAGTGGCTTAAACTCATGTAGGGCGCATGTGCGTGCGTGCCCAAGATGCCACCACAGCGCCTTCACTTCTCGTCCACTGCCAGGACAGACTCGAACCGAGCACCCAGGGCCAGGGGCATGAGCGCGATGAAGGCCGTGGCGCATACCACCACCGCCGGCCAGGGCACGGTGTCGCCCCCACTCGCTAG
>NW_006159726.1:317335-322536 GCF_000334495.1 Tupaia belangeri chinensis
GTCTTAATAATAACAAATAAAATAAAATTAACAATACTTAAATATATATATATATATATATATATATATATATATGTATACACATATATGAGAGGGCCAACGTGGTGATGTTGGTGTTAGAGCACTGCTCTGCAATGCTAAAGCCATGTGGAAGGCCATGGTTTGGATTCCAAGTCAACCTGGAACCAAGTACATGTGAGCCAGAGATCCTGGGTTGGTTGGCTAGAAAGAATGTGTGTGTGTGTGTGTGTGGGGGGGAGACACATGACAAGATACAGCTTGAGGAGACCCTGTCAAGAGTCACTGTTTCCCAGTCATTACATATTTTTCTCTGCAAAAAGACTGTCTTTCCTGACAACCTAATATATGATATTTATAATGCTAATAATGAAAGAAACAAAATAATTACAAAGATAGAATATGCATACATAGTAACATAGTCAAATTATCCAAGATAGTAAAAGTTAGTGAAGTTACTTAACATATAAAAAGTAATTGCAGTTCTAGATTCCAGCAGAGATTTTTAAGAATAAATAAACCAGAAACTAGCATTTATAATATCAATAGATGTATAAGATACAGTCTCTTTAAAATTACCACTTTTATGGAGCCAAAAGGGGTGTGGTGGTTAAGGCACTGGACTCCCCCATGGATGACTGTGGTTTGAGTTTCAGACTCAGTAGCTTGAAAATCATGCTGGGCACATAGGCATGTGTGCCCAAAATCCCAAGAGGAGAATGGAAAAGAGATTGTGGCGTGTTCATCTCCCCTGCAGGGAGATTTCTCACCTTCCCCCTCTCTGTTTTTGTTTCTCTCTTCCAGTGAGCACACATACCCTATGGCAAAAACTCTTTAAAAAAAAAAAAAAAAAGTTTTTTTTATAAAGTACCAAAATCAATGCAATTTCAATTAAATCTCTGGAAGTCATTATGTGTTATTAACTTTATGACTCTGATTTCCAACACTATACTATTTGACTATATATACTAGACAAAGAATGAGACAAATCCAAGACTGCAGATCTATTCTAACTAACAAACTCATTTAAGATCTTGCCCTCATCTTCCTTTTCCCCACTCTGAGGCCTATTACACACACACATACACACACACACACACACTCTTACTCACACACACCATGCCAAATCACCTCACACTCCAAAACAGGGGTCTACAAACTATAACCCACCAAAATCTTTTCTTAAGGCCTGGGTACTAACAATGATGTTTGCATAAATAATTACCTACATACCCGCATGACAGCTGATTCTGCCTCTTGGCCCACAAAATCTAAAATATTTACTCTTTTTCCCACAAGACTCCAATATATCACTTTTAAAAACATGTAGTTTTTGTTTCTCACTCACCAGAACACAGGAGAGAACAGGAGCTACTTTACTCACTCTGTACTGCCTACAAAGCCCTTGTCAATGTATCTAAGAGCTAATTAGTAACTGGTATACATACTGTAATATAAAAAGTAAAAAAAAATAGGGACCAGCAGTTAGCATAATGGCTATGTTTCTGGACTCCCAAGTAGTCAACCGTGATTCATGTCCCGGACCTGGTGGCTTAAAACTCACACCAGGCGCATGTGTATACGTGCCCCAGATCCCAAGAGGAGAATGGAAGAGAAGGGACTGCGGAGTGGCCATCCGCCCTGGGGGGTGATTTCTTGCTTTCTGTCTCTCTGTATCTGTCTGTCTGGCAAGCGCAGCGCCCTATAGCAAAAACCTCTTTTAAAAAAAACTAAAATATAAGCACAGATTCTATTAGTTTATCCACCATCTACTTGTGCTGACCTGAGGGGTTTTTTAACTGACTGACACAGGATATCTAGTCCATAAAGTAAAGAAATTTGAAATGATTTCTAGGATGTGTTCTGCTTCTAAAATAGTAAGATTTTAAAAGAATCTAACCCCAGGGCCAGCAGGTGGCATAGTGGGTAAGGCACTGGACTCTCCCACATGGCGGGACATGGCCGACTGTGGTCTGAGTCTAGGACCCTGCTGCTCCTTGAAACTCATGCTGGGTGTATTGCCCTGCATGTGCCCAAAATCCTGAAGGGATACTGGAGGAAAAGGGATTGTGGCGTACCTCTGTCCCCAGAAGGTGATTTCTCACTTTCTGTCTGTCTGTCTCTCTCGGGGAGCGCACACGTCCTATGACAAAAATCTTTAAAAAAAAAAAAAAAAAAAAAGAATCTAATCCTTTTGGCTAAATATTTTGGGTTTTTTTTTTTTTTTTTTTTTTTACCTTCTTCTATATATTCTTTAAAAGATCTCATTCTCTTGTCTGTCTTTCTAGGCAAAAAAGATTTGGGGTTTATCCCCATAGGTAAATTTAAGTATGAAGCTTACTGAAATGTTAAAGTTCTATCTTCTTTTCAAATTCTAAATACTTTTATGTTATAAAACACCTCAAGATGGATAAAATTAAATATGCTTCTAGTATCAAAACATGAATCGGATTTCTTGAGTCTTCCAATATAATTATTTCCTCCTCAGCATCTCTCCCTTCTCTGACACTAACTCATAATCCTGCAACATTAACCAAATAAATAAATAAACAAACAAACAAATGAACAAACCATACAGAAAAAAATCTAAATAAATATATTCACTTAGGAAAAAAGGTCAGAACAAATTTCGGAGCTGGTTAACAAATACTGCACTACAATTTCCAAATCAGTACTAAAGTTCTATTTTATTTAGATTTTTTAGTGAAATCTGTTTTAGGCCAAAAAATTGTTTATAGTTTACATAACAGAAGCATATGTACATTAATCTATATGAAGTTTTGAGTTCTTAGATTATTTGATCCTCCTTAGTGGTGATATTATAAAGCCCCAGAATATACTGCATTGTTGGAAAAGTCACAACGGATTTTTCTGCATAGAAAAATAAGAAAATATGTCATGACTTTTCTGACGACCCAATAGACAGATAATACAGATACAGAAATGGACGTAGATATAGATAAAGACACTGTAATAGACATAGTATATAGACAGATGTATTTATGTTAACCAACTGATCAATTTGTCTTAGTATCTCAAATTAAATTTTAGCCCTACTCTATCAAAGCCATTATAAAAGGAGTTTCTTCTTGATAACTGTTTTGTCAATCAGAAAAATGCTGTTTCCAAAAGTACCTTAATTGATGTTTAAAAAAATATACATACTGTATGTCTTACTACACGCTGATTATTTTTTAAAACTAAAAACACTGGAGGCCCGCAAGTGGCGTAGAGGTTAAGGCACTGTACTCCCATAGGCTGATAGCAGTTTGAGTCCCAGCCCTGGCAGCTTGAAACTCACGCTGGGCACATGTGTGTACGTGCCCAAAATTCCAAGAGGAGAATGAAGGAGAAGGGATTGTGGAGTGGTCATCTCCCCTGGAGGGTGATTTCTCACTATCCTTCTCACTGTCTCTCTCTGTCTCTCTCTCTCTGGCAAGCACATGTGCCCTATAGCAAAAACTCTTTTAAAGAGAAATATAAAAAAACCTGTTCTCTTTTCTTCCACATCTATAACACTGAATTAATGGTTCTATTTACAAAAGCATTACTACTATAATTCAAAGCCTTTTCTTTTCCCAAATTAAACTGAGGAGAAAATACAGAAAAAGTCAGTTTTGTTTACTAAAAAGCTCACAATTATGAATAAAAGTGTACCGCAAGCTGTTAAAGAAACTACACGAGATAGCTCCCTGGACTCAAATGCTAAAAGGACTGGGACCAGCAGTTAGCATAATGGCTATGTCGCTGGACTCCCATGTAGTCAACCATGGTTCGAGTCCCGGACCCGGTGGCTTCAAACTCACGCCGGGCACATGTGCGTGCATGCCCAAGATCCCAAGAGGAGAATGGAGGAGAAGGGTTGCGGTGTGGCCATCCCCCCTGGGGGGTGATTTCTCACTTTCTGTCTCTCTGTCTCACATGCGCCCTATGGCAAATAAAAACCTCTCAAAAAAAAAAGCCATGTCAAAAAAAAAACACCACAAAAAAAAAAAAAAAAAAAAAAGAATTAAAAAAAAAAAAAAACGCTAAAAGGGCCAAGAAAATTGGGATTATGGGAAAACATGGGACTCACTACGGTGCCTCCCTCTGGAAAACAGTGAAGAAAATTGAAATCAGGCATCACATGAAGTACTTGCTCCTTTTGTGGTAAAACCAAGATGAAGGGATGGGCCATGAGGGTCTGGCACTGTGGTTATTGCATAAAAACAGTAGCTGGTGGTGCCTGCACCTACAGTACCACTTTGGCTGTCATGACAAGAGTGCATCATCAGAAGACTGAAGGAAGAGAAAGACCAGTAAAAGCTCCACAGACATTTGGAATATCACTAGTCCACAATAAATGGGTTAATTTATATAACAAAACAAAACAAAAAAGAAACTACACAAAATAAGAGTTTGGGCTAGCCAGTGACATGGTGGGTAAGGATGCTAAATCCCTCACGGCCTACTATGCAGTTCAAGTCTAGGACCAGCAGGTGTGGTAGTTTGAAACACACACCCAGTACATGTGCATATATGCCCAAAATCCCAAGAGGAGAATGGAGAAAAAAAGACTGCAGTGTGAGTATCCCCCGAGGGTTGCTTTCTCACTACCCCAGCCCCACTACCTCTCTTCAGAGAATGCACATATCCTACAGCAAATTTTAAAAATTAAAAAAATGTCATCAGCAAATATCGGCACTTCTTCACATTTTGAAACATATATCCTGGGGCAAGCAGGTAGCATAGTAGTTAAGGTAGTGGACTCCCACATGGCCAACTGTGGTTCGAGTCCTGGCCCTGGCAGCTTGCTTTCTCACTTTCCCACTCTCTGTTTAATAATAATAATAATAATGATAGATAAAATAATTATTTTAAAATATGTATGTATCTCTGTATTTCTCTGAAGTTGAAGAACAAATATGAGTAGATTTACTGAAATATTACTTGTTTGCCTGTTGAAGGATAATCTGCTTTAGCTCTTACAGCTTGTCCTAATTGTTGTTCTCATAAGAAATGCCACGGCCGGCAGGTGGTGTGGTAGTTAAGGGCACTGGACTCCTACATGGCCGACCATAGTTTGAGTCCCAGACGTGGTGGCTTGCTTTCTCACTTTGTCTTTTTATCTGTCTTTCTATCTGTCTTTCTATCTGTCTGTCTCTCTCTCTCTCTCTCTCTCTCTCTCTCTCTCTCTCTTCCTC
>NW_006159726.1:322576-330775 GCF_000334495.1 Tupaia belangeri chinensis
CCCTCCCTCCCTCTCTGGTCAAATTAAAATAAAATAAACAAATAAATGAAGCCATACAAAATAATTATTAAGAAAGAAAAAAAGGCCTCTCTTCTAACCCTCAGGAAACTCAAAGCAATTCTATCATAAGACATACCTCACATGTTTTTTGAACAGTAACCAGTCAGAACTGACTTAAGAAAAAAAGATCTAATACTATCTTTCTTTGTTAGTTTGCCTGAAGTCATGCACTTAAGAAGTCTGAGTGACCTAAATCAATTGAACTGGTCAGACCATCACAACTACACAAGGTATCTGCAAGCAGGGCCTAACTGAAAGCTTGAGCAGCAAATTATTCCTCTATAAAAGACCCTATATCTTTTTATGTTAGGAGAGGCAGGTTTGGGAATTATTAATATCTCTGGAACTCCCTGTTCAGTGCCTTGCAACACAGCCCTTCTTCTCTGCAATCCTGGTGTTTCAGACTTTCTGTGTATCTGGAAACCAAACATATTTAGGTATTATAACACATATATACGTGTATAATGAAATACAGAGCAGTACTAACACAATACATACAGTTTTTGATTACTATCTTTCTAGCATAAACCATAACAGCAATTTATAAAACTTTCCTGAATTTAGTTTTTGTTGTTTTAAAATTTTTTACCGTGGTTTGAGTCCCGGACCTGGCAGCTTGCTTTCTCACTTTCCTTTTCTCTCTCTCTCTGTTTCTCTGTGGTAAAATTAAAAATAAATAATAATAACAAATAATGTTAAGTAAAATAAATCTTTGAAAAAGTGCTTGTGGAAAAAATATGAACGTATTTCGAACTGTTTTGCTCCACAGTAAACTCATAATTGAATCCATTTTCCATGAACTTTCTGAAGTCAATTAATATCATAACTAACATAATAGTCATTAAAAAACTGGCAAATATTTGGGGACCAGCAGTTAGTGTAATGGCTATGTCACTGGACTCCCACGTAGTCGACCGCGGTTCACATCCCGAACCTGGTGGCTTAAAACTCACACCGGGCGCGTGTGCGTGCGTGCCCAAGATCCTGAGAGGAGAATGGAGAAGGGATTGCGGCGTGACCATCCCCCTGGGGGGTGATTTCTCAATTTCTGTCTCTCTCTGTCTGTCTGGCGAGCGCATGCACCCTATAGCGAAAAACAACTCTCAAAAAAAAAAAAAAAACTGGCAAATATTTAATATTTTACAAATGACAGCATCATCTCTACTGAAACAGGTAAGAAAGGGTGATATCAAAAAATAAAAGTCTGAATGACATACACAGTAGTTGGTATTGATATTTTATACAAAGATTATGATTTAAATTATAAATTACAGAATTGCCCATTCTGAATTTCAAAAGGACCTTTAAAAACTAAGGTTTATTTTAAGTTGATCACTGAAATTCTTTACGTTAGGGTAAACTTGATTTGAAGTGACAAAAATAAACCTTCCTTTACTTATCCACTTAACTATTATACTATTACTGCAGAAATGTAAATAATGTTGCCTGTGGGAGCCTAACCAAGACTACTGAAACTGAGCAAGAACCCCCTAATGTATTTTGGAGGGTTCCTGAAATATAAAGGCCATTTACATTGTAATGGCGAAGACTAAGCAGTAAGTCTTCAGACTTTGGTTATGATAATGACCAACATGGACCATGAGTGAAGGCCATTTGACCTCTAAAACTCTCACTTAAAGGAAAGAAGATTTTCATTTAAATATGTTATGATGTTCTGAAGGCAGGAAACTGCTGGTTGTGAGCTCAGAGACTCCAGGCTGAAAGGTTCCAGACCTGAAGAGGAATTTGATTATCTAAGGCCTCACCAATCAAGAATGCCCAGGAGATGATGACGCCCTCTTGAACCAATCACTGAACTGATCATGCCCCTAGGAACTCTGCCCCTCATTTTTGTCCTTATAAAGGCATGTGGGAAGGCCAGCAGGTGGCTTGGTGATTAAAGACTCTGGATTCCCACATGGCCATCTGCGGTTTGAGTCCCAGACCTGGTAGCCTGCTTTCTCCCTTTCTCTCTTACTCTGTCCTTCTCTGGTCAAACTGAAATAAACAAATGAAAAAAAAATAATTATTAAAAAAAAAAAAGGCATGGGGGAACACCTCAGGGAGACCGGGTCTTTCAGCATGAGCTGCCCGCTCTCCTTGCTTTGCACTTTGCAATAAAGCTGTACTTTCTTTCATCACATCATGTGCCTATGGCTTGGTTTTATAGCGCTTGGGCAAGCGAACCTGATTTGAGTTCTGTAACACTATGATGGAGGGTTCATAAGAAAACAGGCAACCAAGGGTTAATTAACAGAGTATAAAATGAATCTTACTTAAGAACATAAACTTGCTCAAGGTTAAGGGTCTAAGAAAAAGCCCCTAGATGGGTTTTACAACAGGGAAGATATATTCCAAACCACCTCTGGTGCCACCTCAGGCAAGCAATCACCACAGAGGTCCTGCATTCCCCACATTCTGAGAAATGACCAGTACACCTGAGCTTGCAGAATTTATCTTTACCTCCCCCCAGAGGATTGAGACCATAAAAAGGAGACCCTCCCCAGCAAAAGGCATGAACCTACTAATTTACACAGATCTTGCTTGCACAGTCTCTTCTGGACAGTCTCACCCATGCTCTGAGCTCTAATAAACAATTTCTGCTCCTGCTCACATTTCTGTCTCTGGTAAATTCCCCTCATCCGCACCTCCTACTGCCCCCACTGCACAGCTGCAATTGCCACAGTGGATATTATGCAATTATTGTAAATGAGTCATTACCCTTCTGAATTCCATAAAAAAAAAAAAATTCTCTTGATTCTACAAATCGAGATACAATGTATTCTACAAAATTCTGGGCCCAAGAATTTCAGATGAAAAACTGAGGACTTGTAATGTGGGAAATCACTTTATTGAAGATCTAACACCAGAAAATAGACTTGAAAACAAGAATGAGCTAAAAATTGGAGGAGATAATTATCTCATTCCCATTTTAAAAAGCAATCCTATACCTTCATTTTGCAATTTCTGATCCATTACAGGTGTAAATCAGACAAAAACATAAAAATCACACCCCAAAAAAATAAGTGTCATGAATATAATCACTGATCACCAGGAACCACTAAGCATGTTCACTGAGTAAATATTCATTGGATCATACAGTACTGTTAAATCATGTATTGCCGCTTAGAAAAATTAAAATGAGTAGCATCAAAGTCTTTAAGTGACAGCAATTTGAAAAAGTTCTGGAACCCTGGGAGACCACAGACCTCCCATCATAACCCAGTCTGGACTTGAGAACCTCTACTACACCTAATTGACTTCATAAATTAACATGACTTTGCTATTCTTCCATCTTGATTAGCATTACTTTCCTTTTCCCAAAATCTCTGGCCCAGCCACAAGAGTTTGTCTATCAATATAGGAATCATCAACTCTTAAAGATATAAAGAAAGGTTTGTGGTCCAGACCTCAAATTCCTTGTTTTGCAGTTTTCACAATATTCTGGAACTTTTTCTAATAAAATCCCCAGGTTGAGAAGACTTGCCTTATACAATGCAAAACTTTCAGTTCCCAATTAATTCTGACCTTATCAGCTACAGACAAAACTTTATACAAAGGTGGTGTTTTCCATTACATGGTAAGCAACAAACTCAGATTTATTTCCTCGATATTTGGGAAGTCAGCTTTTGACAACTGAGAGGAACTCAAATTGCCTGTAGAAAACAACAGTGCAGTAAGAAACTACAAAAGATAAATTATTCTGAGGGAATGAACTTATATTTACTTATTACTAGAAATACCTTACAATAAGTTTTTTAAATAATTAAGTTTCACAGTAAGTTTTTTCTTAATATAAGATTAGATGGGAGTGCTATTTCTGGCCATAGTCGACTTAATTTGTTACAGATTTCGACTTTTCCCCAAGTAAGTGTGGACAAAGGTCTGACTACTTTTCCTATTTCTCCAAAATCTTTTCAAAAGGGGACTGGGGGGAACCAGCAGTTAGCATAATGGCTATGTCGCTGAACTCCCACGTAGTCGACTGCAGTTCGCGTCCGGGACCTAGTGGCTTAGAACTCACGCCGGGCACATATGCGTGTGTGCCCAAGATCCAGAGAGGAGAATGGAGGAGAAGGGATTGTGGAGTGACCATCCCCCCTGGGGATGTTCACCCCGAGAAAAGGCATGCATGTATGCCTCTTCTCTGGCCTAGGTCACTCACAGTTGGCTTGGAAATAAACCACATTAATTATTAATTATTAATTTTACAGTTGGTTTTTTTCTGTCGACATAAGTATATTTAGAAAACCTGGACAAAATATTACTACAACCTGTTTTCACATATCACATAATTACCAGGGCATCAAGAACCTGCAGGATAGGGACCAGCAGTTAGCGTAATGGCTATATCGCTGGACTCCTGTGTAGTCGACTGCGGTTCCCGTCCCGGACCCGGTGGCCTTAAAACTCACACCGGGCGCGTGTGCGTGGCATGCCCATGATCCTGAGAGGAGAATGGAGAAGGGATTGCGGCGTCCATCCCCTCTCGGGGGTGATTTCTCGCTTTCTGTCTCTCTGTCTCTCTCTGTCTGTCTGGCGAGCGTGTGCGCCCTATATCAAAAACCTCTCCAAAAAAAAAAAAAAGACCCTGCAGGATAAAGATCTGGGAGAAAAGAAAAGGCCAAAGAGTTGATTGAGCTCAATATCAGGAACTGTTTTTTCTCCACCAACTGTAGACCCATTCTAAAGCAGCAACTAAAAGGATAAGAGTAAAAGGCAACAAGAATACTCATGTGAGAACAAATTGGAATAACTGTTTCAGTACTTGCTTGACGATACTTACTAAAGCCAAACACTTGTGTAATCTGTGACTCAAAAATTTCATTCCTTGGCATACATAACAACAGAAATGGATGTACCAAGACCAGCAGTTGGCATATGTCAGTGAACTCCCATGTAGTCGACTGCAGTTCGAGTCCCGGACCCGGTAGCTTAAACTCACGCCGAGCACATGTGTGTGCGTGTGTGCCCAAGATCCCAAGAGGAGAATGGAGGAGAAGTGATTGCAGTGAGGCCATCCCCCCAAAGGCAGTGGGGTGATTTCTAGTTTTGTCTCTCACTGTCTTTCTGGCCAGCGCATGCGCCCTATAGCAAAAACTGCTCAAAAAAGAAAAAGAAAAAAGAAATGGATGTACCAACAAATACACATTAGCAGCATTTTTGGTAATGAGGTAAGAGACAGGGACCTTAAAAATGTAGTTGAGTGGGACCAGCAGTTAGCGTAATGGCTATGTCACTGGACTCCCATGTAGTTGACCATGGTTCACGGCCCGGACCCAGTGGTGTAAAACTCACGCCGGGCGTGTGTGTGTGTGTGTGTGTGTGTGTGTGTGTGCCCAAGATCGCGAGAGGAGACTGGAGGAGAAGGGACTGCGGCGTGGCCATCCACGGGGGGGAAGGGGGGATTTCTCGCTTTCTGTCTTTGTCTGTCTTTGTCTGGCTGGCAAGAGCATGCACCCTATAGCAAAAAAAAACCTGTCCAAAAAAAAATGTAGTTAAGTATAGGCCCAAAATACAACCACGAAATGGCTAAGTTTTAAGATGAAAACAAAGTAGCAGGAGTGCTTGCTCCACAGAGATTTCTTTGCAGCAGTGGCTCAGTAATTGACCTAGGCAGTATGACCTAGACCTAAAACTGAATCTTTTTCCAGGTCCCATCACATTCTAGGAAGAAGATAATGGTTTTATAGCCCAAGGCTTCTAGACAAAATCTCCTGACTTAGTATCCACTCCCAAATCAAGAAAATAATTGGACCCATCCAGCATATGCCCTTCCCCCACCACAGAGGAATGCATGCACAAGCCCCACCTACAACAAGCCAGAACAAGGCACCTAGGGCCCAAATAAAACCCCCTTGGCACAGCCCCTCTTTAGAAACCCATTTTCTGAGATTTCTTCCTTTCTTGGGAGCTCTGTTTTTCCTTCCTTCTCCTTCAATAAACTTCCCAATTTGCTATGCCTACCTTCTCTGTAAGTAATTCTAATTTTTCATGAGCAGAGGACAAGAAACCCTGTCTCACTGAGAATACTAGTCCCAGTCAACCCTGCACCTCTGTAATCCTGCATGAGTAATAGCCAATTCATTTTAAAAAATAAAATATTTTCAAAGGTAAAAAAGAATTAATTTTAGCATATTCGTACACTGAAATATACAGCAATGAAAACAAACTACTGCAATAGACAACTGCATAGATACATCTAACAACTACAGTACTGAGTGAAAAGGGAGACAAAATTTCATATATGCTGCATGGTTACATTTTTTTTTTTTTTACATGTTTTTGGCCATAGGGTACATTCACTCCCTAAAGAGATAGGAGAGAGAGACAATGACAGGGATAGTAAGAAATCACTCACTGGGGGATGACCACATGACAATTCATTCTCCTCCCAACTCTTCTTGAGATTTTGGGCATGCACATACACATGCCCTGTGTGATTATCAATCTACCAGGCCCAAGACTTGAACCATGGTCTGACAGGGGGGAGTCCAGCACCTTAAACACCACACCACCTGCTAGTCCATGTGATTACATTTTTACAAAGTTCAAAAATAGGCAAAATGGTAACAATATATTACTACATTATTATTTCTGATAAAGGCTAATTAAGAAAAGAGTGGACAAGATCTTCCTGCACATAATAATCAAGTAACCAACTTTTTAAAAGTAAAAAACATATGGGTGAGCAGATGGCATCGTGATTAGGTTGATGGGCTCCCACATGGCCAACTGCAGTTTGAGGCTGAGACCCAGTAGCTTAAAAATCATGCCAGGTATGTGTGTGGGTGCCCAAGATCCTGGGAGGAGAACAGAGAAAAAGATTGTGGTATGGTAGTTCCCCCTGGGTGTGATTTCTCACTTTCCCTCTCACTGTCTGCCTCTCTCACTGGTGAGCACACATGCCCTAAGGCAAAAACCTCTTTAATAAAATAAAAACTATAAACTCGTGCTATAACAAAAAGCAGCTACCTAAAGGCACTTATGAAAAAAAAAAAAAAAAAACCACACAAGAGGGCATATTCTAGTATGAAGATATGATAGGACAAATAATGGCCTCAAACAATATCTACATCCTAATCCTCAGAAGTGAAATTATTGAGTTGCTGGAAGTCATAATGTACTTTTTCTGTTTTTTTAAAAGTAATTTATTTATAAAAAGAACAAAGATCAATCAATGATATATTGCCCATTTTAGTCAATAACCTTCTACCGTTGTCTAATGAGTTTCATAATTTCATTTTTTATTTATTTAAAATTTATTTGCATTCATTCACTATACATCAATACAGAATACAAAATAAGATTTTTCCATCCAGAATTCACTGTATATTGGCTCAATCAAGCACGTCAACATACGTGTTGTCAACAAATAATTTTCCATTTCTTGTTTCCTGTATATTTTGCCTCTTTTTCCCCATCCTTGAATCCCTATTTCTCACCCTCTGCCATGTCCCACTCTCCTCTCACAATGTCTCTGGTATATAGTTTTTCATTTTTCTTATGAACTTTTAAATGTTTTTCTTTTCTCCTTTTTTTTAAACTTTTTTGCATAATCATTGTACATCTTTACAGCATACACAGTGAATTTTCCCAGCATGAATACACTGTATATTAGTCCAGTCAAAGATATTACTATACATATTATCAACAGATAATTTTGAATTTTTGTGTCCGCTAAATGTTCTCCTTCTTTTTTTGCTATCCTTGATTCCCTATCCCTCACCCTCTGTCATGTCCCACCCTCCTCCCACATTGTCTATGGTATCCATGGTTGCTTTCTATGCCTTTCCCTCCCATTTAATTGATTTGCTAATGAACTTAATTAGTCTAAATATTTCCAATATCAAGCGCAGCTGATATATACATATTCATGAACACAAGTTTGACTTTAGGCATAAACTTCAGTGAGTAGAATGAATATACTAAAAAGTCGCACCTAGCTGGGGCTATACAGCTTATTGCAATCATCAAATAGGTATTTTGTAATGCATTTTATTTAATTTCAAGAAAAACAGTTTTCATGTTTTATTTTCTCCTGAAACTTTTTTTTAAATTAATTAATTTACATTCATCCCCTAAGCATCGTCACAGCACACAAAATGTGGTTTCCCATCCAGAATATACTGCATAGTG
>NW_006159726.1:331525-334038 GCF_000334495.1 Tupaia belangeri chinensis
TTTTTCTCTTGCCAATCTTAGTATCTTGTCTTTGTCTGTGGTTTTGGTCAGTCTGGCTATAATGTGTCTTGGAGAAGATCTTCTTGGGTTGATTCTACATATGGTCCTCTGTATTTCTTGGGACTGAATCTTTGAGTGCTCTCTAGGCTTGGAAAGTTTTCTTGCAGGATTTCATGGAATAGATTATCAATGCCCTTATGAGTCTCCTTCACCTTCTGGGATGCCTATTATCCGGATGTTTGGACGTTTGATGGTATCTAGTACTTCTCGTACATTATTCTCATTTTGGGGGCAATTTTCTCAGTGTTCGTGGTAGATTTCTCTAGGCCAGCAATTCTATCTTCTACGTCTGAGATTCTACTTTCTGTATGATCTAGTCTGCTTTTAATACTTTCAAGGGAAATTTTGACTTCCTGTATTATAGCTTTCATCTCTAACAGTTCCATTTGATACTTTATTTAAAGTGTGTAATTCCTCTTTTAGATCTTGCAAGAATTTCCTCACCTCCTGGAACCTGTCAGCTCCTTTCTCCTTTTTCTTCTGCAGTTCACTGTCTCTCTTCTCTTCTATCTCTGCTAGCTTCACATTTATGAATGTTCTAAATTCTTTATCAGACATTTCCATGATTTCCATTGAACTGTCTATGGATGAAGAGGAGTTATTCTTTTTTTTTCCCTTGGAGGAGAGGTATTTTGATGCTTTCCCATATTTCTTGTGGCCCTGTGGTGATTTCTAGTCATCTGATGGATGGTGTGTTTCTTCCCAAACTTGAAGTTAATTCTGAGCGTCCAGGAGTGTGCAGAAAAGGAAACAGAGAGAGAGAAACTACAGCAACAATGATAACCAAGAAACAGAAAAAGTGAAGAAAAAAATATTTAAACTAAAAAAATTATTAAAAAAAAAAAGCAAAAAGTAGAAAATCGCACAGTGCACAAGCACGCCATTCGAAATCAGTAATTCTCAGGAGTTATGAAAGTGTCTTCTTCTGAAGGCCTGTCCCTTTGCCTCTCCTGGGTTGGGAGAGGGAGAGGGGCTTATTAACAAGATAAAGAGAAAGGAGGGGCTGAAAGCTGAGAAAATGCTTTACCTTAAAAAATTTTAAAAAGGAAAAATTCCAAAAAAATGAGAAGACAGAGACAGAGGTAGAGAGAGACAGAGAAAGAGACAAAGACAGAAGGCTTGAAAGCCTTTCTACCACTCGAGTTTGTGGGCCGAAGGCTGAATTATCAGTGGAAAATCCTCATTTCTCTTATTCCCCTGAAATCACTAGTTCTCAGGAGCCATGAAGGTGTCCTCTCTGAGCGTCATAATTTCTTGTTCATAGAAGAACTTGTCTTTATCAGGGAAAAACTAAACAAGGTACTGATTTACAACCTCATCTGAAATGAACACGGTATCATGCAAAGAGTTTTGAAGAGATCAAAATTAGATAGCACAAAGTCAGGTGAGTATGGTAGATGTGGCAATACATTGTTTTCAAGCTCCAATAATTTTTTGAGGGGTGATAAAACTTGTGCATGGTCTCATGTCATCATGATGGAACACAACTCCTTTACAATCAATGACCTCTGGACATTTCTGGATGATGGATTCGTTCAAACAATCCAATTGCTGACAGTACATATTCGAATTATCTGGTTCCTTGGTGGGAACTCAAAAAGCATGACACCTTTAAAGTCCCACCACACCGAGAATATAACCTTCCTCTGACAAATGTCTGCTTTTGACTCATTTGAGATCAATTATTGTGTCGAGACCAAGACCGCCAGTGCACCACATAGTTATAAACAATCCACTTCTCATCACCAACTATCAACTGCTTCAAAAAGGGTACTTTCCTCATGTTTAATGAGCATATCACAAATGTTTATACGTATTGTCAAATGAAGTTCTTTGAGTACATGAGGAATCCAAATGTCAAGCTTCCTTCATATCCCATGAATGCTTGAATGATGGACGTTCAATGTTTCTGCAGTCTCCTGTGTACCATGAGTTTGGCTTGACTAATGCCTTTATTTTTGCTGTCATCAACCTCAGTGGGCCTCCCTGACCAAGAACTCTCATTGAGATAAAAATCATCTGCAGGAATTTAATGAACCATCATCGGTACAGACATTCTTGTAGAACACTGTCACCATAAACTATACGCAACTCTTCACAAGGTTGATGTGTGATCTCTTCAAAACTCTTTCCATGATACAATGTTCAATTCAGATGAGGCTATAAATCAGCAGCTTGATTTATAGCAGCTTAGTTTTCCACCGATAAAGACAGGTTCTTCTATGAACAAGAAATTAGGAAGCTCATTAGAAGATGGTAGGTTATTGACCAAAATGAGCAATATATCATTGATTGATCTTTGTTTTTTTTATAAATAAATGACCTTTGAAAAACAGAAAAAAATATCAAATAGTTTGGTCTTCCATCTTCAACTGGTAAAATCTCCAAGCTTGACCAAATCACTTCTTTTTTTTTTTTTTTTTTTTTTTTTAAGAATGAACCTAGGGAACTAA
>NW_006159726.1:334241-342045 GCF_000334495.1 Tupaia belangeri chinensis
GGCCACGCGCCCTTAAGGGAAAACCCCTCCCAAAAAAAAAAAAAAAAAAAAAAAAAAAAAAGAATGAAGATAGAACTGTCAGCTGTCAAATGGCATAGATACTAATGACTCTAGTACTTCCAAAAATGAACTAGACCCATCTATTGCAAAAGCGTGTCATGACTTTTCCAACAACCCAACATCTAACCTACATGGCTAAAGAAAATTTGCAGCTGTGATTAACTTAAAAACTTCTCCAGGGAATATTATCCTTATAGGACCAATGTAATCAAAAGGGTCCTTAAGAGGGAAGCAAGAACATGAAAGGCCAAAGAAAGCGATAAGGACAAAAGGTGATGTGATAAGAGCCTTCAGGTAAAGGAAGGCAGGCTCTTCTCTAGAAGGTTAAAAAAAAAAAAAAGAAGAAAAAGATTCTCCCCTAGAGCCTCTGAAGGAATCAGTCCTTCAGATAACCTTGATTTTAGTCCCTTAAAACTCATTTTGGAGTCTGGCATCCAAAACTTGAAGAGGCTAAATTTATGTTGTTTAAACGAGCAGTCCCCAACCTTTTTAGCACCAGGGACTTGTTTCATGGAATATAATGTCTGACTGGGGGAGGAGGGAGCGGTTTCAGGATGATTCAAGGGCATTACATTTATTATATATTTTGTTTCCATTATTATTACATTGCAATATATAATGAAACCATTATACAACTCTCTGTAAGGGGCGCACAACCTAGATCCCACACATGCACAGTTCGAAACAGGATTCAGACTCCTTTGAGAACCTAAGGACACTGATGATCTGACAGGAAACAGAGTTAAGGCAGTAATGAAAGAGATGGGGAGTGGCTATAAATACAGATTAAGTTTCACTTGCCTGCCCTTCACTCACCACATGCTGTGCATCCAGTTTGTGGCCCAGGGATTGGGGATCCCTGGTTTAAACCACTAAATCTGCGGAATAATTTGCTGAAGCAGCAATAGAAAACCAATGCAGAAGGCCAAGCGAAAAGGAATAAAATATGAAATGGGTTCCATTTTCACAACTATTAGTTGAAGCAAGGCATAGTATACATGGCAAGGGTCACTAGCAAAAAAAACACAATTTTTCTGGTCCAGAAAACCAGAACATTGGAACTAGGAAAAGTCACAACTTCCTATAAAAAAGGAAATCCAAAGGAAAGAGCAAGAGAGAAGGAACCATAATTTCTGTCTATCCAACTATCTGATTCGTTCTTACACACAAGTCACAGACTCAAACATCCAAGATGAAAAAATATTCTGAACTGATACATAAGATGCCATCAGAAAAAAAAAAAAATTATTCACTGGAAAAAAATGCTATCAATAGCAAAATTTTCATAATGTCCAGTACCTGACACAAAATTGCACAACATATGAAGAACCAACATGTGAAGAAAAATAGAACACTTTACAAGGATACACACACACACAAGCACACACATATATACAGCAACTGAGACCAAACCCAAAGTGATAAAGAAGATAGAAATAGTAGTTAAGGATTTTACAGTAGTTATTATAATTTCTGTGATAAACTTAACAAAAGATGCTTATGAAAAATGAAAAGATAGGAAATCTTGGGAACCAGCAGTTACCGTAATGGCTATGTTGCTGGACCCCCACATAGTCGACCGCAGTTCGCGTCCCGGACCCGGTGGCTTAAAACTCACGCCGGGCGCGTGTGTGTGCATGCCCAAGATCCCGAGAGGAGAATGGAGGAGAAGGGATTGCAGCGTGACCATCCCCCCCTGGGGGGTGATTTCTCACTTTCTGTCTCTAATGTCTCAATGTCTCTCTCTGTCTGTCTGGGGAGCACACGCGCCCTATAGCGAAAATCTCTCAAAAAAAAAAAAAAAGAAAAAAGAAAAGATAGGAAATCTCAACAGAAAAACAAACAAATAAAAAAAAGTAGAAACTCTAAACCTAAAAATTACATATGAAATAAAATCCAACGGGCTGAATTAAGATGATAATGGAAAAACAAAATTAATTTAAGACTAGCCTAGCACAACAATTAAGGAAACTGAATACTATCGTACATAAGTAATCATGGTTTAAGTCCAAGACCTAGTGGCTTGAAAAAAAATTCTAGTCACATGTGAACACACATGCCCAGGACCCTGTTAGGATGGAAAATTAGAAAAAGGACTATAGCACGACAAGGCCCAGTTTGAAGTTTCTCTCTCATGCAATATGGGGGGAGAACAGGGGTGAAGGAGGGGAGGAGGAGAGAAAGGAAAGAAGGGATAAAGGGAGGAAAAAAGGATGATAAAGAAAAGGAAGAAAAAGAAGAAGAAAGAAAGGAAAAAGGAAAGAAATTATAAAAAGATGTTCAGTATTATTAGTTGCTATGGTTTGGCCTCCAAAGATTCACATTATAGAAGCGGCTTCTAGAAATTTAATGGGTAGGGCCAAATTGTAGGGCATCATCAAATTAGCTGGGGGTATAGGAGGGACAGAGGAAGTGGAGAATTCTGTTTCCTCTTTCTTTGCATATCCTTGCCTTTCTCTCTGCTTCTGTCAACCATGTTGTAATGGAGCACCACAGGCTGGTCTGATGCTGGTCCTATACAGATGGACTTTCTAAATGCAATAATCACAAGCAAAATAAAACTTAATTTTTTTTAATCACCCAGTCACAGATATTTCTGTTTAGCAACACAATAATGCACTAGGCATTAGTCATTAAGAAAATGCAAATAAAGACCACAATAAGATACATCTACTAGGTGGCTACACTCTTAAAAATTGACAACTACACATTTTGGTAAGTATACAGAGAAACAAGAACCCTCGCACACTGCTAATAAGAATGTAAAATGGTAGAACCGAACTGTTTCTCAAAATGTTAAACACAGATTTCCTCTACAATCTAAGAATTCCACATCAGAATATTTACCGAGAAAACTGAAAACATATATTCACAAAAACTTATACACAAATATACATGGTAGTGTTACTCACAATAGCCAAAGGTGGAAACAACCTAAATGTGCATACACTGATAAATAGATAAATAAAATATGGTATATCCATACAATAAAATATTATTAGAAAATTAGAAAGACTAAAAGTAGGGCCAGCCTATGGCATGGTGGTTAAGGCAGTTGGATCTCACACGGCTGACTCTGAAGTTCGAGTCCTGGACCTGGCAGCTTGAGAAACATGCCAGGCACATGTACATGAGTCCCCAAAAGCCCAGAAAAAGAGAAAGAAATGGAAAAGGGACTGTGGTACGATCATTCCCCATGGGGGATGTTTTCTCAGCTCCCTATCCGACCCTCCTCCCCCATCTCTATCCAGCAAGTGTATGCAGCCTTGGCAAATTCTAAAAATAGAAAAGAAATAAAGTATTCATGCTACAACATGGATGAACCTCGAAAATATATACCAAGAGAAAGAAGCTAATCACAAAAGACCAAATAGTGTATGATTGTATTTACATGAAATACACAGAAAAGACAAATATATAGGGAAGGAAAAGAGGTTAGTAGTCATCAGGAAACTGGGGTAGGCAAAAGTTTTCATTGTGCGGAAGTGGACAGGTTCAAAAATAAGACTGTGATGATGGTTGTACAGTTCTGAAAATTTTCTAAAAATCAATGATTTTCAGTTAAATCAGTTAAATTTTGTTAAGCAAACTTTATTCCAAAAAGCCTTAAAAATAGAAAAAGATAACCATAAACCAGAGAAGATATTTTTAATACAGTTTTAAAAATTACCAAAATATATTTCTAAGATGTCTATATAGCCTGCCTAGAGATTCTGGATAGACTGACTATTGAAAGGCTTTCCCAGACAAATCTCATCTTGTGACGACTGGAATAAGACCCTATTTCTAAAACTTCTACAAGTTTGGGACCAGCAGTTAGCAATAATGGCTATGTCGCTGGGCTCCCATGTAGTCGACCACAGTTCGAGTCCCGGACCCAGTGGCTTAAACTCATGCAGGATGTGTGTGGCGTGCATGCCCAAGATCCCGAGAGGAGAATGGAAGAGAACGAACTGTGGCGAGGCCATCCGCCCTGGGGGGTGATTTCTCGCTTTCTGTCTGTCTCTCTTTCTGGCGAGTGCACACACCCTATAGCAAAAACCTCTCCCAAAAAAAAGAGAAAAGAATAAAACAAAAAAAGGAAGAGTAGCAAGAGCTGGAACTTGGCACTCCTGAGATGGGAGGGGAAAAGCATGGCTGTGAGATCATTTCTTGGAGGGGAAAAAAAAGGAACCTCTATAAGTCAAAAAGATTAACTAGGCAGAGCTAGCAACTGGTGTGATAGTTACGGTACTTGATCTCACAAGGCTGACCGCACAGCTTGGGACTTGGACCCAGCACTTTTAGAAATCCTTCAGGTACATGTGCATACATGTTCAAAATCCCAGGAGAATGGAGGAAAAGGAACTTCAATGTGGCCATCTACCCCCTAGGAGGTGCTTTTATTTTTCTCTCTCTCCCCCCCTCTCTCTCTGGTGCAAACTAAAACAGAAAAGAAAAGAAAAAGATCAACTAGACAACCAGAAAAATTCACAAAATATCTGAAATGGCAATTCATATGAAGAAACTCCACCAGTTAATAAATTTACCATTAAAAGTAAACATGAGGGGCCAGCAGATGATGTGGTGGTTAAGGGCACTGGCTAACCGTGGTCTGATATCCAGCACTGGGTGACTTGCTTTCTCCCTCTCTCTGATCAAATTAGAAACAAATAATAATGTTGATAATAAATAAAATGAAATCAAATAGTTAAAAAAAAAAAGAAGTGGGGACCAACAGATAGCATAATGGTTACATCACGAGTCCCGAACTCGGCGGCTTAAAACTCATGCCGAGCACGTGTGCATGCATGTCTAAGACCCTGAGAGGAAAAGGGATTGTGATGTGGCCCTCCCCATAGGAGGTAATTTCTCACATTCTATCTGTCTCCCTGGCAAGTGCACACACCCTACAGCAAAAATCTCTCTTTCTCAAAATAAAGTAAACATGACATAGAAAAGTAACCTGTCCGATAACTTTTAGGAACTGCTTAAACCAAGACAAGAAGTTGATTAATCACTCTGCATAGTTCTTAATTTAAGTAAGTCTCTTTAAAAATGATTAGACTCATTTTTCCTTAGAGCTTCAATTATAGACAGTCTATTACCAAGAAAAATTTCTTCATAACTTTCCCATTACACTTTGTTTTATCCTCCTCGTTTTACCCATCTTCAGCCTTTTCCTACCAGGTACCAATTTAACACAAGAAAACGAAGAAATCATTTTGTTGTTGTTTGTTACCATTTCTAGATGATAAAACATGTAAAAGTAATCTAATTTTTATAATAAAATACAATGTGGCTCATTGGAGATAGCACAAACACACTAATACTCATTTTCTCTATTCCAATCTTACTGCCCTACACGCAACATTTTTAGGTTAAATTAAAAACAACAATAAAGGCAAGAGTTCGTTTTGAGTATAACCAGCAATAATTTGCCCAAAAAGCACACAGGCATGCAAATGTGCACTCACCTTCCAGTAGTCAGATTGTAAACTGTAGTACCTCTGGTATGCAGATAATGCTGAAAGAGAGAATATGAGTAAAAATTATGTCTCATTACAAAAGCAGTAACACAAGTTTAAAAAAAAAAAAAATTTAAGAAACTTCCTACCATACCAAAAGACCAAAAAACTTAAAAATCTGGAGGTTCCATAACTCAGGAGTTCAAAGACATAAAACCACGGTCAAATTGAGACCTACACTTGAACAGAATCTAGGCTAACTCCTTGGATCAATTTGATGTTCCTAAGACACCAAATCTTATAGAAGATTAAGGTTTGCCAAGGCAACCCCACCTATATTGTGATAGTCTTTGTTCTCAAAAAAGACCTTACATCCAAGAATGACTAAAACGCCAACCAGCTCGAAAAGCAAATAAGTGTGCTCTTTTAAACAGTTAACAAAACTTAACTTCACAATTACCTTACCCCAACTCAATTCCAAACTTGAGCAACCCATACCCATAGATCCATCTGGAGGCATAAAGGATTGAAGAACATAAAGTAGTTCCTATCAAACTAAAAATTCAATGAAATGAGGACAAAAAAGTAAATTCGGGGACTAGCAAATAGCATAATAGTTACGTTGCTGGACTCCCATGTAGTCAACCATGGTTCAAGCCCTGGACCCAGCAACTTAAAACCCACACTGGGCACATCTGTGTGCATGCCCGGGATCCTGAAATGAAAATGGAGAAGGGATTGCAGCATGGCCATTCCTCTGGGGCATAACTTCTCGCTTTCTGACTCTCTGACAAGTACACACACTCTATAGCAAAAATATTTCTCTCTTAAAAAGAAAAAAAAAAGTAAACTGAAAGTTAAATGAGTACATTAGAATTGGCATGGCGCAAGTAAAAATTTTTTTTAAATTGATAAATAAACCCCATCCCATACCAATTAAACCAGAATGTCTTAAGAGTGGGGAACTAATGGGGCCAGCAGGTGGCATGGTGGTTAGGGGCACTGAGTACCCACATGGCCAATAGCGGTTCAAGTCCCAGATCTGGCAACTCCCTTTCTCATTATCCCTTTCTCTCTCTCCCTCTCTCTCTGATCAATTTAAAAATAATAATAATGAAAATTGAATTAAATAAATAAATCATTCTTTTTTTTTAAAAAAAAGAAAGGGGGACTAAGCACCTGTTATATTGACTGCAATTGATCCTGCAAATACAGCGAGGACTGAGCAACATCATAAAGCAAAAGCAGTAAAATGGAAACAAGCATGATGAAGAAAAGTGGCAGCAGCTTGGATACATTTTAATATGTTGGAAAAATTCTTGGAAGGGTTTTGTGATTTTTTTTAAAGAGGTTTTTGCTATAGGGTGTGTGTGCTCGCCAGACAGACAGAGATAGAGAGACAGAAAGCGAGAAATCATCCCCCAGGGGGGTGGCCATGCCGCGATCCCTTCTCCTCCAATCTTCCTCTCGGGATCTAGGGCATGCATGCACACGCGCCGGGTGTGTTCCGGTACGCAAACCGCGGTCGACTATGTGGGAGTACAGGGAAGGGTTTTTACCATAGGGCACGTGCCATCTCTGGAGAGGAGAGAGACAGTGAAAGAGAGTGAGAAATCCCTTCTCCTTCATTCTCCTCCTGGGATTTTGCGCACACATGTACACCCGCTCAGTATGACTCTCAATCCACTGGGTACGGGACTTGAACTGTGGTTGGCCATGTGGGAGTTCAGTGCCTTAACCACTACACTACCTGCTAGACTCCTGACAGGAAGGAGAAATGGAGGGGAAAGCATTGTGGCATAACCAGGCCCATTGGGGGAAGTGCTTTTTCCTTCTCCCTCTATTTCCCTTGTTTCTCCCTGGTTAGTGCATGGGACCTCTGGCAATTTAAAAAAAAAAAAAATTAAAGACAACAGAAATTAAGATAAATAGAAAATAGGAACCCCGAGACCGCTAGACTCCTGACAGGAAGGAGAAATGGAGGGGAAAGCATTGTGGCATAACCAGGCCCATTGGGGGAAGTGCTTTTTCCTTCTCCCTCTATTTCCCTTGTTTCTCCCTGGTTAGTGCATGGGACCTCTGGCAATTTAAAAAAAAAAAAAATTAAAGACAACAGAAATTAAGATAAATAGAAAATAGGAACCCCGAGACCAGCAGTTGGCGTAAGAGCTATGTCGCTGGAGTCCCATGTATTCGACCACAGTTCGAGTCCCAGACCCAGTGGATTAAACTCATGCCCGGTACATGTGCATGCATGCCCAAGATCCCAAGTGGAGAACGGAGAAGGAATTGCGCCA
>NW_006159726.1:342198-343583 GCF_000334495.1 Tupaia belangeri chinensis
GGAAAAAGAAATAAAAACCCCAAAGAAAGAACAAATAAAAAAGAAAGAAGATGACAACAATGACTACAGGCAGGAAAAAATACTTCAAAAAAGCACTTATAGTCTTAGATAAGGGAAGAAATCATGAGGGCTGGCAGGACCAAAGAGAAAGCTCTAAATAAAAAAATAAAATCCAGGGAACAAAGTACAATAGGAGAAATGAGAAATTTAACAGAGTTTTCATTTAAAAATTAATGAAATCTCCTCCAAAAATAAAAGACAGAAACTGTACCCTGTAGAGAAACTGTACCCTGGAGATCTAATATATAAATAATAAAACTTAGGGAAAAAAAGAGGGAAAAAGGATAAAATTCAATAAATTATTACAGAAAAATTCCAAGAAGAGAAGACTATGAGTTGCTCTTTTGAAAGGACCTACAATGTGGCCAGCACCCTGCCACAGTGGTTAAGGAGCTAGGTTCCACACAGACAACTATGGTTAGAGAACCAGCTTCGGTGGCTTTAAAAACACGCTGGGTGCATTTTTGTCCATGCCTCAAGTCCTGAACGGATAGAGAGGAATGAGAAGGGACTGCAGAGCAATCATGCCTCAATGCAGGTGTGAGGGCACATGCTCTCTGGTTAAAGAAAGGAGGGGGGAGACCAGCAGATGGCATAATGGTTATATCACTGGACTCCCACATAGTCAGATGCAGTTCAAGTCCTGGACCCGGCAGCTTAAAACTCTTGCTGGGTGCATGTACATGCATGCCCAAGATCCTGAGAGGAGAATTGAGAAGCATGGCCATCCCGCCTAGGGAGTGATTTCTCGCTTTGTGTCTTTGTCTCTCCAGTGAGTATACATGCCCAATAGCAAAAGAAAAGGAAAAAAAAAAGAAAAAGGAGAGGGAGGGAGAAGAGGGAAAGGGAATGGGAGGAGAAAAAAAGGAAGGGAAGGAAGAAAGAAAGAAAAGAAAGAATAACCTATGACATGTAATTCTAGTAATAAAGCAAGAGAACACTGTTTTCAAAATTCTGATGGAAAATTATTTCCAACATAGAACTATATACCTAGTTTAACTATACATTAGGAGGGTAGAATGTAAGCATGTGCAGATATCAAAGTCTCAAAAAAAAAAAGTTATCTCCCAATGACCTTTCCTAAAAAAGACACAGAGTATATACCAAGGAAGAATATACGGTTTTACTGAAATAAAGAAGAAAGGCCACAGGAATACCAAAGATAAAGAAAAAGGGAGATCCCAGGATAGAAGTTATCTATACTCCAGGTCTGCTGAGATCTGTTATTAAAATACAGCTGCCCTTATTCTCAATGTGAGAAAATTCATAATCTGGGCTTGGTTTTTCTTTTTTTCTTTTTTTCTTTTTTTTTTTTTTTTTTCCGC
>NW_006159726.1:343754-358340 GCF_000334495.1 Tupaia belangeri chinensis
AACTGCGGTCGACTATGTGGGAGTCCAGCAACATAGCCATTACGCTAACTGCTGGTTCCCTGGGCTTGGTTTTTCTTGACCATGTTCTGAGTAAGTCCTATTCTACTCTCGATCTACATTTTATAAAATGGGTGGTGTGAGGGTTCTCATTTTATCCCACCAAAGGGTTAAGTCTTCTGCTTTCTTAAGCTTCTGAAGTGTCCACTATCTGATCAAGTTTCTGACAGATTTTATACTATCTGGTCCACATTAGTTTTCTCAAATGTCCTCTCTATGACTATTATGTTTGACAAAAATCATACATGCCCATCTTTCCCCAAAATGGTCATCTGTAAACTGTTGAGGAATAGAAGCCAGACTATGACCCAGAGTCTCTAGTTTAGTTTTCCCAATCCTGAGAGTCTTCTCCAATACTGACAATATGACCTTTACAAAATGAAACAGTATCTTACTGATGGACATTTTCATCAGTCACTAAAGGAAAAGAGAAAGAGGTAAGAATTTTTTTTTTTTAAGGCAAGGGAACATTACATAATCAGATAGAGGTTATACTTATGGAAAAAGAGAAGAGAATACAATTGGAGAGGGACCAGCAGTTAGCGTAATGGCTATGTCGCTAGATTCCCATGTAGTCAACAGTGGTTCAAGTCCCGGACCCAGTGGCTTAAACTCACGCCGGGCGCGTGTGCGTGCGTGCCCAAGATCCCAAGAGGAGAAAGGAGGAAAAGGGATTGCAGCGTGGCCATCTCCCCTGGGGGGTGATTTCTTGCTTGCTGTCTCTGTGTCGCTCTCTGTCTGTTTGGCGAGTGCACACGCCCTATAGCAAAAACCTCTCAAAAAAAAAAAAATTGGAGAGAACACAGGCTACAGTACCAGTGCCACTCTATTCCTTAACCTGTATAATAAGTAAATGGGTGTAAATTTTAATAGTCTTTAAACCATATGGTACATATACTTTCATACATTCTTCTCATGTATAATACACTGCATAGTTTAAAGGAGAAAAAGGTATTAAGGACTAGAAACCAGGAAAGAAAGTTTTGCAACATGCTTCATGTTAACATTCACTAGTCAGTGATCAAATTACTTCAACAAAGAAGTAAAATATCATCTTCTGTATGAGGATATGAAGTACTGAATAAAAAAACATTAACCAAAAATGGACATTAACATATTCCAAAACTCCATATATAAAGCTTCCATATCATTTACTGTTAAACAGCCAAAATATATATGAATACTATATTGAAAACTTTCTGAATATATTTTAATTACCGAAGCATTGTCCCAAAGTATTATCATGTATCTGAACAAGTAACTTTTACATTTGAATAATGTTGACCTTTTTTTTACAAAAAGATAATGCCAACCAATCTATCATTAGGTCATTAGACCACAAGTAATTTTTCCAGTTGTGGCTAAGTGCTGGTTTTAAGACATCCCTCATTCCCTAGTTCTTCATGGTATAGCTAGTTCATGAAGGTCATTAATAATGGTCTTCATTTTTTAAAAAAAAGGCACACCAAATTATCAAACTAGCTGTAAAAACATAGTCAAACAAGAGTCTGTACAGTGAATGGCATAACCAACACTCATTTATTTCCAACCCCACTCACAATCCCCTTCACTGATCTGAGAAGTATCAGTACCTGACAATCTCAAAGACTATTTTAGTCCAGAAATGAGCACATGAGCTCAAGTGGCCTGATTGCCACTAATTTGTAGATGACAATCATGGGATCTACTATTAGATATGAACAATAAAGTTGATATAATCAAATATAAGCACAAATGGAATTATCTTAGAATGAAATCAACAGAAGACAATAGAGGAAACAGAAGGAAACACCTGGATCCTTCTAGACTTCTAATTATGCATAGAACACATCTATGAACTTCCAATTACATTAAATAATAAATTTCTTTATTGTTTAAGAGAAAATTAAGTGTTTTATATTTCTGCATAAAATCATCCTAATCAGGACTATCAGGTGGCATAGTGGTTAAGAAACTGGACTCCAGTGGAGTGGATGTGATTGGAGTGTCAGATCAGGTGGCTTGAAACACAAGTCTGGCACACTGTGTGTGTGTGTGTGTGTGTGTATATGTCCCAAATCCCAAGAGAATGGAGGAAAAAAAAATGTGGCACAGCTATCCCCCCTGGGGAGTGATTTCTCACTTTCTGCTTCTCTGTCTCTCTGGCAAGCGCGATCACCCTATAGCAAAAATTTCTCTCTTAAAAAAAAAAAAAAATCCTTGGGACCAGCAGGTAGCGTAACAGCTATGTCACTGGACTCCCATGTAGTCGACCGCAGTTCCCGTCCTGGACCCGGTGGCTTAAAACTCACGCCAGGCGCATGTGCGTGCGTGCCCAAGATCCCGGGAGGAAAACGGAGAAGGGACTGCAGCATGGCCATCCCCCCAGGGGTGATTTCTCACTTTCTATCTCTGTCTCTCTCTCTTGTCTGTCTGGCGGGCGCACGGGTCCTATAGTAAAAACCTCTCCAAAAAAAAAAAAAAAAAAAAAAAAAATCCAAATCAATAGAAGTCTAAGTTCATGACAATTTTATGCAGTCACCATATCAAACCTGGAGATTGCCCTTTTAATGATGTTATGAAATTTCAACGAATTTGGAGGATACGTTTTCAATAATCTGATTAATAATAGATAGCATGACATCTTGCAAAGTAACAAAGGTTAGGGTACAAGAAGCCTGTGTGATTAATAGTGGGGGAAACATGGCATCCATACAACAATATGGTGAACTGAGAAATAAACAGGAACTCTCAAATTCAAAGTCACAATGTTGATACTCCAACATGCAGGAACAGATTTGTAATTGGGTCTTTTGTTATCTTTCCACTTTTTTACACATTTTTTCAACAATTATACTCTATTCCCATTAGGACTGGCACCTTACTTTAAGAAATATTTTAATACATTTTATGTTTCCTAATCCAAATAAATCATTAAAACTCTATAAAGGTTATAAAAGTAACCATCACCAGAGCCTTTCTATAGTGAAATAGTTTTAACCAAAGCACACCCCTTATTCCTATAAGTTACCTCTACACAAAAAAGATTCCTAGTTATACTGTAACTAGATTTTTCTCAAGTTATTAATAGAGACTGAAGGAAATCATTTATTTGGAAATCTTTATAATGGTTAAAACCTATTTCAGAATGATTATACCAAATGGATTTAAAAAACTGATTAATTTTGGAGACACCAAGTTCAAGATGTATTATTGGACCATACATACATACTTTATGTTCTTATGCTATAAATATCCCAAGATGGAGTATTGTGACTTGACCCAAGAAAGACAAAAAGAAAGCTAGCTCACCATGCTGTAACTTCTCAACATTAGCAACTCTTAGCATATAGCTTGCTCTAATTATCTGTAACTGCTTAGGACTAAAACAACCAAAGTTGTTCTGCCCAAAAGTAACAAGCCAAAAAATGATCAATTGCTTGAAGGAGGAAAAAGTAGAAAAATGTACTACTTCTAGCTCACCATGAAATGTGAAGAAACTACTTTCTGGGGCTGGCAGGTGGTATAGTGGTTAAGGGCACTGGACCCCCACATGGCCAACCACAGTTCAAGTCCGGACCTTGTGGCTTGCTTCCTCACTCCCCCCTTGTCTTTCTCTCATTCTGCCCCTCTTTGGTCAAATTAAAATAAATAAATAAATAAACAAATAGTTATAAAATAATTCTTTTTAAAAAAAGAAATAACTTTCTAAATATTTTAATGTTTTTGTACTAATTATCAAAAATGACTAGCTCCAACTATTTTTTTTTCTTCTGGAATTCTTACTATCTATTCCCTAAGTCTTGTATCTTTTTATAATTTTGCTGTACACTCTAAGGCAATATGCTACTTGGTCTTCTAAGCAACTAATTTAATTCAGTGATTCTCTTCTCCTACAATTTACCATATATATTTCTTCTGTTAACTACTTTGCTCCTAAGATCCATCACAAATATTCATCTGAATATATATGCTTGTCCTTCAACTTAAGGCACTGTCTCAGGTTTACCTTGAACCCAAAGAAATCACTGTACCATCTTCATGGCGTAAGGCATTTTGTAACACAGCCTCTTCAGCTATTTGGTTTGGCAGAGGTTACTGGGTTAGCTTGGAGTTAGAAGTATTGGGTCATCCAAAAAGTCAGGAGTATTCTGTGTATTTTAAACAAAAATGTGTCATAACTTTTCTGACAACCCAATAGAAAAGAAGTATGATAGACACTGTGAAGATCATTCAAATTCCACTTCAAGGAAGAACTGTTAGGAATCCTGTTTGCTGACGGTATCTTATTATGAGCTTCTACAAGAGCTGCAGAGAACTACCATGCAAAAGCCACACACCTTCCCAGGCTGGCTTACATCCAATATCAAATCATTGGAGTATGAAGGCCAGGCCATTTGGCCTAACCTGGTATAGCTATGAAGGGGCCAGTCTAGCTCCAGACCTCAACATCGAGTTGGCCAAGGCTGTTACAGCTTAATTTCTCCCTCTGTCCAATATTGGATCTATCCTCCACCTTCAATAGGTATAGATTTTAAAAGGAATTTCTTATTAAACATACAGCATCATTTATACTATATTCTCCTCCTGAGGAATCCAACCTACAACAATACAGCAAGTGCTCTGAGCTTCCACTTTCATATAATCCTCTAACAATTACTTTTTTTAGGCCAAATTCCTAGAAGCAAAATCAACTGACTGAAAATTAAACTTTGCACACATTAACAGCCAGAAAGGCTAAGAAAATATTTTCCAAAGCTCTTTTCCCTTCTGCTTCAAATTTATCTGAAATGACACAAAATTTAAATGAATTAAATCCATAACAATAATGATAACGAAGTATACCACTTGTAGGCCAAAACTCCAGGAAGTCCTTTAAGAAAGAAAGAAGGTGAAATCAGAATGACAAATGTAAGGCTAGAAAAACCACAGTACAATTTGCATACATAACTAATTCTATCATTTTCTTCTGTAGAAGTAAAAGCAGTTTTTTTACAAGGTACTAAATTCAGAAAAACTGCAGAGCACAGAAGATATTATACAAAGATGATAATGAATCAAGGAAAATAATTAAAGAACTGTCTTCAGAATAGCAAGGCCAGTAAGTCCCCTAAATATATATACCTGAGAAGTTTGCTCACAGAAGTGTATGTTCAGTGCATGGTTTATGTTTATTGTACAAAGTTATAAAAACCTATTTGCCTGTGGCTGGTATTTTTTCTCTATTTTAATCTTGTACTGGTTCCAAAGAGAAGAGGAGAAAGCAGCTTGAAGAAAAAATGCCTCTGTAAATTGGTAGTGGTGATGATGTGAGTGTGTTGGTGGAAGGAGGTGTGCTATTAGAGAATGGTTCTAGTTTTGGACTTGCAGAAAGATAAATAGAATAGAAAGAAAGTATTCAATAATGAGTATTTTAAATGAAAAAAGGTAAGTGGAATGTGGCTAAAAAGAGACTCAAGGAAGCTTTTTAAAAAACAAATAACTCACATCTAAGAAAGAGAAGACATCAACTTGAAATATTAAAATACACATTTATATATTTATACCTCTGCATCCATTCTTTCTTTCCTTGTTCTCCTAATATGAATTAACGAAGCTACCACCTACCTATCAATGGTCAGTTCATCTACACAACAGTAAATGAATTTCAGAGCACATCTTTCCAAAGGCTTAAATCCTTAGGTTAGCTTTCTCTTCTCCCACAGGACTAATTCCCCCCCCCAGCCAGTTTGCCAACAGTCTATTTGCCACATGCCTCCAACTTTCCAAAAGAAAAAACACCTCTAAAACAAATGTCCCTGGATTCTCCATTACTTTCATAGTCAATTTTTTTATAAATGAGTCTAGCTTTCTGTTTATGTACTCTCAAAGTATTTTGTTCTCTAAGTACGTAAAGGTATAGCACTAATATTAATTAGTAGACTGCATAGAATTCTCTGTATGTTTTTTGATATAATTTCCTTTAAATAAATTGTGAAGTGTAATTTAAGATATCTAATAAAGTATTAAGCAATTGTTAATGCCTATTATCCTGTTGAGCTCAAGTAATTTTGCTAAGTACTAATCAGTTTCACATAATAATTGTAAAACTCCTTAGCTACCATCCAACATCTCCTCCTCCCTTTTATAGATCAGAAGACAGACGCTCAGGGATGTTTATATAATCTGTTAAAGGTAATACAGCTATAAATAATAGAACTGAGAGAGCTCGGAAATAAGCCCGACTTCAAATTTCATAGAGTATGCCTGTCTCAGACGAAAACTACATTTTCATTAAGAAAATGTTCACTTGACCTAAATGTGGCATAATAAAGCAAAAACATGAAATACCAACAGTCCTTCACTCTGGCCCTGGAACTACTTGCCAGGTATTCTGTCCACTAAACATTTGTTGAAAACAAGCAGAATCCATCCATCCACCACTTCACATCAAGACACTGACTATAATCAAAAGGTTAAAATGTCCTTGATTCTAAGAACAGTTTTCCTTTGCTGTGAATTTTTCCTTTCACATAGGAGAGTGGTATATAGGGGTGCTTTTAACTTCCTAAGTGAGAAATGGTCTGATTCATGACCTTGATACCATGAAAAGAGTTAATCTTAGGAGACTGACTACCTTTAGATAGTTGATTCACTTATTTTAAAGGAAAACAATTTTAAATAAATAAAAAACTGATTTTGTCCAAGGATCAGCTGATGTGTAATAATCTCTCTGTATTTCTGTATTATTTACCATTACAATAACATGGCTACTGATAAGATTTTCATTCAAATGTTTCTCTAGCTAAAATATGGGTCATTGGAAGTCATGTCGTATTTTTCTATGTTTCTCTATGCAGAAGTGCATCACGACTTTTCTGATGACCCAATGAAATCTAAACCCAGGCTAAAAATAGGAAAATATTGAGTTTCTATTACCTTTCCAACGTATCCAGCATTGTATAAATAGCTAGATCTCAAACTAGCTTACTTTCTATTATGGTAGAGCCTTTAAAGGACAGGGATTTTCATAAGGCAGAACAAAACCATATTGTACTGTTGCTAGTCACCAGTTTTACTGAACAGGAAACTTATTGATTTAACATGGAGTTATATGACATTTTTCCATTTCTATCTACTGTTCTTTCTCATCATTCAATATGTCCATGACCTCATTATTTCTTAGAAGTAAAAATGGTAGTATCCTTAAAAATAGACTACAAATAGTTACAATTACTTTAAATATTTATACATATAAATCAAACAAAATTGACAAGGGGAAAAATTACCTTTTGGATAATCTTCCAATAAGAGGTTGAAGTGACCTAATTGACAAAAGAAATCAGACTCCACTTTTCCTTCAGCTTTTAAGATTAGAGATTCGTAGCAGCGAACAGCCTAGAAATAAAAAATACATATATTTAAGGAAAAAAAGCTTCTAAAATGCATTTCCTACCTAAAGTAACATATCTGTATCATCTATTTAAATCACCATAGAAATCTATATATTTCACTTCTATCTCAGACATATTCAATGCAGCATTCTTTGGAAAGAACAACTTCTCTAGCAATTAAAAGAACCACTAGTTACGGCATAATTGCTCTTCCCGTTTATGAAATGGAAGCAAAACGGGACAAATAAGATAATGTGAAAAAATACTGATAATGCTTATAAAACTTACAAATGTAAATTACTACCATGGTCCCTGTTAATACAAAGAAAACTTTTCTTTGTAAAAGAATACAAATGATACCCATCTTTTCCATTGGTGAGAATTTTATCAAATTCTATGAGAATTAAATAAATTCCTAGAGGTAACAGTAGCTACTATTTATACGAAACAGTTACTTTCTGCCAAAATCTCTGCCAGTTTTAAACTATTATGAATTGCTTTTTGCCCTTTTTTTTTTTTTCTTTTTTGAGGTTTTTGCTATAGCATGTGGGCTCACTGGAGAGACAGAGACACAGAAAAAGAGAGAAATCACATCCCAGGGGTAATGGTCACACCACAATCCCTTCTCCTACATTCTCTTCTCGGGATTTTGGGCACACAAGAACACAGGCCCAGCATGAGTTTTAAACCATTGGGTCCAGGATTCAGACTGCAGTCAGCCATGAGGAAGTCTAGTGCCTTAACCATGATACCATCCGCTTTTTGACTGTCTTCTCCTTGTAAAATACTTCAAACATACTAACTCTAATTGTATTCCTAATTCTTCCCTCCATCTCCAATACATACATGTATATGGACTCACTCTCACATTTCCTTCCCTGAAGAAAAAGATAACATATTATGTGAAAAATGTTGGTTCTTTTTTAGTACCCCAGGAGACTGTGGGAGAATATGAATGATGGAAAGAACACAGTTCCAGAGTCTGCCTACAAATTCCAGTTGTACTTTTGCTAAAGATTAGGAGGACCTTACCCCTCTTAGTTTTGAAAACACCCCATAGACTTACTAAAGGATTAAAAGTAAAAAAACTGGTCTATGGGCTTGTAACGATACTTAACACGCAATAGGTACTTAATAATTATTTCTTGGGAACCAGCAGTTAGCGTAATGGCTATGTCGCTGGACTCCCACGTGGTCGACCGCGGTTCGTGTCCCGGACCCGGTGGCTTAAAACTCACGCTGGGCGCGTGTGCGTGCGTACCCAAGATCCCGAGAGGAGAATGGAGGAGAAGGGATTGCGGCGTGACCATCCCCCCTGGGGGGTGATTTCTCGCTTTCTGTCTCTATGTCTCTCTCTGTCTGTCTGGTGAGCGCACGCGCCCTACAGTGAAAATCTCTCCAAAAAAAATAAAAAAATAATTATTTCTTCACTTGTCACATCTTAAGCTTCCAAATAATTTTGTCAAAATTTTCCTACTAAAAATGAAATGCTCCATAATGTTTCTCTGTTACAATTTGTCCTGGAGTAATTAGAGTTAAGAATGATGTGTGGTTTCTCAAATCTCCAGGTACATGCCCAAGAACACACCCCAAGTTTGGTGCCTACAAAGAAGAAACTCACAGTATGCCACTCACTTCCCTACCACTTGTCTGACCAGCTGGAGGAAGGTAGAAGGGGTCTACAGCCTGGCCTAAGCATTATTTACTACCCTGCCCCACAACAGCCCCATCAAAAAGAAGAAGGAAGGGGCTTTCCAACCAGCTGGTGTACCACTGACCACCAGACCCCTCTGCCCAGAACCAAAGCAAAGTAACTGAGGGGTGGGGAGAGTGTCTGTCTCACTGCATGCAACCTGTGCTTCTACCTTACATTGTGTCGTCCAAACCTCAGCCCTGGGTCACATTGGAACCAGAGACTTTAAGAGTTTCAACCAACTAAGAATAGTGTAGCTATGGAAAAATTCTTTCCCAACCCCTCCTCTAGAGTAGAAAAAAAGAGAAAAAAATCTCCTCTTTAAATCTGAACCCCAAAACTCCCACCAAAGATTCCAGCACTGCCACTCAGACTAGGAAATGAGATATGACTAACACATGCCATAGGAAAGAGCACAACTATACAGCTGCAGTAACCTATCCCAAAAAAGGACAGAGTGAATACTTCACCAGATACCTAAAACTCAAAGCAGAGACCCAAGAAATGAGAAAACCAGGAAGTATCTCTCCCTCAAAGGAACATAGTAACTCCTCACCAACAAAGGATAACACACAAAAAAATCACAGAACGAATAAAATGAATTCAGAATATTTGTCATAACAAAACCCAATGTCTTGAGAACTTAATGAGAAGTGAGAAAATCATTCCATGACCTGAAAGAGGTATTCCATAAAAAGATAGGCACCCTAAAATAGAATTAAAAGGAACATCTGAAAATGAAGAATGCAACCCTGAAAAACAAAACATCCCTTGAAAGTATTAACAATATATTAGATCATGGGAACCAGCAGTTAGCAAAATGGCTATGTCCCTGGACTCCCAAGTAGTCGACCGCGGTTCGCGTCCCAGATCCGGTGGCTTAGAACTCATGCCAGGCGCGTGTGCGTTTGTGCCCCAAGATCCTGAGAGGAGAATGGAGGAGAAGGGATTGTGGCGTGACCAGCCCACCCCCGGGGGGGTGGGGGGGGGTGATTTCTCGCTTTCTGTCTCTATGTCTCTCTCTGTCTGGCGAGCACACGTGCCCTTATAGCGAAAACCTCTCCCCCCCAAAAAAAGTATATTAGATCATGCAGAAGAAAAAAATCTCTGACTTTAAAGACAAAACCTCCAATTTATTCCAAGTTACAAAAAAGAATAGAGGGGCCAGCAAGTGGTATGGTGGTTAAGGGTAGTGGACTCCCACATGGCTGACTGCTGGTCGAGTCCTAGACCTGGTGACTTGCTTTCTCAATTTCTTTCTCTTTCTATCCCTCACTGTCCCTCTCTGGTCAAATTAAAATAAATAAATAAAAGTTAGATAAAATAATTATTTGAGAAAAAAAAAAGAATGCAAAAAAATTTTAAGTGAAGACAATGTAAGAGAAAGTCTAGACACCATTAAGCAGCCTAATATCTGAATATGGGTATTCCAGAAGGCAACAAGAAGGGTTAAAGGCATACCAAACTTATTCCATGAAATGTTATATGAAAACTTTCCAAGTAAAACAAGACATATGGACATCCATATAAGGAATACAAAGAACACCAAACAGATTCAAAATGCTCTCTAATGTACATACATCAAGGCCAAACTGATAAAAATCGATGATGGAGACAATATTCTAAAACTGTCAAGAGAGAAACGTGGAGTTACTCACAAAAGTTATCCCACTAGACTAACCTCAAACCTCTCAACTGAAGCACTGCAGGCAAGGAAAGAATTAAAACATATTTAACCCCTGAAGAAAAGCACTTTCAGCCAAGAATGCTATATGCAACAAGTGAGTAGTAAAATCATTCCCAGATAAACAAAAACAAAGAATTCATCAACTCTAGATCAGTTCTTCAGGGAATGTTTAAGGGAATGTTACATCAGGAAAACTAAAGGGAGATAAAGAGAAATGAAAGATTACAAATAACTTTAAAAATTACTAACAAAATGACAAAAATAAAACCACAAATACCAATAATAATGTTGAACATTAATAGATTAAATTCCCCAATTAAAAGTGAGAGACTATACTAACAATGAACAGACTGAGGCTGAATTGAAGAATGCAATCCCGATGAAAACATCCACCCCCAACCCCCCAAAAAAAGCCTAGGAATAAAACTAACCCAAGAGGTGAAAGACCTCGTCAAGGAAAACTATGAAAAACTGAGAGTAAAAAAAACGTATGGAATTTAAAAATGGAAAGATATTTGTGCTCCTGGACTAGAATCAATATAATCAAAATGCCAATTCTCCCCAGATTAATTTACAAATATAATGCAATTTTAATTAACTTAACATTGATAGTCTTTACAGAAATAGTAAACAATCATAAAATTTATCTAGAATTGGGAAACAGCAGTTAGCGTAATGGCTATCTCACTGGACTCCCACGTAGTCGACCGCGGTTCGCGTTCCGGACCCGGTGGCTGAAAACTCAAGCCGGCGCGTGTGCGTGCGTGCCCAAGATCCCTAGAGGAGAATGGAGGAGAAGGGATTGCAGCAAGACCATCCCCCCAGGGGGTGATTTCTCGCTTTCTGTCTCTATGTCTCTGTCTGGGGAGCGTATGCGCCCTATAGCGAAAACTTCTCAAAAAAAAAAAAATTATCTAGAATCATAAAAGTCACCCAGGCAATACTGTGCAATAGGAATAAAGTAGGAGGCATAATATTACTCAACCTCAAAATATAAAGTTGAAACCGAGCAGAGACCCCCCTAAGAGAGATGTGTCCTCAGTTTCCCGTTCAGTTAAAGAAAAAGTAAGAATTTCCCAAACTAAAAATTAATATGGGTTAATTTAAAACTAAAGTGTATTTTCTAAGGTTCTTGGAATACAAGGTCCATTTACATTGTAAAGGCCCAGAGTAGGGGTAGGGCTTCAGACTTTGGTTATGATAATGAAACAACAGGGGCCATGAATAATAGGGGCCATTTGACCTCTAAAAACTCTCAAAGGAAAGATAAGGTTTTCATTTCAATATTTGTAGTATGGAAACTGAGGGCTGCAAGCTCAAAGACCCCAAGCTAAATGGCTCCAGAAACCTAAACAGAAATTTGATTATCTAAGACCTCACTAATAATCAAGAATGCCCAGGACATGATCCCACGCCTGGAAGCTCTGCCCATAATTTTGCCCTTAAAAAGGCATGTGGGGAACAGTTCAAAGAGACCTGGTCTTTTCAGCAATAGCTACCCACTCCACTTGCCTTGCATTTTCTTTGTGATAAAGCTGTACTTTCCTTCATCACACCATGTGCCTATGGCTTGGTTTTATAGGACTTGGGTGAGCAAAACTGATTTGAGTTCAGTAAAGTTGTGATCAACAACACAAAACAAAAGCACAGTACTAGCACAAAAGCAGACATATAGATCAATGGAACAGAGTACAGAATTCAGAAATAAACTCCCAAATATAAAGTCAATGACCTTTAACAAGGAGCACAAGACAATGCAGTGGACAATAGTCTTTTCAGCAAAGGGTACTGTAGGAACTGGATGTCCATATGCACAAAAATAAAACTGGACCCCTACCTCTCGCTATTAACAAAAATCAATTCAAAACGGATCAAAGATTTAGATGTAAAGGCTCAAATTATCAAAAATTTAGATGAAAAGGCTCTAACTATAAAACTAATAATAGAAAACAGGGAAAATTGTTGACGACACTGGAGTAAATAAGATGCCGAAAACACAGGCAATAATTCCAAAAATATACCAAGGAGATTACATCAAACTAAAAAGATTCTGCACAGCAAAGAAACAAATAAAGAGACAATATAAAGAAGGCAAGAAAATATTTGTAAATTTTCACTAAGTGACTGAAAACCACAATATAAGGGAACTCAAGCATTTCAGGCACCCCCACCCCAAAAAATCTAATTTAAAAAATGGACAAATGAGCTTAATAGACAACTCTTTAAGTAAGGCATACAAATGGCCAACATGCATATGAAAAATATTCAACATTCCTTATCATAAGGGAAATGGAGATGAAAACCACAATGAGATATCACTTAACACTAGAGAGACTGGCTATGCTTTAAAAAAAAAAAATCAAGAATTATAACTGCTGCAAGGCTATGGTGAAAAGGGAACCCTCCTACACTGTTGGTGAAAACTGTAAATTAGTACAGTCACTGTGAGAAGTAATAGGAGATTTCTCAAAAGCCTACAGGTAGGGAACCAGTAGTTAAGTAATGGCTATGTCGCTGGACTCCCATGTAGTCGACCGCGGTTCGCGTCCCGGACCCGGTGGCTTAAAATTCATGCCGGGCGCGTGTGCGTGCGTGCCCAAGATCCCGAGACGAGAATGGAGGAGAAGGGATTGCTGCGTGACCATCCCCCTGGGGGGTGATTTCTCACTTTCTGTCTCTCTGTCTCTGTCTGGCGAGCGCACGCGCCCTATAGCAGAAAAATCTCTCAAAAAAAAAAAAAAAAGCCTACAGGTAGAATTACCATATGACACAGTAATCTCACCCTCTGATATGTACCCAAAGGATAGGAACACTACTCAGTGGAAAGGACACTTGCATGTTCATGTTTCTTGCAGCATTACTCACAGTGGCTAAGACATGGAACCAACCTAAGTGCCCAAGAACCAATGACTGGACTGAAAAACTGTGGCACATATACACTATGGAATATTACTTGGCCACAAAGAACAATGAGATCCTGTCATGTGATTCAAAGTAGATGAATAATGAGTATTTAGTGCTGAGTGAAATAAGCCAGACTCTGGGACCAGCAGTTAGTGTAATGGCTATGTCGCTGGACTCCCACGTAGTCAACCGCGGTTCGAGTCCCGGACCCGGTGGCTTAAACTCATGCCAGGCGCATCTGTGTGCGTGCCCAAGATCCCGAGAGGAGAATGGAGGAGAAGGGTTGCAGTGTGGCCATCCCCCCTGGGGGGTGATTTCTCACTTTCTATCTCTCTGTCTCTGTCTGTCTGGCGAGCGCACACGCCCTATAGCAAAAACCTCTCAAAAAATAAATAAATAATAAGCCAGACTCTGAGAGACAAACACTATCTATCTCTGCTCAGTATATACTGAAAGCCTATACTCTACAACAGAAACAGAATGATCTGAAGATATGATAGTAGGGAGAATAAGTGTAGATATCAGAGATTGTAATGAGTGGGTAGAAGGGGCAAAAGGACGAAGAAACACTTAATAGACATAGAATGTAAAGTTCTCTATTGAAAGTGATATACATGGTAATATCCTTGATTTGATTGTCACATACTGCTTGCATTATTTTGAAAAACTAATACTGAAAACTATAGAGATGTGCAATGATTTAATGGAAATAAGATATCCTAATTTTTTAAATGGGGGAAATAACTAATCATTTACATTATCATTAAAAATTCCTTCTACCACCATTTCACAAGCTTTCCTTGGATCAGAACATGTGACGTGGGACAGCGCACCCACACAGAATGCCTTCACTTTTCCTCTTCAATGAAATAAGAGAGGAAACGCCTATGAAA
>NW_006159726.1:358364-374099 GCF_000334495.1 Tupaia belangeri chinensis
CAAAATGTATATCCAAAAATTTACCCAAACAAAGCACATACATAAATTATAAGTTTGGAGAATTCATCCTAAACAAAAGACATTCCAGGGTGATTCTAATCTCTTTAAAACCTGAGGTTTATAAAAGAACTGCCTTCAGTTCCTATTCCACTTTTCGCTATCTAAATGTGAGTATGTACCAAATCACCATCACTGAAAACTAATCATTCTGCTTCCCTATAATTAAAAGAATCTGAATGCTACAATGAAGTCTCAGAATTACTATAATTTGGAGGCATAAAATTTTAAGATACTCTTTTATTTAAGTCATATATAATTCCTATCTGGCAGATGGTTAGAGTACAAAAATATGAATTATTACAGTGCTTTATAATATCAGAGAAACCTACGAAGCTATTGGACTATAGTTGATAATTTTTAATTTTACATAACATAAAATGGCTTTCTAAAGCTAATATTGGCATTGTAAATAATAAAGTACTCATTATAGTAGTTACTGTCTTTTTTTTCTTAAAATCAGTAAGGTATCTACAAACCTCCTATCATCTCTCTGAATTTCTTACAGCTGATTTAGTAATGACTTTACAAGCAAATAATGTATTCATGATAAAAAGGATTTAAGATAGAAACACAAATTTTCTTCAGGGTTGGCCCATAACCTAGTAGTTAAGGGAAGGTAGATCCCACATAGCAAACCATGGTTGGAGTCTCATCCTCAGTGACATGGAAATCTAGCCAGGTGTGTATGTGTATGTGTGCCCAAAATCCAGACAGGATGGAGAACTGGAAAAGAGTTTGCACTGGAGAAGACCATGCCCCATTAGGGGGTGCTTTTCCCTTCCTTCTCTACCTCTGGCAAACAAACACATCCTCTGGCGATTTAAATAACTGATTTTAAGGATAAGAAATTTGCTATTATATAATGATTAAAGCAAAAAAGATGCCAACACCCTACATACACTTTCCCTATTAGTCAATGGCACTACCAGGATCTTAATGTTACCTACCTTCCATTTCTATAAAACAAGTGAACACACCTAGAGTTAATATAAATAAGTGATCACTATGAAACATAACACCACGTAAAAACCAGAATGGGTAGATTTTAAATTCACCTACCCATACACTAAGGCTTAATTAACAAGTTCTTAGTAATTCCCCCAACAAAGTCACCATGCACCTACAAAATGAATGTTGGTAGTCAAAGATAATTCTCAAAGAGCCAAATATCAAACAAAATAAAAATGAACAAAAAGGATTAATTAAGTTTCCAAATGCTTTGTGTTAACACTTTATAGTAGAACTTAATTATTTGAAGTGTTTGAGGTAATTCTTTTTTTTTTTTTTTTGGAGAGGTTTTTGCCATAGGGCGTGTGCGCTGGCCAGAGAGAGACAGAAAGTGAGAAATCACCCCCCAGGGGGGATGGGCATGCTGCAATCCCTTCTCCTCCATTCTCCTCTCAGGATCTTGGGCACGCGCGCACACGCGCCTGGCGTGAGTTTTAAGCCACCGGGTACAAGACGCGAACCGCGGTCGACTATGTGGGAGTCCAGCGATACAGCCATTACGCTAACTGCTGGTCCCTGAGGTAATTCTGATATTAGATACATCTGAAGACTTGTAATTTTAAAGGGCATTTAAAGGAAAATAAACAAATAGGGATATTTCCAATAATATAGAACAGTATTATAAGACAATAACATAGAATAAAACACAGTGTTCTTTTAACAGCATTTTTAGTCTAAAAGCTGAAGATAAGCACAGGAAATGTATAATTCGTGGTTCTGATTTAGGACAAAGTTTAAGTTAAAAAAAATCTATAAACCAAAAATACTTCCAGTTAAGAGTCACTTTTATATTCTTGCTTTAAAAAAAAATTTATGTGCACAAGTAAAAATTATCCCATAATAAAGTATATAAAGTATGTCTGTACATAATTGCAAAGAAAAAGGACTAGATTATAAAACAGATGATAAAAAGTCTACAATTGACCAATAAACTCTTTTTCTCATTTTACTTCTCTTTTTTCTAGATTTTTAATAACTAAGCTGTATTTTTTGTTTTATAGGAATCATTAAAGAATTATTATACTTCCCCCTAGGATTCATCCTACACCTTTACTGCAAAAACAGTCAAAAAGTTGACTTAAAATCATTTATAGCAAGATAACATTATTCAACAGAGCATGTTCTGCCAAGATAAAAATATTCTATGATCTGCACTGTCCAATACACTAGTCATTAGATGCATGTGCCTATTGAGCACTAGAAACACAGCTAGTGCCAGTAAACAGCAGAATTTTTTAAAATTTCATTTCAATATTTATTTAAATTTAAATAAACATGTAGCCAAAGGCTATCATATTGGACAGTACAGATACAGGTAACTTTTAAAGTTGAAAAACAAATGAATATTAAATCCATATACTAAATATTACAAAACCAAAATGTCTTCAATGTCTTCTGTTTATAGCAGTAAATGAAGACTATAAAAATAATACCATATCTATCCCTACAAAAATCATTGCTGCATCCTATAAATTATTACAGCTGGTAGTTTGTATATTCTGTAATCCTTACTATCTACTAGGAAAAAGCACTGAGGGTCCACCAGCCCTGGCATAGCTGCAGCATAATATTGGGCCATATGGGAAGGCCCCAGGGTTCAGATCCTGTGTTGACCTGAACGCACCTGGTGTGCCCATGATCCTGGCACACTAGAAGAAAGGGGGAAGATCACCACATAGCAAGACCCTGTTGGGAGTCCCTATCTATCTCTCGCATACAGAAGGATGGGAGGGAAGGAGAAAGGAAGGAAACTTTTTTAAAAAGAGAGAAAATATTGAGAAGGAAAACAAATCAATAGTCATTAAACTTAGAACATAGGAAAGAGTAAGATCCTTTCAACCAGATTGGATGCCTTTCTCCCCCTTTATAGGACCTTTCTGCACAATGTTCACCGTAATATGTTCCTTGTAGTTACTTTATTTTTATTATTAGAAAAAAGTTACCCCAGAACAGTAATATTACCATTACCCTCTATTTCTAAACTTTCACAGATAAAGGTTAATAACAAATTTATTATTTTTAATGTTAAGTATTAATCTTTCATGATGAATGTCAATGCCTTGCTAAAATATAACATTGCTAATATTAATATTTTAGACTTGCTAAATATAGGCAACTTTTAAACAATTTTTTTCAATTTAAAGGATTAACAAAAATTACCTGGGTGAATACAAATGGTAGGAAAAAATGATATGGGTGTAATACCATAGTGATTTTGTTTTCCTTCTGTTGTTCAGTGGTAAGTGTGTACTGGTCAGAGGGAGGAAGACCAAAAGAGAAAGAGAAAGAGGAAGGAAAGAGGACAGAGAGAGAAAGCACCAACACCCAAACACCCCACTCCACCCGCAATGGTGGGTGGTCACATCTTAATCCTTTCTCCTACACTTTTTCCTGTCAGGATTTTGGGCCCACACACACACCCAGTATGTTTTTACAGCCTCCAGGGCCAGAATTCAAACTGCACTGGGGTCCCTTAATTGTCAAGCTACAAGGCAGGCCCTATTCCACAGTGGTTTTAAATCAACAAAAACTATTAAGTATAATAAAAACAAACATGCAGTCTTTATCATAATTTCCAAGACAGCCATGAACACACATGATGGTTTAGCAGCCAGCAGATTACTTAAAACAGATTAAGGGATTTAATAAGCAAACAACAGGTTAGTATGTTATTCATAAAATATGGCTACTAAAAAAGTATTCATGATCCAAATTAATGGTATATTATATTCATCAGCAACAATAACCACCTCACCAAGGTCTAATCTGATTAGATCTGTAACATTATCATTAGTTCTCCTTACCAAATTTTAACAGGTAATAACATACTGTGGGTGACAAGTTTGGTCAAGTATTGAAGCAGGCATGACCCCATCTTGGAGGAGCGACTCCATCTTGAAGGAGCGCCTCCATTATAAACTCTTAGATTCCTATGACTGGAAACTTGCCTTCTCCTCTGTGCCTAAGAGTAAACAGAGTAATTAACATTCCTATTGTCTTTAAATCCCACTCCTCTTAACTGCCCTAAAATGTTCCTTAGTGATGTAATCATAAACCAGGCCCCTTGCCCTGAGCCATGAAGACCATTAAGATTCTATCCTGTTTAGACAGAGATGGAACATCTGCTAAAGAATAACTAACCTGCTTTTCTTGCTTCTGTATTGTGCTTTTGCTTTCACATTGTTAAAACCCTACCCCCTACTTCTCCTCCATCTGAGCCCACTGCACCTTACCCTCATGAATCATCACATCATCCTGGATATGACTGTGCATTTTTCACCTTTATAAGGACCCCTCACCTTACACTCAGGGCTGTGGGGTTTTGAGAGAGTTGAGTCCCTCCCACCCTACCACCCTCCCACCCCTACCCCCACTCCCGTATGCTACAGGCTTCATCAATAAACTCCAATAAATTTGGCTATGTCTGGATGTCCTCTTATTTCTCACAGAATTAGACTATAATATTTGGAGTTCCCAGAGAGATCCCGTACCTGTCGGGTATGTGGGTAAACTCCAATAAATTTGGCTATGTCTGGATGTCCTCTTATTTCTTGCTAAATTAGACTATAACAGTATGAAAATTTTTTTAACAGTTTAACTCAGAAAAATCACTAGGGATGCTGTGGCTTTATTCAAACATTTAAAAAGCTGTCACTTAAGAGAGATTAACTGCACTATGGGTAGCTCCAAACATCAGAATAACAAATGGGTATAGCTTAAAACAAGTTAAATTCAGTTCAATCAGAAAGGAAAATTTAAACTCAACAAAAATTCAGTGGGCCATCTTTGGCTCATATCAACTCAAAGAATTAAAGCATAAATTACTAAGCCATTTCAGTGGAAGTTTAAAAAATGACTTCATACTTTGGATACAATTCTAAAGACACCCTAATTTTATTTACTATTTTTGAAAAGTTACACATCAACAATTCAAAAGACTGAAAACCTTTCTCCCAGTCCTAACCCCAATCACCAGTTTTCCTTCACATGAGAAAGGCATTTAAAACTCTACCTAATAGGCTATTTTGTGCAAATGTAAGTATATTTTTTTCTATTGTATTAGTAATATTTACATAGTTACATAAACATTTCAAAAAGTTGCTGCAGATCTACGTGTCCTAGATATTCTTTCTCTGCTCCTTTGTTAAGAAAATTCCTAGCTTTTTCCACTAAAAACTGGTACTAGACAAATCTGCCCACGTCCTCCACTACATTTTAATATAGTGCTGGAAGTCTTAGCCAATGCAATCAGAAAAGAGAACAATATAAAAGGCATTCAAAAAGGCAAAGAAGAGTTGAAAATATCTTTATTTGCAAATTACATATACTTAGAAGACCAAAGGTTTCCATGAAAAAACTTCTCCAAGTAATAAATGAATGCAGTAAAGTGGCAGGATACAAAATCAACATCCAAAAATCTATAGCATTTCTATATATGAACAACAACATGAAAGTAGTAGAGCTGAAGAAAAGAATCCCTTTTACCATAGCTGCAAAAATGTATAAGATATCCACAGATAAAACTAAGTCAAAGACCTTTACAAATAAAATTATGAAAATCTTTTAAAAGATGTTGAAAAACACATGAAAAAAATGAAAGGATATCCCATGTTCCTGGATTGAAAGAATTAACAATCAAAATGGGAATTTTATCCAAATTAATCTACATAGTTAAAGCAATTCCAATCAAAATACCAGAGACATTCTTCACAGATGTAGAAAAGGCAATGATAGAATTTGTCTGGAATCATAAAAAAAAACCTTGTATTGCCAAAGCAATTCTGCACAAGAAGAGTGGAGTGCGTGGCATATCACTCCCTGATCCCAAAATATACTATAAGGGTCCACCAGGTGGGCGTGGGGGTTAAGGGCACCGCACTCCCACATGGCTGACCACGGTTCCAGTTCCGGACTTGGCAACTTGCTTTCTCACTTTCTCTCTCTCTCTGACTCTGTTCCTCTCTGGTCAAATTAAAAATAAATAAACAAATAAAGGTAAACAATTTTTGGGACCAGCAGTTGGCGTAATGGCTTTGTCACTGGACTCTCACGACGTTGACTGAAGGGATTGCTGTGTGGCCATCTGTCCTGGGGAGTGATTTCTCACTTTCTATCTCTCTGTTTCTCTCTGTCTTCCTGGTGAGTGCACACGCCCTATAGCAAAAACCTCTCAAAAAAAAAATTGTCTGGAATTATAAGAGACCCCATATTTCCAAAGAAATCCCACATACGAAGAGTGGAGTAGGTGGCATTCACTCTCTAACCTCCAAATATACTATAAAACTGTGATAATCAAAACAGCATGACATTGTCACAAAAACAGACAGGTGGACCAAAGGAACAGAATAGAGACCCCAGAAATAAACCCCAAAGCTTACAGCCAATTGATTTATGACAAACTATACCAGTCAATCCAGTGGAAAAAAGAAAACCTTTTTAGCAAATGGTGCTAGAAAAACTAGGTATCCACCTGCAGAAAGATGAAACTGAATCCCCATCTTTTGCCATTAACAAAAATCAACTCAAAATGGATCAAAGATCTGGGGGGACCAGCAGTTGGCATGATGGCTATGTCGCTGGACTCCCATGTAGTCGACCACAGTTCGAGTCCCAGACCCAGTGGCTTAAACTCACACCAGGCATGTGTGCACATGTGCCCAAGTTCGTGCGAGGAGAATGAAGGAGAAGGAATTACGGTGTGGCCATCCCCCCAGGGGGTGATTTCTTACTTTATGTCTCTGTCACTCTCTGTCTTTCTGGCGAGCGCATGCGCCCTATAGCAAAACCTCTCAAAAAAAATAAATTTAAAAAAATTTAAAAACAAAAACTGAAAAAACAAAGATCAAAGATCTGAACCTAAGACCTCAAACTATAAACTATCGGTGGAAAACACTGGGGAAATTGGGAGACACTAGGGTAAGCAAAGACTTCTTAAATAAGACTCCCAAAGCACAGGCAATAATCTCTAAAATAGACAAGTGGGACTATATCAGATTAAGAAATTTCTGCACAACCAAGGACACAGTAACAGGTGTGAATTGACAACCCTCAGAATGGGAGAATATTATTGGCAAATATGCCTCAGACAAAAGACTTGTAACCAGAATACACAAGGAACTCATGCAACTTAACTGAAAATAATGATTAATCCAATTAAAAGACAGGAGAAGGAGCTGAACAAAAATCTCTCTAAGGAAGACATATGAACAGCCAAAAAGCATATGAGGAAGTACTCAACATCCCTTATCATAAGGGAGATGCAGATTAAAAGCTCAATGAGATATCACCTAGTCGCTGTCAGAATGGGGGAGATTAAAAATACTAAAAGTGGTGTTAGTGGGGATGTAGTGAAAGAGAAACTCTCCTACACTGTTAGTAGGAATGTAAACTGGTTCAGCCACTGTGGAAAACAATATGGAGGTTCCTCAAAGACCTACAAATAAAACTACCATTTGATCCAGCAATCCCACTTCTGAGTATCTACCCAAACGACAGGAGAATGCACAGTTGGAAAAGCACTTGCACATCAATGTTTACTGCAGCATTATTCATGATCGCTAAGACATGGAACCAACCTCAATGTCCACAAATGGATGAATGGATGGGCAAAGTGTGGCATATATACTCTATGGAATACTACTCGGCCATAAAAAAACAACAAGACCCTGGCATTCAATAGAAAGTGGTCAAATATGGAGGATCTATTGCTGAGTGAAGCAAGCCAGGATATGAAAGAAAGATATTATATGTATCCACTCAATATATACTGACTATCTGCAATTTATGGTAGAAATCGAAATACTGGAGGGTGTGAAAATAGTTAGGGATGCTGAAGACAGTGTGGAATGGGGCAGGGGACAAGGGATGAGTATAGAAAAGGATAGCAAGAGAACAAATAGAGAGGTATGACATTAGTGGGACACAGAAATGGTTTATTACCTGTTGATAACCTATACAGTATTCTCAACTAGATTGGTCTGAGAAGTATTACATATTGGGTAAATAATTTTTTAATTATATTTAATTGTATTTATTCATTTTTTTTTTTTTTTTTTTTTTGAGCAGTGAGAGACACACACAGAAAGAGAAAGAGAGGGAAAGGGACAAAGTAAGCCACCAGGTCCGAAACTCGAACCATGTGGGAGTGTCCAGCACCTCAACCACCGCGTCACCTGCTGATCCCATATTGGGTAAATTTTTTAAACAAGCCAAATGATATACAGTGGTTGAATGTTTTAAAAAATAATAATAATCTGAAAAAATTATCAAAAGCTATTTAATGATAAAGATGCGGATAGTAATGTCTTTGTCTTGACTGACATGCATGGTAATCATGCTAGAAAAAGAAATGTAATATACTGTAAAGATATATGTTATTCAATGTAATATAAAAAGATTATAACAAAATTTAAAAAAAAAAAAAAAAACAGAAAAGAAAATCCCTAAGCTTAATTATGCTTCCTAAACTTAATTAGGCACAAGTTTACACAGAATAAAGTCTGATGTTCCTATCCATCCTTATAGGTATGGCCTTGTGATTAAGTATTGCCCAATGAGCTACAAGGACAGAACCAGATCAGCTTCCATCCCTCTTCTGCCAACTGGATAGAATCACCTAGATGGCAGAAGCTGCAATAACTCTTATAGACTATGAAGTAGAATCCACAATTGACCATGGCAGAAGAGGAAAATAGACACCCATGTTCCTAGAACAGCAATAGTTTCAGTGCAGCCCTAAACTGACTACTTCTGAGAAATCTTTTAAGAGACAATTGAGTGTGTAACCCTTGTTTAAAATAAAAAGTCTAATAGAATAACCATTAACACATATAAAAAGGGTCAAGGGAGTAAAAGAAGCTAATTAACTGTCTTCCATACCTGATGTTTTAGATAAAATAAAGGAACCTATATATCTGCAACTCTATTCCTCTCTTTCCTGTTTTCAAGGAATATATATTTTTTGTATCACTATAGTCGGTTTAATAATAATTAAACCTATCAGTTTCAATCACCAACTTCTCAGCCTCTCTGACCCTTCCACTCTGCATTCATGAGATGTGCTGAATGCTATTAGATAAGCGAGCTTCATTTACGAAACTATCAGCACTTCAAGTACCATTCTTTTTTGGGGGGGAGAGGTTTTTTGGGGTTTTTGTTTTTTCTATATGGTGTGTGCGCTCGCCAGAAAGAGAGACAGAGAGATAGAAAGGGAGAAATCACCCCCCAGGGCGGATGGCCATGCAAAAATCCCTTCTCCTCCATTCTCCTCTCGGGATCTTGGGCACGCATGCACACGCACCTGGCGTTGAATTTAAGCCGCCGGGTCTGGGACTCGAACCATGGTGGGCTACATGGGAGTCCAGCAACATAGCCATTATGCTAATTGCTGGTCCCAAGTACCATTCTTTTCAAAGAAACTGTAAAATACTTTTCTGTTGCAAAATATTCTCTGCAAACCAAACCACTGAAGTCAAACTAGACAATTTATTAATTAAAGTGTTGACAGCTAATACTTGAGCTCTTGATATGTACCAACCACTATGCTAAGTGCCTGACATATATTTATTCATTTAATCTTCACAATTGCTCTATGAGATAAGGTCTATGAGGCAAAGAAAAGCCAAATACAACTGCAATAAAGTGAAATAGGCTTTACTATCTCAACCATCAAGCTGCTAGTTTACTAACTCCAAAACCTTTACCACAGATGCATGCAACCTAATGAACTAATGAATTCTATCACACACATGCACACCCACACACTCAGAATCAGCATTAAATAAAAAGAACCTGTTCTGACACAGCACTTAAGTCATTTTCCAACTGGCTTTTTTTCCCATAGTATGCTAAATGTAACATTGTGCACATGAGGTCTATTCAAGTACATTACTCATAAAGTTTCTTTATTCAAATAATGCACGTGAATTAAACTTTGAATAATCTTTAAAATAATGTATTTAAAATGTGGAGATAAGAGAGGAGATAGAATTTCAGTTCAAAGTGGTTTCTGTGAACAAAGCACAAAGTGATTCTGTGATTTCCCATATGAAGTAGTAGGCATTATACACTAATTTTTACACTATTAGCTTGCTATTTCACAGGGTCTATTATTTACCTAGAGTAGAGACAATCATTGCAACAATCATTCTCCCTGCCATTTCAGCTGGATACATTTAATTCAGAGTTCCAAAAATATACAAGTACAATGAAAGCCTAGCTATAACGAAATTATCTAGGCTATATCTTTATGAAGGTAAAAGATTGTATCCATTATGCTTGTGTAACCTGGACAAATATTAGGGAATTTCAAAGTTTGTGAAGAAATGGAATTAAGGTAGGAGTTTATTTTGGTGCTAAAAGTTTTTAAATCCATGTATGCTTTGTTCATAATACAAATTTTCCCATGAACTTTTTAAAGAACTCTCATATGTAGTTTGAATTAAGATCACTGGTAGTAGCAAATCACTGAGAGCAACAAAGTTTGCACTGCTTCGCCTTACACACATTTCGGAATAAATGCACAGAAAAAATGAAGGCACGGCACTTCAGGTTGCATTAAGGGGTAGAAGAGATGGCATTTATGAACATGAGTGCAGCCAAAAATAATTTGCTCTGAATTCTAAAAGTTCTTAGAACTCAGATTTACATACTAAATAAATGAAAACTTCTAAAACTAGAGGGCCTAGGTTTAAGGGTGTTGGGTTCTACCTGGCCAACTATGGCTCAAATCCTAGCCCAGAGGCTTGAAAACCATACCAAACATGTGTGCGTGCATACTCAAAATCCTAATGGGAAGAAGAAATAGAGAAGACTGTGGCATGACCACATCCCAGAGAGTATGAGGGAGGGTGCTTCCCAAATTCCAACACCCTAGCAATTAAAAAAAAAAAAAAAAGAAACAAACAAAAACCCTACAGCTAGAGAAACTGGAATATGGCAAAGGCCATTCCCCATAGAAAAGAAGTGGCTTTAAAAAAATGTTTTTTAATCAATCTGAATATCATCTTCGAGACTTCTCTATGCATGTACAGAAACACAGCATTCCATCAGCATCCAAGGGTTCCAGACCCCCAGAGACACCAAAATCCACAGACACAGAAGTTCTTTATATAAAATTGCATAGCATTTTCACATAACCTCACATAAATTTAAATCATCTCTTGATTATTTATAATACCTAATACAATACAAATGCTATAAAAAAGTTATTTATACTGTATTACTTAGGAAACAATGACGTGAAAAACAAGTCTGTGAATGTTCAGTACAGACTCAACTTATGTTTTTTTCCAAATGTTTTGCATCCATGCTTGGTTGAATCTAAGATGTGGAACTTGCAGATACAGAGGGCTGGCTATACTGGAAAACGTCATATGCAATTTTACAAGCTATTTCTTTAATTCAAGACATTGGTATGTCAAAACATACAGATGAATCTCAAAATTAACATCTGCATAGTATTTTATTTAATAGTTAAACCATAATGTTCCTACTAGAAGAGTACCTGGTTATTAACAAAGTTTTACTATTATTTCCCTATCAACATAATTTGACAAATGTATATTTCTTCAGGATAAGTTCCTCACAGTCAAATAAAAAGCACAATTCAAACTTCTGATAAGCCAAAAATCAAAACTTAACCAATATAACCTTATACTAGCAGTGCTCACTTTCGGTTTACTACTTTTTTTCCAAATATTCAATAGCTAAATTTACTACATCTTTCATGACATGTTAATCTGTTCAGAGATTATATACAGTTCTCTACAGGATTGTAAAAATAAGTGTTCCTTGACTTACAATGGGGTTATATACCCATAAACCAATCCTAAGTTGAAAATATCAATGCGTCAAAAATGCATTTAATACATTTACCCTACTGAACATCAAAGTCTAGCCTAGCCTAATTTAAACATGCTCAGAACACTTACATTACCTTACAGAAGGTCAAAATCACCTAACGCAAAGCTTATAATATAATGTTGATAATCTCAGGTAACTTATTGAATACCATACTGAAAGTGAAAAACAGAATGGTCATATAGGTACTCAAAGCATGGTTCCCACTGAAAGTATATTATTTTTGCACCACCATGAAGTTGTAAAATTGTAAATTGAACCATCGTAAGTGGGAGAACATCTACATAGGCCATACTCAAACTTACTATCACATCTCTGACCTAAAAGACGTTCTGTAGTTTCAAAGAAAATAAGCTTTTCATATTAGAAAACTCACTATACCTAGAAAGGAAAAAAGGCAGACCCAAGAAGGCAATAAACATGTGGATATTATTTAAATGAGCATTTGCCAGTTAAGTTTATTCAATAAATTTATGATTTAATGTTAATCACAACAACAAATGTAAATGGGATAAATAAGTTAGAAAAAGACTGTCAACAATTTTTAAAAATCCAGATATAGGCAATTTATTAAACACTACTAAAACACAATATAGAAAGACTTGAAGAAAACTGGGGACCAGCAGGTGGTGTGGTGGTTAAGGCGCTGGACACTCCCATATGGTCGACCAGGGTTCTGTCTTTCTGGTCAAATTAAAAAAATAAAATGAATGAATAAATAAAATTAAATAAATAATTCTTTTTAAAAAAAGAAAGAAAAATAATCATCATTACAAATAAATAAATAATAATTATTTAAAAAAAAAAAAAAAGACTTGAAGAAAACTAAGGAGAAAAAAATGCTACACAAATCTAACCCTAAGTTGATATGGTACCAAATACCAAAAATTGCAATAAAGACTCAAGAGTGGAGAGAACTGGTATATGAGAACAAGTCTTTAGCAACAAAGGAAAAAGCTGAGAAATAGAACACTTATACAGGAACTTGGAGCAAACTAGGCAAACAATAAAAGGAAACCAAAAAAAAAGAAAAAAATAGTTGTGAGCCAACAAATATTTCTAAGGTAAGGGGTCAAATAGAAACAACAACAACAACAAAAAAGTCATAACTGCATATACAAAAACCTACTTCAGATGGCATAAAGACCTAAAGGTGAAAGGCAAAACCAGGTAAATCTTTATGAAGAAAATATAGGAAAATGTCTTGGACATCATTATAGGGTGAGAGTTCTTTAAAAATAGACAAAAAGTACAAGTCATTTTAAAAGAAAAGTTGACAGATTATTTCAACTATATCAATGTTCAAACTTGTTTATAAAGAATAATAATACAACTATAAAGGCAACCCATAAACTTAAAAAAACATACCATCAACACATCTAATATACATTCACATTCAGAATATATAAGGAACCCCCAAGAATCAGTAGGAAAAAAAGTGTTTAATAGAAAAATATTGAGGGAAATATGATCTTCACTATGTACTACAAATGGCAATAATGTGTAGTAAAGCAAAACACAATAAAATTTTCTTAATGATTAGTGAAGATCAAGGGACAAATAACTGCATTACTCACTCCTTAGATACTTCACAAAGGCCATGTCTACTTAAACCACTAGATGGTAGCCGTGCTCCAGTCTATCTTAACTATGAATTTTTCCAATATGACTGAAAAGATATTCAATTTAGGAAGTGAAAGGGTAAAAGTAAAAAGAAATCAAATAAATTCAAGTATCTCCCATTAACAATGTCTCCTTTAACAGTATGCTCTATTAATTGGAAAAGACTCATCTGAAAAACCACAATTTCTAAAATCACATTTTACCAAAAATCTGAGCTTAAATGAAACTACCTTACCAACCACATACCCACTTATAATTGAGAACACTAAATGCTCAAATATTTTCATATATAATATGAAAAATAATCATCCAAAATATCATTTCAATTTGAGTCTCTATGGTTATATTAAAAACTTTATTTTAATCCAGTAAAATAAATACCAACGCACTAATTTCAGAAAAAAAAAGTTTAAAATCTCTACATACATCAGAAATATTGAACTGATTGACATTATCTTGAAATTGCAGTCTTCAACTCTATAAGGAATTTTTAACATTTAAAATTATTAATTCTTTGGACTTCTGCTTCTGGCCAAGATGTGGTCAAAGGGAAAAAATTACTTCTGAGTCAAACAACAACAACAAAACATAGAAAATGTGAAACAAAGGCTTTTAAGATACTGGATATCAGAAAATGCAGAATCATGATCCTTGAGAAAGGGAAAATAAATGACATACACTCTAAAATTACCTCAAAGTTACTGCTTAGAAAGACTTCTGGCTGCAGCAAATATATGGAAAAAGCTCTTGGGGGAACCAACGCAAACTAGAACTAAGAAAGAACACTTCTATAGTTACCTAATACGTGTGTGTTAGCGTAGGGGAACTACCAACTTACAATTCTATATCTAGCAAAAATACGTAAAGAAATTAACATGAAGTACACCTTTTAAGATACACAAAAGCTAAAACAATTCATCATTATCAGTCCTAAAGTTTAAGAAATATCAAAAGAAAATTCTTGGGCAGAAAATCTTGGTCTATACAATGAAATGATGGTCACAAGAAGTAAGTATCTACAGGGGTGGTTATAAAACACATTTTTCTTACATTTTAAAGGCACCTTAAAACATAACTGACCCAAGAAAGGTGAGTGTGCTACTGGAAGACGGAGAAAGGGAAAACAAGAAGTAACTCCCTGGGGAAGTGGCTATGCTATACAGTCCCTGCTCTTCCATTTTCATCTCAGAAACTATAGGACATGTACACTCACTGGAGAGATAAAGAAAGAGACAGAGAGCGAGAAATCACCCTCGAGGAAGGATGGCCATGCCACAATACCCTCTCCTCCATTTCCTCTCGGGATTTCGGGGAGATGCACACACGTGCCTGGAATGAACTTCAAACTGCAGGTTCCGGACATGAAATGTGATAGACCATGTAGGAGTCCAGCACATTAACCACTACACCACCTGCTGACCCACAAACATTTTTTAAATATCACTTAACAATAGCTCCCAAAAAAATCTAACAAAATACATACAGCTGAATGCACATATGCTGCAAAAACTGTAAAACACTGGTGAAAAAATTCAAAGACCAAAATAAGTGCAATAAAAACAGGAAAAAAAAGAAAACACACATACATAAATCCTTCAATGGGTAAATGGATAAACTGTGAGGGAACAGCAGATGGAATAATGGTTATGTCAGCTGGACTCCCATATGGCTGTGTGCAGCACATGGCCGACTGTGGTTCAAGTCCTGGACCCCCGAGCTTGAAACACACAGGGCACATGTGCACGTGAGCCCAAAATCCCGAGTAGAGAATGGAGGAGAAGGGGCTGTAGTATGGGGGATGATTTCTCACTTTCTGTGCTCTTTCAGCCTTTCTGGGGAACACAAGCGCCCTATAGCAAAAATCTCTCAACCCATAAAAAGAAATGGATAAACTGTGGAACATCTCTACAATGTAATACTATTTAGCAATAAAGAATTAACTACTGATACAATGTGGATGAATGTCAAAAACATTGTACTGAGTGAATGAAGCCAGTCTCAGAATACCACATAGTAGGAACCAGCAGATGGCATAGCGATTATGTTGCTGGACTCTCTCATGCCAGACTGTGGTTTGGGTCCCAGATCCAGTGGCTTGAAATATGCTGGGCATGTGTGTGTGTATGCCCAAGATCCTAGGAGGAGAATAAACAAAAAGGGATTGTGGCATGTCATCCCCTCCCC
>NW_006159726.1:374122-388937 GCF_000334495.1 Tupaia belangeri chinensis
TCACTTTCTAACTGTTTCTCAGTTGAGTGCACATGCCATACAGCAAAAAATCTCTCCCACCAAAATAAATTTAAAAAGGAAGAAAGAAAACCCATATAGTATAATAAATGAAATGTCTAAACTTATCAAACACTGCAAATTGTGCCTCAGCAACATTTATTTCTTTAAAAAGAGATTATTTAAATCTAAAAAAAAAAAACAGTAAAAATGTTTCGTGCGGTTATAATCTGATAGAATTAAAATGTGTGGCAATAATACAGAAATCCAGAATGAGAAACCTGAAGATATGTAGTCTTGTATTGTCATGCCATGGATATATTTTAAGAAGACTGGGATAAACTAAGTTAATATTAAAGAAGTTACTAGACAGGAGTAGTAGATGGCAGAACGATTACATTGCTAGACTTCTACATAGTCGACCACGGTTCAAGTTCTGGACCCAGCAGCTTAAAACTCACACTGGGGGGGTCCAGCAGTTGGCATAATAGCTATGTCGCTGGACTCCCATGTAGTAGACTGCGGTTCGAGTCCTGGATCCGGTAGCTTAAACTCAGCAGGGCACGTGTGCATGCGTGCCCAAGATCTCAACAGGAAAATACAGGAGAAGGGATTGCAGTGTGGCTATTACCCCTGGGGAGTGATTTCTTGCTCTCTGTCTCTCTGTCTTTCTGGTGAGTGCACGTGCCCTATATCCCCCTCAAAAAAAAAAAAAAAAAAACCTCATACTGGATGTGTGTGCATGATGCCCAAAATCCCAAGAGGAGAATGAAGAAAAAAGAACTTCAGTGTGGTCAACCCCTCGGGAGGTGATTTCTCACTTTCTGTACGTCTGTCTCTCCGGCGAATGCACATGCTATATACATACAGCGTAAATCTCTCTCTCAAAAAAAAAGTTACTAGAACTGATCATTATAATATTCAAGGTGAATATACAAGTCAATTATATTCCTATATACTAGAGATGACAAATGGAATGGAATTTTACATTTTAAAAAGTATGTTTAAAACCACTCCTTCTCCCCCAAAAAAAGTACTCAGATACAAATGTAACAAAACATATGCAGGATCTGTGTGAAGAAAAAAAAAACACACACACACACACAATACTGATAAAAAAAGAAATGTAAAAATAAACCGATGAACAATGTACATGGAGGTTTTCTGTTTTGTTTTGTTCTGTTCTGATCATAGGGTGTATACACTTGATGGAGAGAGACAAAGAAACAGTGAGAGATGCTGGGAGAAATCACCCCCCAGGGTGGGATGGTCACACCACAATCACTTCTCCTTCACTCTCTTCTGGGGATTTTTGAGTGGGCACACAGGTACACTTGCCTGGCGTGATTTTCGAGCCTGCAGGTCCAGAATTCGAACCATGGTCGGTCATGTGAAGAGCCCTGCGTCTTAACCACCATGTCACCCGCTTGCCCAACATAAAATTATTAATCCTGGGGAACCAGCAGTAAGTATAATGGCTATGTCGCTGGACTCCCATGTAGTCGACCACGGTTCGAGTCCTGAACCCGTTGGCTTAAACTCACATCAGGCATATGTATGTGGGTGCCCAAGATCCTGAGAGAATAGAGGAGAAGAATTGTGGCATGGCCATCCCCCCAGGGGGTGATTTCTCGTTTTCTGTCTCTCTGTCTTTCTGGCAAGCGTGCGCACCCTACAGCAAAAACCTCTCCATTAAAAAAAAAAAAAGAAGAAATTAATGTTGGTTCTCCCCAGTTTGATATATAGATTCAAAGCAATCAAAATCTCAGCAAGACTATATATGTATATGTACATATATATGTATATGTGTGTATATATACATAAAGAAATATATATATATACACACACACACATAGGTACAAGCTGGTTCTAAATTATACACAAAAAGGCGAAGGAAGTAGAATGGCCAAAATAACTATGAAAATGAACTAAATCAGAGGATTTCTATTATCCAATTTCAAGACTCAGTATAGTAAACTACAATAATCAAGGCAGTATGGTAGAAAAAGAATAAAGGCATAAATCAACAGAAGGAACACGGTCAACTGATTTTTGACAAACCACAAAAGCAATCGAACAGAAAAAGAAGAGTCTTTCAACAAATGGTCATGAGACAACTAGAAGTCCATACATGAAAAGATAAAACATAAAATAATCTCAATAGATACCTCATAAAGTGAAATAAAGATATTTTCAGATCCATGTAAACAGCAGGTCCACATACAGAGAATATTCTCAACAGGAAAGTCAGAGATACAAGATGGAATGATAAGCAAAGGAAATGTTAAACATGGTTAAAATCTGTGGGTAACAACTTTAAAGGTAACACTTTTTTGCTTAAAACACCTACAGAATTCATATTTACAACAATAATAGAAAAGCTCTAAGAATCTTGCACTCACTGCGGGGAAAAAAACGTTCTGGTTAGACTTTGATCAATCACAAATGCTATAATCCCTAAGGTAGCTGTTCTCAAAAGTGTGGTTCAGAGACAACTGAGGATCTCTGAAAACCTTTCAAGGAGGTCTGTTAGGTCAAGATAATTTTCTTTCCAATATTAAAATGTTATTTCTCTTTTTAACTGTATTCCATTTATATTAATGATGAAAAAACAGTGGTAAGCAAAAGTGCTGGCACGTTAGCAGGAACTAAGGCAGAGGTACCCAACAACACTATAGTAATCATATTCTTCACTAACTTAGCACTTGAGTTTTCTTAAAAGCCAATTTCATTTAAGAATGTCCTCAGGTGGTAAAAAAATCATTTTACTAAATGTAAACCTTTAGGTACATGTTTTAATAATCTGACAAAAAATAAATTCATTTAAAATATTTTCTGCATCATTAATGAAGTACAACGGCTTCATAATATTGAGGGAAAGTATACATGTGATTCAAGTTATAAAACTGAACTAGCCGCTTTTTTTTTTTTTACGGGGTTTTTGCTATACGGGACGGTTTTTTGCTATAGGGCACGTGCGCTCGCCAGACAGACAGAGAGAGACTGAGAGACAGAAAACGAGAAATCACCCCCCAGGGGGGATGGCCACGCCTCAATCCCTTCTCCTCCATTCTCCTCTCGGGATCTTGGGCATGTGCACACACGCGCCCGGCGTGAGTTTTAAGCCGCTGGGTACGGTTGACTACATGGGAGTCCAGCGACATAGCCATTACGCTAACTGCTGGTCCCAGAACTAGCCTCTTTTTCATGAAACACCATTACTACTAGAAAGACTGTCCCAACAACTATTTTATTAAGACGTGGGTATTTATCAGGTATTTTTCGAACATGAATGAAATGAGCCTATTATTTCAAGGAAAGCATATTACAGTACTTGTTGCCAATGATCAAATGTGAGATTTCCAGAAAAATCTGATTTTTGGAAAATTTATATCCACCACTATTGTGAGTTGGACAGCTTCCCAAAATTTAAAAGTTTTTTCCAATAAGGTTAGTAGTGATGTTTAATGAACATAGCTTTCTGATACTACCTAAATGAAGTGTACTGACATTCCTTCTTTCATGTTCACTTAACTGCCATGAACCATTATGTTACCATTATGCTTCTCCAATCTATTAAAAAACATCTCCACTCTACTATTCAGGGTGAGAGTTATCATTTCAGTATCTATGAAACCTAAAACACAAATGTTATAATGCCACACACTGACGTTAAAAAAAAAGAAGAAGAAACAAAGGTTTCATCAACACACTGCTATTCCTAAAACAGTATCAATACATCAGAAAGGTTATGACAATTTATAGTGATCATTTATTGTGCATTCTCAGTAATTTGTTACTATGAGTAAAGAATTAACAAAATGTTTTCTACTCTATAGACAAATTTCACTTTGGATTTTTATTTCTAAAACCCAATAAACGCGGTTAGTTGTGTTCCTAGTAAGCACCAATTACTTGGTGAAATAAATGTAGAGTGTGAGAACTACAAATGAAATATAAATATCTGGTAGGATGCAATAAATCTGGGGTTCCCTCAGAATAGCAACTAGTTCATATTTAAATTTTTTTCTTAATATTTTATTTTTGCCATTGGGCATGAATGCTCACCAGAGAGATGAGAAAAAGTGAGAAATCATCCACTGGGGGGATGGCCACGCTGCAATCCCTTGTCCTCCATTCTCCTCTGGGGATATTGAGATATATGTACACGTGTGCCCACATGCACCTGGCAATATTCTTAAGCCACCAGGTCTGGGATTTGAACAGTGGTCAGCAATGTGAGAGTCCAGCACCTTAACTACCACATTGCATGCTGGCCCCATCTTTAACTGAACATGTCCCTACAGAGATCACATAGAAATTATGTTCATAAAACTTATAAAAATATTGGTTCCTACTTGGGGATCAGAGGGCAGAGGGAGATATTTCTAAACCAAATATGGTAGGCTGAAAAAATATTTTACATGGCAAAGAGTGTTAAAGATCTTGAAAGGAGGCTACTGTTCTGCGTTCTGAGTGGGCTCTAAATATAACCACAATGTATCCTTTTTTATGATAGAAGCAGGAGTTTTCAGGCACACAAAGGAGACATCAATGTTAACACCAACCACCAGAAGCTAGAAAGAGGCAAAGAACTGATTCTCCAGTAGAGACTCCAGTAGTATATGGCCCTGCTGATCCAGCCTTCTGGTCTCCAGAACTGAGAGAATAAATTTCTGTTTTCAACCACCCAGTTTGTAGGGTGACCTGCTATAGCAGCCACAGGAAACTAATACATCAAAGCAGCTCTACAATCACCTATGAGAGTCTCATTCTTTCATATCTGAGCTGTCACTCATGGACCTAAAACTAACCTCTGTATTATTGGCAAGGATTTCTATGGAAGAGTAATGCCTGACACTGCTCTGCTGGCATGTGGTTTCCTGTCCAAAATCTTTCAGTGTCAATATCCTGACAAAGATGACCTGATCAAGTTTTATTTGTCTGAATGACTACTGAGCCTAAAGCTCTCTATTAGGCACTGCAGTACCTAAGGATATTTACAGTGTCAACGTATCTAAATGGCTTTCTTTACCCTTTTAAAGGCCATCAGAGCTAAGTGAAGTAGAGCAAAGCGTAGGCTCTAGGCTCGAGAATCTGGCTGGCTGGGTTTTGAATTTTAGTTTCACCTTCTATCTCTATAGTCTCTGTAAAACAAGCATACTTTATAGCAATTACCTCACAGAATTATTGTTAAGAATTAAATGATAATGTCACAGTTTAAGATTTCAAGCAAAAATTGGAATCTTGAACAATTTCTATCACTGTCACTGTAAACTTTATGAACCATATTTCATTATTTGTATTTTTGTCACAAACCACCTGTTTCATTTAGATTCCAAAATTACTTACTCTTTGGCTGTACATCATATTCTGTTTATAACTGCGATTATATCCCTTTCTTGTTCCTGATTTATATTTATGATTCCCTTTGCCCTGTCTCTAAGCCTTACTAAAGATGCATATATTTTACTCTTTCCAAAACCAACTGTTGCATTTCTTTAGGGATATGTTTTAAATGTTGTACACAAATCACTTAGAATAGGATGTGTGTGTGGATTCCCTACATAACATCACTCTTCTATTAGCCAATGTGTTTTATTAAATGAAAGTGATGGCCTTCCAAGATTGTGCATAATCCCAGAAGAGGACATCAATTGCTTCTCCAAACCTCATTCTATTTACAAAACATTCCAAAAATTAAATCATAAACACCTGTGTCTTCCAAATCCACCCCAAAAAACGATAAAGAACTCAAAGGAAAAAAGCTAAGCAAAGGACTATTAACCAAAGAGGAATTATACAAAAGTAATAAACACAACGAAAATATGCTTCACCTCAAAAATAAAATAAAATGCTAAAACTATGAAATATTGCTTTGATCAAATAAGATTGGGAAAAGGTTTAACTCAGTATTGTCTAGGCTGTAAAAAAAAAGTTACCTAAGGACACTTCAGTGAAAATATAAACAACCTTCTTGCAGACATTTAAAAGGTTTATTCCATTTATCTCAGCAATTCCACCTGCAGATATTCATATTATGCAAAAACTGTGTAAAAACACAAAGAATTTCACTTAAGTATTGCTTGCCATTGTACAAGATTGCAAATACCATGGCCTTGTTAAGGTTTCTGAATCCAACATAGACTGCACAGTTCAACTCTCGGGCCCAGCAGCTTGGGAAACACACTGAGCATGTGTGCATACATGCCGAAAATCCCAAAAGGAGGAAAAGATGAAGAAAGGATTGTGATATAACCATCCCCATGGACGTGTTTCCTCCTCCCCCCCCTCTTCCCCTCTCTCTGCCTCTCTCTCTCTGTCTCTTTCAGGTGAGCACATGTGCCCTCTAGCAAAAAGAGGGGAAAAAAAGAATGCAAACACAACTCCCACCAATATGGAATTAATTGCAATATACATATTGGAGATACCAAGCAGCCATCTTACATGGAAGATCTGATAAACTGACATGGAAAGAAGTCCAAGATATATTACAGGCACTCCTCACTTAATGACTGAGTTACATTTCTACAATTACATCAGTAAGCAAACCGGTCAAGAAGCGAGGAGCTTATTCCAAGTCTGAGTGGTCCATAAACAGGTAGGTCACTAACTGAGGAGTGGCTATAGTGGCAACACATGCATATTAAACTTTTAAATAAAAGTGATAAGCCCCACACCAGCACTTGCCAGACCCCACCATCCCCTGCCAGCCCCTGCTTGCACTGCCCACCAGCACTGCAGCTACTAATTTGCGCTCAGCCCCCAGCTGCAATAGGACCAGAGGCGTTGAATAAGTCAGGTGAACATAACTGTTGACTGAAGGGAGGGCCAAATGCAACACCTCTGCAGTCTGCAGGTACCCAGACCCTGGCCACTGGCACCAAGCAGCTCCCACAGAGAGAGGAATCAGGTGGGACCCTTGAGGGACAGGAGAAAGTCACCAGGAACTTCTACTTTACATGGTTAATATTTGTAAAAATAGGGAGGAGCTAACCACCTAAAGCTTATGAGGCTCTGGAGAACATCCCCCTCCTTAATCCCCCACCAGAGGAGAAAAATAAAAGAAATTCTACTCTGAAACTCCAAACCCCAGACTACCAGCGTGAATTCTAGCTATTCCACTCACAAAAGACCAAGGAAACTGGCAAACAGTTAACACACATAAAGAAGTGCAAGAGCAAGCAGCTTCAGGGGAAAAAATAAAAACAAAAACATTGAACCTCCTGTCTTACCCCTACCCCAAACTTGCAAGAGAGCTATACCATCCTGTAAGCCCATAAGCAAGTGGAACTCCATCTACAAAAAAAAGTTTCCAAAGCCCAAAGAAAGCAGAATATTCAAAAGAGAGAACCCAACCCCTACAGAGACTGAGGAATTTGGGCAGTACCCTTTGGCAGGCAGGGCAGGCAGACCTACACTATTTCCTATCAGGCTCAAGTCCGGGGGAATGGTTACCTGTTCCAGCTGATGCCACCCACCCTACAGCTCTTCTATTATAGATCTTCCTGAATTATATTACAGACAGACTACACTATCCCTGCCAATCTAGGAGACATGGCTGGTCATTGGCCTATCCTGAATCACTTTTCAGAGATGCACCTGGGACCTAAACCTGTTCTTACGCCCCTTGCACTACAGAACCTACTCCAAAAATTAGGAAGGAGTGAACACTTCACAAGATGCCCAAAACTCAATGCAGAAACACAAGAGATAGAGAAAACAAGAGAATATTTCTCTCACAGAAGAACACAGTAAGTCATCAAAAACCATGGGTAACATACAAGAAATCACAGAAATGTAAGAAAAAGATGAACAATATTCATTGTAAGTCAGTGAGATGTAAGAGATAATAGACAAGAAGTGCTAGTATATGAGAAAAGCATTCAATGACATGAAGAAGAAATTCTGTGAAAAGATAGGTACCCTTAAATACATGCATACATACATACATACATAACTTTGGGGCCAGCAGGTGGTAGGCTGGTTAATGGCGCTGGACTCTCACATGGTTGACCATAGTTTGGGTCCTAGACCCAGCAGCTTTCTCTGTGTGTGTCTCTCTCTACATATATGTATGTGTGTGACACACACACATGTATATACACACACACATGCACTATAAAAATGTGTGTGTATATATATACATACATATATATATATATGTATGTATATATATATATAGCACAAATGGCGCTGGACTCTCACATGGTTGACCATAGTTTGGGTCCTAGACCCAGCAGCTTTCTCTGTGTGTGTCTCTCTCTACATATATGTATGTGTGTGACACACACACATGTATATACACACACACATGCACTATAAAAATGTGTGTGTATATATATACATACATATATATATATATGTATGTATATATATATATAACACATCACTCACTCTATCCCTCTCTGGTCATATTAAAAATGAATAAGTAAATAAAATTTAAATTAAATAATTTTTTAAAACCAAAACCACAACACTCCCAAAAATGTTAAAATAAAAATACTTCAAGAGATGAAGAATACAGAAAATCAAAATCTCCCTCAAAAATATTAACTAAAGATTAGACATGCAGAAGCATCTCCAACCTCTGATGTTAAAGACAAAACCTCTTACTCCAAGCCACCAAAAAGAATAAAGACAACATAAGAGAAATTCTAGATACTATAAAACTGCCAAATATCTTCATAGTAGGTATTGCAGAAGGTGAAGTATGAATGTAGGCATAGAAAAATCTCATTGACAATATACTACTTGAAGGAACCAGCAAACAGTGTAATGATTACATCACTGGACTCCCCCGTAGTTGAATAGAGATTTGAGTACTGAACCCAGTGGCTTAAAACTCACACCGGACACCCGCGCGCGCGCGCGCGTGTGTGTGTGTGTGTGTGTATGCCCAAGATCCTGAGAAGAGAACGCGAAGGAGAAGGGACTGTAGCATGGCCAACCTCCCTGATCTTGAGAAGAGAACGCGAAGGAGAAGGGTCTGCAGCATGGCCAACCTCCCTGGGGCATGATTTCTCCCTTTCTGTCTGTCTCTATCTCTCCAGCAAGTATAAGCGCCCTACAACAAAAAATCTCTCAAAAAAAGGGGGAAAAAAGGCAAAAAGAAAAGAAATACTACCTGAAAACTTTCCAAACACAGGGAAACACAGACATCTAGATCTAGGAAATACAAAATATGCCAAATAGAATAAGCAAAAAATGATACTCTACAAGGCACATCATACCTAAACTGATTTAAAGAAACAAATACTCTAAAAGTGGCATGAAGCATCAAGTTACTTACAAAGGCTAACTAAACCTCAGACCTCTCAACTGATACAATGCAGGCAAGGAAACAGGAAGAAATTTTTAAAACTATGAAAGAAAAAAATTTCAGCCAAAGAATATTATACCCAGCAAGATAATCCTTCAAATGGGAAGGAGATATAAAATAATTTCCAGATAACCAAAAACTATAAGAATTTACCAAAAAATAGACCAGTTCTTCAAGAAGTACTTAATGGAATACTGTATCAGGAAACTGAAAGGGAGACAAACAAAAATAAGGAAACACAAAACAACTAAGAAAATTACTTAAAAAAATGGCAAGGATAAATCTGCCAATATTGATAGTAATGTTGAATGTTAAATTCTCCAATTAAACTCCTGAAAGGAGAATGGAGAAGGGATTGCAGCATGGCCAACCCCGTTGGGGGTTGGTTTCTCATTTTCTATCTCTCCAGAGAGTGTGTACACACTATCCTATAGCAAAAATCTCTCTTAAAAATGAGAGAGACAGGCAGCTGGTGTAATGGCTATATCACTGGACTCTCATGTATTTGACCGCGGTTTGAGTCCCAGACCCAGTGGCTTAAACTCACGCTGGGCTAATGTGCATGCATGCCCAAGATCCCAAGAAGAGAATGGAGGAGATGGGACCAGCAGTTAATGTAATGGCTATGTTGCTGGACTCCCATGTAGTCGACCCTGGTTTAAGTCCTAGACCCAGTGGCTTAAACCTGACATCGGGCACGTATGTGTGTGTGCCCAAGATCCCGAGAGGAGAATGGAGGAGAAGGGATTGCGGCATGGCCATCCTTCCTGGGGGGTGATTTCTTGCTTTCTGTCTCTCTGTTTCTCTTTGTCTGGCAAGCACATGCACCCTTTAGCAAAAACCTCTCCAAAAAAGAGAGAGAGAGAGAGAGAGAGAGAGAGAAAACTCTCTCTTAAAAAAAGAACTCTTTGTAGTACTGAAAGCATTAATTCATCAAGAAAATATAACCATTATAAGTATTTATGTGCCCAACACCAGGGCACCCAAGTACATTAAAGAAAAATTGTAAGATCTAAAGGGACAATCAGACTGCAACACACTAACTGTTGGGGATGTGAACACTCTACTGTCACCACTAAACAGATCATACAGACAAAAGAAAAAAAAATGAAAAGACATAGGAACTAAATGACACCAAATACCAAATGGACCTTACATACATTTACAGAATATTTCACCTAACGACCACAAAATAAATATTTTTCTCATCCAAACATGGAGCATTCACAAAGATTGACCACATGATATAACACAAAACAAGTCTTAACAATTTAAAGGTATAGAAACTATATCCAGCATCTTTTCCGACCACAATGGAATTAACCACGAAATCAACCACTACAGGAAGAACTCTCGAAAACACACACAAGCATAGTTTATCTACTCCTGAATGCCTTCAAAACTACTGAAGATATTAAGACAGAAATCCTAAGATTTACTGAAACCAATGATAATAAGCACACATCTCTCCATAATCTGTGGGACAGCGTGAAAGCAGTCATAAGAGTAGTACTCACAAGAAAAAAATAGAAAGGTGACAAACAACAACTCTTCTCAAGGAACTGTAAAAACAAAAACAAAATCCTACAGGAAAAGGAATAATAAAGGGTAGAAATAATGAAATAAAAGAACTACAAAAATTGAATGAAACCAAAGGCTGATTTTTTTGAAAGGATAGACAAAATTGATACACCATTAGGCAGTGTAATCAAGTACAGAGAAAGCAATCAGATAAGTAAAATTAGGAATGAAACAGGAGTATTACAACAGTATTACAATAGATATTACAGAAATACAAATAATCATGAGACAATACTGCAAGCAAATGAATATAGACCAGCAAATAAAATCTAGGGGAGACGGACAAATTTCTGGACACATACAATTTACCTAGATTGAACAAGGAAGAAATAGAACATCTGAATAGACCAATAACAAGTGATGAGACTAAATCAATAATAAATTCTCCCAGCACAGAAAAGCCCAGGTCTGGAAGAAAATGGGGTAAGGGAACTAGGGGCTACTATTACTATAAGCTTTATAAGACTGACTCTCAACTATTGTATATGCATGTAGTACTTTGCTATAATTTAAAGGGTCAAGGCGATTCACAAAAAAAGAACTATAGAGGCCAGCAGGGGATGTGGTGGTTAAGGTGCTGGACTCCCACATGGCCAACCACAGTTCAAGTTCAAGATCTGGATGCTTGTTTTATCACTTTCCCTCTCTCCCTTCCTCTCTCTCTCTTTCTCTCTCGTGGGCACACATGCCCTAAAGTAAATTTAAAACTAATAATAATAAATGGAAATAAATAAACAATTCTAAAAAAAAAAAAAGAAAAGAAAAGAAAGAAAAATAATAGCCCAAAAACATAAGGAAAAGGCAGCTGTGGTTATGAATTTGAAAATGCAATCATAATAGGTAATACTTACATAGCATCTATAATGTGTTAGACAATGAGTGCTATACATGTACCAATTCATTTAATTATAGAAGCCTATGACCAAGGTACTATTATTCTCCATTTCACAAATTAGGAAACAGACAGTGACTTATCCAAGGTCAAATGTTAGGGAACCAGCAGTTAGCATAATGGCTATGTCGCTGGACTCCCACGTAGTCCCGGACCCGGTGGCTTAAAACTCACACCGGGCGCGTGTGCGTGCGTGCCCAAGGTCCCGAGAGGAGAATGGAGGAGAAGGGATTGCGGCGTGACCATCCCCCCTGGGGGGTGATTTCTTGCTTTCTGTCTCTCTGTCTCTCTCTCTCTGTCTGGCGAGCACACGCACCCTATAGCAAAAACCTCTCTAAACAAAAAAAAAAATTGTTAGTAAATGGCAAGTCAGGACTGGAAAAAGGTAACTCCTAAGTCCCTACATTCAGTTGCTATGTTAGACTGCCTGAAAATTTATTAGGCTGGAAAGAAATTAGTCTGGGGGCAGCAGTAAGCAGATACTCACAGTTCATTGGAGTACGAACTGTAACGACATTGGAGGGAAACTAGAGAATGTTTATCAAAATTTCTCTAAAACAAATTTTCAAAGTGGTGTGAGTACAAACTAACTTAACTGGAGAAAAATGTCAATTCACACAAACCTATGAGGTAAGTACTACTACTATCACTATTTTAAAAATGAGAAAACTAAGATTTAGAGGTGTTAAAGGACTTACTTAAAAGATAATGAGGACAGATAAGGTTGCAGGCTTTGAGCAACATATATTTTACACTTATTCTTAACCATAATAATGTATTAATTCACAAGCAGGTGGTAAAAATACAATTATTATAATCAATATGCAGGGGTGAAGGGACAGAGTAGCAATCCAAGGCAAACAAAAGCTTTTGGGGAAGAAAATTGTTCTTGAAAGCTCACCTATTTTAAAAGGAAAATAATAAGAAGCTATTTCTTCCTCAGGTCTCGAAGGGCTTCTGACCTAATATAAATATCCTTCTGAACAGCCCTTTCCATGAATGTTGTCCTAAACCTCTCTGTTCAATAGCTTATTAAAGCCTCCAAGGCTAGACAAGTTTAGATTAACTGTGCACAGATTTGTTAACATTCTGAAACAAAATAAGTGTTTTACGTGAAAAAAAACATACAGCTATAAAATATTAGATAAGTTGTACAGTAGACCACAATATAAAATATATTTCTTCCCATTATCATGACTGGGAAAAAAAAAACTAATAAACACTACTCTAAAAGTCTGTGAAAGAAGTAAAAGTAACCTTTGTTCCTAAGTTATATGAGAGAATAAGACATTTCAATTGGGCACATTCCAAGATGCCTGAAAGCTTCCACGAAACTCAAACTTTTTAAATCTCTCATGAATATCATCTCTTCAAGATTTCTCCATCTTCATAAACAGAGTATAGAAAACACAACTGAAGTTTTTTTTTGGTTTAAATAAATGTAATTTGACTACATAATCATTAAGGGGAAAAAATGGTTATCACACTGCACAATTTTAATAAAATAAGGCTATTAGGAATTCATCCTAAACTAAATAGCCACAAATTACTATGCTTTGTATCTCCTTTTTCTTTAATATAGTCACCGGTTTTGGTTTTGGGCTTCTTTTTTTCACTATTATACTATCTGACATCAATATACTGGAATCTGGTGATTTCTCTCCTAATTCACATGTTCTAATCTTCTCTAGGAAATGAAACCAAATAAGCAGCCATCCTTATTAGACTATCATCTGAAATTAAAATGAACTCAGTACTGAGTCTGTGAGGTATGTTTTGACTCAGAAGCCTTTCCTTTTGTCATCCCCCTCCCCCAGAAGTTTTTGCCTTAAGGCATGGGGGAGTGGGCAGAGATAGTGAGAGAAGTGGACAGAGACAGTAAGAGGAAAAGTAAGAAATCACCCCTGGGGGGATGTGCATGTCACAATCCCTTCTCCTCCCAGGATCTTGGGCATGCATGCACACGCACCCGCTGTGAGTTTCAAGTCACTGGGTCCAGGACTCGAAACGCAGTCAGCCATGTGGGAGTCCAGCAATGTAACTACTACACCATCTGCTAGCCCCATCTATTCTTTTTTAATGCCACAAGCTGTGTGGTGCACGAGAAAGAGGTGTGGTAACGTCACAATCATTTCTCCTTCGATTCTTCATTCCATCAGGATCAGGTGTATGTACACATGCACCCAGTGTGTAAGCCACCTGGGTTAGGACTCAAAACAACCCTAAATAGCCATGTAGGACATGGCTTCCTCTACATAGCACTTAATCACTATGCATGGGGACAACTGGTCTAACTTCTCATTTCACAATACATTACAGAAAACTTAAGTTGATAGATAAAGGTTCTCCAGACAGTATAGATGATATAATCCAGGAAGAGGGAGGGAAATTTAAAGTGTGGCAACAAAAATGAACTATTAAATGAAAGCTATTAAAGGGATCATCATACAAGTAAACAATATAAATGAGACTAAAGATTCACAGAGAGCTTTAACCACTATGGTAGATATCAACAGCAAAATACATACATACATTTGTATGTTAAAATATTATTCAGCTGGGGCTGGCAGGTGGTGTGGTGGTCAAGGGCGCTGGACTCCCACATGGCTGACCATGTGTTCGAGTCCTAGACCTGGTGGCTTGCCTTCTCACTTTCTCTCTCCCTCTCTCTCCCTCTCTCTGTCCCTCTCTAGTCAAATTAAAATAAATAAATAAAGCGAAATAAAATAATTCTTTAAATGTGTGTGTGTGTGTGTGTGTGTGTGTGTATATATATATATATATATATATACATACACGCACACTATTCTCCAATAAAAACAAATGGAATAGTGGTACAGAAGAATAAATAACAAGGATGAATCTCAAGTGTATTGTTGTGCAAAAACAGGCAGACACAATAATACATATCCAGTTCTATTACCTAAAATTCAAAATTAAGCAAAACTAGTATGTATGATGATAGAAGTACAGTGATTGCCTTTGGAGGAGAGAACAAAGATAACAATTGTGAAGGGGCAAGA
>NW_006159726.1:388997-390652 GCF_000334495.1 Tupaia belangeri chinensis
AAAAACCATGTTACTGTATAATTCACTGAACAGCAAACTTATGATACATGAACTTTAACTGTGTTCATATTATACTTCAACAAAAGAATTTACTTAAAAACAAAAAATTGGCCAGCAAGTGACATGGAGGTTAAAGCAGCTGGATCCCACATGGCTGACTAGGCAGTTCAAGTCCTGGACCTGGTGGCTTGAAAACATACACCGGACACATGTGCGTGCATGCCCAATATCCCAAGAGGAGAATGGAGAAGGGATTGTGGCATGACCATTCCTGCCCCCCCCGAAAGGGGGGTAAAGTCAGTCCGTCTGCCTCTCTCTCTCTAGAGAAAATAAATACCCTATAGAAAACCCAAAAAAAAAAAAAAAAAAAAGTTTTAATCAAAGGACTTCTGGTCAAACATGACAATTTCAACATCTAAGTTTAGCTCTGCTCCCTCGTAACACCTTTGAAGTAAGTGTAAAAAAATTAAAAGATAGTAACCCACAAGAACAAATAGGGTCAGTCCCACAGACCACTGGTTAAGGGAGGTAGATCCCTCATGGCTGACTACGGTTCAAATCCTGGTCCCACCAGCTTGAAAAACTTGCCAACAAAGGTCTGTGTGGCGCAGAATTCTAGCTGGATAGGAAAATGGAGGAACGGGCACTGCAGCATGACCACACCCCACTCAGAGGGGTGCTTTCTCCCTCTCCATCTCTATCGGTCTCTCTGGTGAGCACACACCTTTTAGCAACTAAAAAAGGAAGGAAGGAAGGAAGGAAGGAAGGAAGGAAAGAAGGAAGGAAGGAAGGAAGGAAGGAAGGAAGGAAGGAAGGAAGGAAGGAAGGAAAGAAAGAAAGGCAGTTTATACAAGGCAAGTCTGACCTTACCACTCCAGCATCAAAAACTAAGAGTTCCTGTCCCTTCCCCTACAATCTGGGTGGATATATGAGTGCTTTGACCAATAACAGGTTGTAGCAGAAATTATACTATGTGTGTTCAGAAGACAGGTCATCTAAAAAAACATGCATCTTCCTCCTGGTCTTCTTACCCTAAAGGAGCTATGCTAGGAAGAAAACATGTAGGCCCCTGGTTGACAGCCACAGCTGAGCCCAGCCCTCTAACTACCCCTGCCAAGGTGCCACACATGTGAATAAGCCATCTTGGAAGTGAATCCTGCAGCCTCAGCTATTTGATTCATCCTCTGCCTCACAGCTGAGGTCCTAAACATTTTAAGCTAAAGGGAAAAGAAACATCCCTGCTCTACCCTTTCCAAATTCCTGACCTAAAGATCCTGTGAAAATATTAAATGGTGGGCTACGGCTGGTATGCTATGCAGCAAGAGGACCAGCCCAGAAAGAAAAAGTAACAGTAAACAAAGTAGGTCACTAAAATTCTGAAAGACAAAAAGCAGATGAAATGCCAAGGTCTTAAGTTTCAACCACCTAGTCATGGCCCACTCAAACAACAAAATCCTGAAAACATTTAAGAAATGATGACAGAGATTGAAAATAAGAGAAATATTGGGAAAACAAAAAAGAAAGAAAAGAAAACTAAAAGAGAACTAATTAGGCCTCTAGATCTGCCCCCCTCCAGATCAAACTGCCAGACAACTGTTTGTGGTTTTTTTTTTTTTTTTTTGGGGGGGTTTTTTTATGGGGGTGAGGCCACCCTT
>NW_006159726.1:390738-398792 GCF_000334495.1 Tupaia belangeri chinensis
TCCTCCTCTCGGGATCTTGGGCATGCACGCACACGCGCCCGGCGTGGGTTTTAAGCCACCAGCGACTACATGGGAGTCCAGTAACATAGCCATTGTACTAACTGCTGGTCCCCAAACTGCCAGACAACTGTTAACCTCTATTGCTTCTTTTACCTATTACCTTCTCCATCCCAACAAAAGACCAAGTATTTACCTCTAGAGAGATGCAGAATAAAAACAGGAACACCAAGTTTAAGTCAGAGTGATAAATGGTCCATGGTTTACTTCCCCAGGCTGGCTACCAAAACACTAGCTACCAGACATGATTCTTGTGCCCACAGGATGAAGGTGACAGGAAAGTCCAGAATGGTAGCTGTCCAACATTCCCAGTGGCCTACAAGTACTTTATCAGTTCCAATTGCTTTAAATTGGCTGTATTCTTAAAAGATTGCTGTTTGATAATACAGCTAACAATCTTGGAAGGGACAATTTCTGAATGATACAGCTAATTAAAAAAAAAAAAACTGAAAAAGTACTTTATGTATTTGACCATATTGGAGCTACATGCAGACATAAGACACAGAAATCTAAAACAGAAAGAAACAATTGGGGACAGCAGGTGACATGGTGGTTAAGGGCACTGGACTCCCACATGGCCAAATACAGTTCAAGTCCCAGACCTAGAAGCTTGCTTTCTCACTTTCACTTTCTCTCTCCCTCCCTCCCTCCCTGGTCAAATTTTTAAAATAAATAAATAAATAAAATAATTCTTTAAAAAAATAAACATCTCAAAAATTATACGTAATAGAAAGTAAACACAGTGAATAGTACTTCCTTCTTATCATCTTAATAAACTGAACAGTGAATTAACACAAAAACAAAACATTGCAAAAGAAAAGGGAAATATAGGGCCAAATGGAGAGGGTAGGCAGAGGTTATCTCCCATAATTAGAAAGTATCCAAAATTGAAAAATCAATAAATAGAAACACTGTCAATATTAAATGTGATGATAAACACACAAAGTGGTAAAGAAATAAAAGTGCATACCTGGGGACCAGCAGTTGGCATAATGGCTATGTTGCTGGACTCCCATGTAGTCAACTACAGTTCGAGTCCCAGACCCGGTGGCTTAAACTCAAGCCGGGCGCGTGTGCGTACATGCCCAAGATCCTGAGAGGAGAATGGAGGAGAAGGGATTGCGGAGTGGCCATCTCCCCTGGGGGGTGATTTCTTGCTTTCTGTCTCTCTGTCTCTGTCTGGTGAGCACATGCGCCCTATAGCAAAAACCTCTCCAAAAAAAAAAAAAAAGTTCTTACCTTCAGAGAAATTTTAAGTTCATGAAAAAATAGAACTAGAATGTACACTTTATACAAATTATACACCAATAATGCTGTTACAGCTTGAACATCTTTAGTCCAAAAATCCAAAATCCAAATTGTTCAAAAATCCAAAGTGTTTTGAGCAACAGCATGACACAAGCAAAAAAACTCTATACCTGACCTCATGTGACAAATCAACATCAAAATGCTACAACCCAAAATATTGTATAAAATTATCTTCTGGCTGTATGTACAAGATTAATATGAAATATAAATGAATTTCCTATTTAGACTATGGTCCCATGCTCCAATATCTCATTATGTATATGTGAATATTCCAAAATCCAAAACAATTATCATCCCAAGTATTTCAGAAAAGGGATATTCAACTTGTAGTAACAAAAACCAAAATTAAATTTTAGGAATGAAAATTATTCTCGAAGCATAAAGAGTAATTGATTTTACCTATATGGGTTAAGAGAAATTTTTATGAAACTTTTATGAAAGAATAAAAGGTGTCTCTTGAATGTCTAGAAATGAAAAGGAAATAAAAGATGAAGGGCAATTATGAAGGACAAGGTTAAAAAGTTATATGGAGGCCCAAAGGTTGAGGGGCATCAAATTCCACTCCAGTCAACAGAAAGAAATCAAAGGTCTCAGAGTAGAAAGTTATCATTAAAAGGAGTACAGAGAATGATTCTTTGAAGGGAGTAAAATCCAGGAGTGTGAAACTCCTGCACAACTCAAGCAAAGCAAAAGGTAGAGGGAAAAAAGTCAAAGATATAGGCTTATGTGTGCACATGCTGCATATACATATATGTATTTGTTTCTGTTTTTTTTGAGAGAGATGTTTTTGCTATAGGGCACATGCACTCAGCAGAGAGATAGAGATAGAAAGAGAGAAATCACCCCCAAAGGGAATGGTCCTTCCCTTCCATTCTCTTGGAATTTGGGGCACACATGCACAAACACTCAGCAGGAGTTTCAAGCTGCTGGGCCCCAGACTTGAACCTCAGTCAGTCACGTGAGTGTCCAGTGCTTTTACCACTATGCCACCTTCCGGTCCCTTGCCTCTAACTTTTAAAACAAAAAGTTATGAACTTGTTTTTAAATAGTTGATAGAATGTGATGATAGATTTGATTTTGAAACAATGAAAATATTTTTATGTCACGTAAATATTTTAAATGTACACTATTTTAAAAAGTTGTAAGTTTTGGGACCAGCAGTTGGTGCTATGGTTTGGATAATGGTTTGTCCCACAAAAGTACATCTCCATGGACCAGCAGTTAGCGTAGTGGCTATGTCGCTGGACTCCCACGTAGTCAACCACGGTTCGAGTTCCGGACCCGGTGGCTTAAACTCATGCAAGGCGCATGTGCGTGCGTGCCCAAGATCCCGAGAGGAGAATGGAGGAGAAGGGATTGCGGTGTGGCCATCCCCCCTGGGGGGTGATTTCTCACTTTCTGTCTCTCTACCTCTCTCTGTCTGTCTGGCGAGCGCATGCGCCCTATAGCAAAAACCTCTCCAAAAAAAAAAAAAAAGTACATGTCTCCATTGTAATGGCTCTGGAAGGTCGTTTGACAGTAAGAGTGAGACCTAATGGGAAGGCATCATTTAATCACTGGGAATGTGGGACAAACAGAGTAAGTGAGAATTCTATATCTACTGTCTTTGCATGTGCCCACCTCCCTCTTTTTGTTTGTCAGTCATGTAGTGATAAAGCAGAGACTGGCCTGGTGTAAGCCCCATACCTTAAGACTCCAAGTGCTTGAATCATGAGCCAAATACATCTTTATAAATTACTCAGCCTCAGGTGGTTCTGTTTAGTAATACAATAATGGGCTAATGCATAGGTTATCTATATTTGTCTTAAATGGAGCTTGACAAGTGTTAAAAGCCTTTTACTCCATGGCAGCTGAATCAGTGGATAACAACTAGCGCAAAGAATAGACTAACCAAAACCATACAAGGAAAAGTGGTAGGATTAGATGCCTATAAAAGTTTAGAGTTCTCCAGACCAGCAGATGGCGCAATGGTTATGTCACTAGACTCCCACATTGTCAATCGCGATTTGTGCCCTGGACTTGGTGGCTTAAAACTCACGCCAGGCCTGTGTGCATGTGTGCCCAAAATCCCAAGAGGAGAATGGAGGAGGAAGGGATTGTGGCATAGACATCCCATTAGTAGGGTGAGTTCTTGTTTTCTGTCTCTTTCTCTCTAGCAAATGCATGCGCCCTATACCAAAAATCTCTCTTAAAAAAAAGAGGGGCCAACAGATAGCTTGGTGGTTAAGGGCACTGGACTCCCATATGGCTGTCCAGTTCAAATCCCAGACCTGGTGGCTCTCTCTCGCTCTTGCCCTCACTGTCCCTCTCTGGTCAAATTAAAATAAATTAAATAAATAAATAAATAAATAAATAAAGTTAAATAACATAATTCTTTAAAAAGAGTTTAGAAAGCTGTCAAAAATATATATAAAAAAAAAAATCTGAGAATCAAGAAGACCAAGAACAAACACAGGGCTACGTGCATGCCCAGTAAAGACCATGAAGTCCTGGGACCAGCAGTTAGCATAATGGCTATGTCGCTGGACTCCCACGTAGTCGACCGCGGTTCGAGTCCCGGACCCGGTGGCTTAAACTCACGCCGGGCGCGTGTGCGTGCATGCCCAAGATCCCGAGAGGAGAATGGAGGAGAAGGGATAAAAGGGATTGCAGCATGGTCATCCCCCCTGGGGGGGGGGTATTTCTCACTTTCTGTCTCTCTGTCTCTCTCTGTGCATGGCGAGCACACGCGCCCTATTATCAAAAACCTCTCCAAAAAAAACAAGACTATGACGTCCCCAAGCTCTCATCTCTGTTTGACCATAAGGCTTTACACAATCAAGGAAGTACAGGTTGGGGTGGCCCCATGGTCCAGTGGTTAAAGAAACCAGATACATGGCCAACCATGAAGTTCAAATCCAAGGTGGCTTGAAAAACATGCCAGGCACATATGTGCCCAAAATCCTGACACAATGGAGAAATGAAAGAAACGAGATTATGGCATGACCATGTCCCATCATAGGGTGCTTTCCCCCTCTCCCCCTCTCCCCGCCACTTCCTGTCTCTCTAAGTACAATCACCCTCTGGCAAAATTTTAAAAAGGAAGGAAGGAAGGGAGGGAGGAAGGGCAGGCAGACAGGTTATGGTTGTTCTATTAACTGCCTGTATACTGAGCACCCATCAGCAAAGACATGAAGATTATTGGTTCCAGGCAGTTAAGGAAATCGGTCCAATCTTAGCTACACACAAAGATAAACAGAGAAACTTCAGCAGCAATACACAACGAAGAATACAGATTTTGACAAAATTAGTTCTGAAAGTTCACTAAAAGAAGAAACTGCAACAAACAGTAGTATTAAAAGCAAATGTCACAGAGGATAATATTATGCTTTAAGAGTTACTACATTATATAAAAAATGTCCAGTTTTCAACCCAAAATTGTTGAGATATGCAAAGGAACAAGAAAGTAAGGTGCATCACAAAAGCAATCAATAGAAACTGTCCGAGAGAGGGGCCGGCAGGTGGCGTGGTGGTTAAGGGCGTTGGATTCCCACATGGCCAACTGCAGTTAGAGTCCCAGACCTGGGGGCTTGCTTTCTCATTCTCTCTCTCTCTCTCTCTCTCTCTCTCACTCTCACTCTCACTCTCACTCTCACTCTACCCCTCTGTGGTCAAATTTAAAAATATAAATAAATAAGTACAGTTAAATAAAATAATTCAAAAAAAGAAGAAGAAAAAAAAAAAGAAAGAAAGAAACTGTCCCAGAGGAAATCCAAGTGATGGGCTTACTAGACAAGCCTAAAGAGGTCAACTATTATAAAAACATGTTCAGGGACCAACAGATGGCATAATAGTTACGTCGCTCAACTCTGACGTAGTCAACTACAGTTCAAGTCCCAGACCCAGCGGCTTCAAACTCACAGCAGGCACATGTGCATAACATGCCCAAAATCCTGAGAGAAGACTGGAGAAGGGAATGCTGCATGGCCATCCCCCGGGGATGTGATTTCTCACTTTCTGTCTCTCTCTCCCTCCAGCGAGTGCACAGGCCCTATAGCAACATCTCTCAAAAACAAACAAAAAATGAAAAAGAAAAAAGATACACTTTAGATTCAAAAATAAAATAAAGGCTAGACCCCTATCACAGCGGTTAAGCTCTATGTAGAAGCAGCTGTATCCGATATAGCCTACCAGAGTTTGAGTCCCAGCTGCATCAATTTGAAGAATGTGCTTGGGAGAGCAGCAGGTAGCATGGTGGCTAAGGTGCTGGACTTCCACATGTCTTACCGTGGTTCAAGTCCTAGAGCTGGTGGTTTTCTTTCTCACCTCTCTCTCTCTCTCTCTCTCTCTCTCTCACACACACACACACACACACACACACACACAGCTAGCATTAAAAAAAAAAACTGAAATTAAAAGGATATGAAAAATACGCAATCTATAATTCAAAATAAAGCTGAAGGAGCTATACTAATACCAGACAAAATACAGTTAAAAGCTGAATTAAGGATAAACAGACAATTCAACAATAATAACTACAGGCTTGAATTCTCCACTTTCAATAATCAAGTAAACTAGATAGCAGATTACAAAGAAATAGAGACTTGAAGAATTTTATAAAACAACACAACCTAAATGCCAGGTTATATTGGTATATTTGTTATTTTTTCCCCAAGATTTTTATTAAAGAGCAAGTTTCAGGTTCTATATAAATTACGCAGAATATACATTCTAATAGAGTGTACATGGAAGTCTCCAGAACAGATCATGTTATACCATAAAACAAGTCTTTATAAATTAAAAGTATTACAATAGTAACAGCTATGTCCCCCAACCAAAATATGAGTGAAATTAGAAAAAACTTAGGAAAATTCAGAAACACAGGGAAATTAAACAATACACCCCAAAATAACTAATATATCAAAGAAAACTGCACAATACTGAGTCATTCCATACAGTATGATTCAACATATCACACAAGAAATAAATTAACTTTTTGAATAACAGAATAAATGGCTGAACATATTTTAAGAGAAACTCTGTTATAAAGGCCCTAACAGGGACTAGACAATGGCACAGTGGTAGCACAAGACCCATATAGGAAGGTCCAGAGTTTCTCATGCACATGCACACATACTCATAATCAGGACTGGCCAAGATTAGGGATGGATCACTGCATCGGGACCCTATTTGGGGATGTCTCCACTTCCACTTCCCTCCATCTCTCCCTGTCTCTCTTTCTCTTTCACTAAGTAAATCCTTCAAAAGAAAGGGAAGGAAGGCAGATTGGCCTAACAATCTTTTATTCCAAGATTTTTATTGAAAAGCAAGTTTCAAGCTCTATTACACTACAAGTTCAAAAGAACAGATTTTAAAAAGGAGAAAACTCATAAAATTTTAGAGTTGAAATAAATTATAAAAGCCACTGCCATGAATTTTTAAATTGTAGAATTTTGTTATATGCACACTGCTGAAATTATAGTTGTCTTCTGCCTACTATATACTAATAATGCCTCATACCTAATAATTTTTCCCTTTCTTATTCATCTGAAATTCCTAGGAAAACATATACATGTAGTACCTCTTTCCATCCTTTTAAAAGCTTTTGAATCACTTTGTCTACTCACGTGTTTTAGGAATTTGGGAAAGGGATTTTGTTTTGTTGGCCTTAACATGGTGAAAGGAAAATGCTAGGTTATGATAGTATATTTGGCATAGAAAACTAAAGTAACAGCTGTTTGATGACAACCCATAATAGTGACATTCTGTGATAACTCAGTTTATCTTTCAGTTTCTTTCTTTACATATAAATATGGACTTATTTTAAATAATGATAGCACTTGATGTTCAAAAGTGCTTTAGTTATTTAAGCCTTATCTTTAAAAATAATTCAGCTATGAGCCAACTCTGATATAAGAAAATAAGCTTTCTAATGAGAATCATATATTGTTATGACTCACAATATTATAAAAAATTAAGGTTTTCCTATAAATTTTAATTTTAAGATAGTTTCATTTATGTAACATAGTATCTTTAGGAAAAACTTTTGACTACTAAAACTTCATTACTATAAGTCAACAGAGGACTTCTAGCTCCACCAAAATGAACCAGCTTCATCCCTCTAAGGTCCTCCCTTATTATACAATTAAAATATCCTGGACAAATGCAGCAACAAAATCTATAGAAAGATCCGAAAGGTGGAAAGGCAGCAGCAGGCTTTCTAGAGGTCGCAGGACTTGAAGAATAACAAGGTACTAAACTCTCTGGGTCTTCTTACCGCCTCATACTTCCAGGTCAGAGTGGTGCTTAAAAAGCCCCCAATCTAGTACAATCAAAAACTCCAAGAAAAGCCTATTCCTCCCAGCCAGAGGGCTGAGAAAAGGGTACCCTAATAACAGAAATCTTTACCGCAATAACTACCCTACTCCAGCCAAGCTACCAATGGAAAATACATACACACACAGAAATATCCATGCACACACACAAACCCTTCCGTTTCAATGCAGCCAAGTATACAGCTAATCTTACACACTGAAATAGATCAGATTTTTAAATTATCTGACAGACTGTAGAGCAGTCAACAAACTTCTTCCACAAGCAATTTCAACTGCTCTTGAAATGAAAAAAATGGAAAATCTCAGGAAAGAAAAGTTATTTCAAAAGAACTAAGGGAAAACTGAAAAGCTAAAAACTACAATAACTAAAATTAA
>NW_006159726.1:398856-408367 GCF_000334495.1 Tupaia belangeri chinensis
TCCCCGGTGGCTTAAACTCACGCGGGGTGTGTGGTGTGTGTGTGTGTGTGTGTGTGTGCATGCCCAAGATCCCGAGAGGAGACTGGAGAAGGAAGTGTCCCATGGCCATCACACCTGGAGGAGGGGGGTTGATTTCTCACTTTCTGTCTATCTGTCTTTCTGGCGAGCTCATGCACCCTATAGCAAAAACCTCTTAGAAAAAAAAAAAAACACACTCTGGCTAGCTCAATTTGTAAAACTAGAAATGATAGATAAAGTCAATGAATAGATTAATAGAACTTACTCAGTCTAGGGCCAACCAATGGCATGGTAGTTAAGGCAGCTGAATCTCACCTGGTCAAATGCACAATTAGAGTTCCAGACCAAGCAGTAAGGGAAATACAACAGGCAAAGATGTGCATGCCCAAAATTCCAAAAGGAGGGAGAGATGGAAGAGACAGAATTGCATTGCAGCGTGACCATTTCTGATGTGGGGTGCTTTCTCACTTTCTCTGCCAGCTGCAAATGCTCTCTGGCAAAAAAAAAAAAAAAAAAAGAAAAAGAAAGAAAGAAAAGAAAGAAAGAAAGAAGAAATATATCCCATCTAAACAAGAGAGAAAGGACTTTAAAAAAAAATAATAAAAAGATGCTCTTGCCTGTGTGCAGCAGGGAGCTGGGGCGGGTGCTGCTTCCTGCCGGGAGCTGCCTTGTATCTGCCGCGCCACCATACCTCTGCTTTATGAGCAAAGAACTGGGTGGCCAGTGTTCTTGCCGGCAAAGGAGAAAAACCAGTGAGTTACGAGGAGGTGCATACACTGCACACCACATCACGCACCACAAGGGATGGCTGATGCTGCACACAGGGAACCAGGATGGGAAGGACCATGCTACAGAGCCAACAGTGGAGGATGTCTTCCTTCGCAAGTTCATGCTGGGCACGGGCCTGGCTGACCAGGTGGTCCTGAAGTGCCAAGCTAATCAGGGGGAGATCTGTGTGCCGGTCCTGAGGCAGCTGCCAGTGCACAAGCTCTACTTTCTTGGGGACTACAGTGAGACACTGCTGACCCACTTCTGTAAGTGTCCTGTGCAACTCCACCTCCAAACTGACCTCAAGGGTTGTGTACAAGTACATCAAAAGATGATGCCCTTGCATGCACTGAGCTGTAGCCTGCAAAGGCAGAAACTTGTGGAATGAGAGAGGATATGTTTCCCTGAAAAGGACTGAGGCATTCTCTGTAAGCTGCTGTTGAATAAACATCTTTAATGCTGGGGGGGAGGGGGGGAGAAAGACAGGCCCAGGTGAACAGGTAGTATAGAGGTGGCTGGATCCCCACATGGCCTACTGCATGGCTTGAGTCCCAGATATGGAAGCTTGAAAATCACAACAGGCACATGTGCATGCATGCCCCAAATCCCAAGAGAAGAGAAAAGGGACTGTGGCCATCTGCCCTGGAGGGCAATTTCTTTCTCTGTTTTTCTCTCTCTCTCTCTCTCTCTGTCTCTCTCTCTCTCTCTCCTCCTCCTCCTCCTCCTCCTCCTCCTCCCTCCCTCCCTCCTGCATGCATGCCCCAAATCCCAAGAGAAGAGAAAAGGGACTGTGGCCATCTGCCCTGGAGGGCAATTTCTTTCTCTGTTTTTCTCTCTCTCTCTCTCTCTCTGTCTCTCTCTCTCCCTCTCCCCCCTCCTCCTCCTCCTCCTCCTCCTCCTCCTCCCTCCCTCCCTCCCTCTCCAGTGAGCACACGAGCCCTATGGCAAAACTAAAAAAACTTAAAAATAAGAAAACAGACCCCCTGGAGAATTTATAGGACTAAAACAATAATGAGAAAAATGATGAAAAAGAATAGGATTGTGAAAGTATTCAAAAGTATGAATGAAAACTCCCCAATTTTGGTGTAATACACTACATACAAATATAGAAAGAAAAGTGAGTGAACCTCAGAAAAAATTAAACTGAAGACATCTACACCATGATACATCATAATTAAACTTCTAAAAACTGAAAGAAAAAAAAAAAAAATTTGAGGCTCAGCTACAGTGGCACAAGCAGTGTGGCGCCACTTCATAATACTAGGTCCATAAGTGAGGGCCTGGGTTTCAGGGCTCAGGTCAACCTGAATGTGCTGGGCTGATCAGGAATCCCGGCTGGCTCTGGAAGCCAAGGGGGAGATTCTCAGCATGCCAAGAACCTGTCAAGGGTCCCTGTCTGTCTGTTTGTCTCTCTCTCTCTCACTCACTAACTCTCAAAATAAAAGCAATACATCCTTACAAAGTTCAGAAAAAATGCATATTATGAAAAAACTATGTATGGATTTCCAAAAAATTTTGGAACAAAATAAATTCCTATTTTAACTCCATGTTTCCCTGAATTTGTTGAAGTACTGTCACAAGTAAACTTAAAAAAAAAAAAAATCCTGAAAGAACACAAAGAGAAGTGATACATTACTTACAGAAAAACACCAATTAGAATGACAGCACAGTTCTCATCTGAAACCATAGAGAACAGAAGGAAAGAGCATACCTAACACTTTTTAAGTAACTGGAGGGAGGAAAAAAAAAAAACTGTCAACTGTGAATTCTATGTATGGCAAAAAAAAATACTTAAAGAATGAAACAAAGACAATTTATGAAAAACTTAGAATTTGTTGCTAGCAAATCTACCCTCAAAGAATGCCTAAAAAGGCTCTCTAAACAGAAAGGAAATTGTAACAGAAGAAGACTGAAACTTCAGAAACACTGAAATAGGTAAAGATAGAGGTAAACGTAAACTTTCATACTATTCACCAGTTTCTTGAGTCATATTTGGTAGTCAAAGTAAAATTTATGAAACCATCTGAAATGGTACTCAATATATGTAGAGAAAACAATTTTAAAAATTACATGTAAAAAGTATACAAGGGGGCCAGCAGGTGGCGTGGTGGTTAAAAGCACTGGACTCCCATATGGTCAACTGTGGTTCAAGTCCTGGACCTGGTGGCATGCTCTCTCACTTTCCCTCTGTCTCTCTTTGATCAAACTGGAAAATAATAATAAATAAAGTTAAATAAAAATAACTCTTAAAAAAAAAAAGTATAGAGGTCAGGGCGTGTCCTGGAGAACAGAGTTGAGCACCATACATAGGGATTCATATCCCACATGGCCAACCAAGGTTCAAATCCCAGCCAAAAGCTTGGAAAATATACTGGGCATGTATGCATGCATGCCCAAAATCCTGATGAGATGGAGAAGTGGGGGTAAAAACTGACTGAGACATGGCCATGCCCTACTGGGGATGCTTTGGAGCATTCTCTCTCTCTCTCTCTCTCTCTCTCTCTCTCTCTCTCTCTCGTGCATGCACCCTCTGGGAGAGGGAAAAAAAAAAAAAAAAGAGGGCAAAAAGACCTAACTAGAGGCAAAGTTTCTGAATTTTACCCGTACTGTAAAACATCAATACCAATAGATGGTAGTAAGTTACACAGGAACACTGCAATACATAGAACAACCACTAAGAAATCTATACCAAAAAATACTCAAAAATATTACAACTCAAGACGAAATCCTTAAAAATAGCCCATAAAAAGGTAAGAAAAGAGGAACAGAAAAAAGAAAAACACAAGGAAAAAAAAAATCACAAAATATTAACCTGATAACTATTTTAAGTATACATGGTCTAAACATACCAATTAAAAGACAATTTGAAAGAATAATTTCTTAACTTATGTAACTATACTCAGTTAAAAAAAATTTTTAACTTCCCAATACAACATTAACAGGTTAAGAATAAATGAATGAAAAAATATATATGTAAACATCAACCTTTCTAAAAAGCAGGAGTGGCTATATTAATATCAAAGAAAGTAGACTGCAGAGCAAACGAAAATTACTAGTAAAATGAAGAGAGACATTATGTAATGGCAAAAAGATCAACCCATCACAAGACATGACGATCCCAAATGTATACACATCAAATGACAGTCTCAAACTACAGGAAGAAACAATTGATAGAGGAAAAGAGAACAAATGAATTCACAATTATAGTCAAAGACTTGTAACACCGCACTCAGCAACTGGTAGAACTGGTCAAGAAATCAACAAGGATTGAGAACTGAACATAATCAACTAACAGGAATTAACTGTCCTATATACAACACTTTATCCAACAGCAGCAGAATATACATTCTTTTCAAGTATCCATAAAACAGTCACCAAAATAGACCATATCCTAAGTCATACAACCACTGTCAACAAATACAAGAGAATGGAAATTACACACAGCAAAATCTCTGACCATAATGGAATCAAGGTAAAACTTAGGGGGAGAGAGAAAGAAAGAAAAAAAAAAGGAAAAGCTTTACATACATATAAACTTCAAATTCTCAAAATTTCCAAATACTGGGACCAGCAGGTGGCATGGTGGTTAAGGCACTGGACTACCACATGGCCGACCATAGTTCGAGTCCTAGACCTGGCAGTTTGCTTTCTCGCTTCCCTTCTCTCTCTTTCTCTCACATATGTCCTGTAGCAAAATTTTTAAAAATAATAATAAATACAATTAAATTAAAAAAAAAAAAGAAATTTCCAAATACTTAGATAGATTCCATGGATCAAAGAGGAAAGTTAATTTTAAAATGCAAAGCACTTAACGAGAATATAAATACAACATAAGAATATGTGGGACATAGCTAAAATAGTGCTGAAAAGTAAATATATAGCACTAAATTGTTAGATCAGACAAAAGACAATAATCCAAGTTTGTAGCTCAAGAAGCTAGAAAACAAGGAGCAAAAAAAAATCCAAAATAAATAGAAGAAAAGACTTAAGAAAGATCAGACAAGAAATCAATAAAATTGAAAGAACAAAATGAAAGAAAAAACCTGGTTTTTCAAAAAATAAAAATAAAAATTAGTAAACATCCAAAAACAATGACAAAGATGAAGAGGAGACACAAATCAACATAAGGAATACTACAGCTCTTGGAGTCATTAAAGGAATAATAAGGGATGACTGAACAATTCTACATTCATAAATTCAACAAAGTAGACAAAACAGACCAACTGCTCAAAAACCATAAACTACCAAAACTGAGCCAAGAAGATCGACAAGATAAAGGGCCCTAAAACTACTAAAAAAAACTGAATTTGGAATTAGAAGCTACAAAAAAAAAAAAAACTCAAAATGGTATCGCTGAAGAAATCTAGCTAATGCTTAAGATGAAATAAAAATACTTTTAGGGGACCAGAAGTTAACATAATGGCTATGTCACTGGACTCCCACGTAGTCGACCACGGTTCAAGTCCTGGACCCGGTGGCTTAAACTCACGCCAGGCGCGTGTGCGTGCATGCCCAAGATCCCGAGAGGAGAATGGAGGAGAAGGGATTGCGGCGTGGCCATTGCCCCTGGGAGGAGGGAGAAGGGATTGCGGCGTGGCCATCGCCCCTGTGATTTGATTCCTTACTTTCTGTCTCTACGTTTCTCTCTGTCTGTCTGGCGAGCGCACGCACCCTATAGCAAAAACCTCTCAAAAAAAAGAAAAAAAAAGAATAATTTTATACACTGTCATTCAGAAATAGAAAACTTTTCAACTCATCTGTTTTATTTTATGATTTCTTATTAACAGTCAATCATTGTACATCTCTATAGTACACAATTTGGTTTTCAAAGTAAATATGCAGTACATGACAATCAAGGATATTGCTGTATTACATTATTTTCAACTAAAAATTATTTTTTTTTTTTTTGCTATAGGGCACGTGTGCTCTCCAGAAAAACAGAGAGACAGAGACAGAAAGCAAGAAATCACCCCCCAGAGGGGATAACCATGCCACAATCCCTTCTCCTCCATTGTCCTCTCAGGATCTTGGGCACACACGTACACACACCCGGCATGAGTTTAAGCCACCAGGTCCAGGACTCAAACCACTGTCGACTACATGGGAGTCCAGAAACATAGACATTACGCCAATTGCTGGTCCCAAATTTTTACATTCTATGTCTGTTACATATTTCTTCCCTGAGCCCCTCTCAACCACCCTCTACTAACTATCCTCCAACAATGCAGTGTCTAGTATTTATATTTGTCCTTCCTATTATTATATCTTCATATCTTTCTATTTCTGCCATACATTGCAGACATTAAGATGTACCAAGTGGAGATAAACAGTATTTGTCTTTCAGTTTACTTCACTTTGCATTAAATCTTCTATATTTATCCACTTCTTATCAAATGACAGTCTCAATGTTCATTATTGGCTGAGTACTTACTATTCCATAGTGTCTATGTGCCACATTTTTTTCAATCTAGTCATCAGTTATTGGCACTTAGCTTGATTCAATTTCTTTACAACTATGAATAATGCTGCAATAAACATGGATATGCAACTGTCTTTCTATCTTCCTATCCTTTCAGTAAATACCAAGAGGTGGAATTTACTGGGTCATATATGGTATTCTATTTGTAGATTTTCGAGGAAGCTCCCTACTGTTTTCATAATGGCTGTACCAATTTAAATTCCCAAAAGCAGTGTAGGAGGGTTCCACTTTCATCACAGCCTCTCCAGCACTTGTCCTTTATTTTCTTGATCAAAGTCATTCTTACTAGGGTTAAGTGGTATCTCACTGTGATTCTGATTTGCATTTCCCTTATGATAAGAGTTGCTGAACATTTCTTCAAGTGTATTTTGGCAATTCGTATGTCTTCCTTAGAGAGTTATCTGTGCAACTCATTTGCCCATTCAGATTATTCTATTAGCTTTTTAGCAACTGAGTTGCTTGAGTTCCCCATATATTCTGGCTATCAATCCCTTATCTGAAGCATAGCTTACAAATATTTTCTCCCATTCTGACTGTTGTCTCTTCGCTCTGTTTCCTTTACTGTGCAGAACCTCTTAAATTCAATTTAATCCTACTTACCAATTTTTTGAACTGATGCCTACACTTTTAGAGGTCTTATTTAAGAAATTTTATCTACTTCAATGTCTTCAAAGTTTCTCCTGTGTTTTCCACAAGTACTTTTATAGTTTAAAGCTTTGCATTTAGATCCACCAATTTTGAGTTGATTTTTATTAGTGGTAAAAGATAGAGGTCCAGTTTCATTTTTCTACAGGTGGATATGCAGATCTCCCAGCACCATTTATGAAAGAGACTTATTTTATTCCCACTGGACTGTCTTGCGCCCTTGGTCAAAAATAAGTTGGCTGTAAGTTTTTGGGTTATTTCTGGATTCTCCATTCTATTTGACTGTTCTACATTATCTGTTTTTGTGCCAGTACCATGCTGTTTTGATTAAAATAGCTTTGTAATGTATCTTGAGGTTAGGTAATGAAATGTCTCCTACTTTACTCTTTTTGCACAGTATCCCCTTGGCAACACAGGGCCTTTTATGATTCCAGACAGATTTTACAGTTGCCTTTTCTATTTCTTTCTTTCTTTTCTTTTTTTTTTTTTTTTAAAAATTTTTAAGAATTACATATGGTGGCTTTAAAAAAAGAATTACATATGGGCTGGGACCAGCAGATGGTGCTACTGTGACATCACTGGGTTCTCAAGTAGTCAATCATGGTTCAAGTCCCAGATTCAGCAGCTTAAAACTCACGTTGGGCATGTGTGCGTGCATGCCCAAAATCCTAAGAGAATGGAGAAGGGATTGCAGTGTAGTCGTCCCCCCTGGGGGGTGATTTCTCACTTTCTGTCTCTCTAGCATGTGCATGTACCCTATAGCAAAAGATTCTCTTTAAAAATATATATATTCAACATTATCATCAATATGTACACTTAGCCTTTTTATCATTTTATTCTTTTCTTGGTTGTTTTGTGTTCTTATATTTCTTTTTGTCTCCTTTAAAATTCTGTGATCTAGTATTCTCTTAAGTATTTCTTGTAAAGCTATTCTAGTGTTGATAAGTTCAGCTTTTATTTATATGGAAATGTTTTTTCTTTCTCCTCATTTGAAGGACAAGCTGGCTGGGTATAGTATTCTATATATGAATTTCTTTTTCTTTCAGATTTTTAAATGTGTCTTCCCATTCTTTCCTTGCTTGCATCATTTCAGTTGAGGCCTTTGTAACTAACATGATGCTTCTCTCCTGACATTTTTAGAACACTATCTTTGTCTCTCATTTGTACCAATTTAGCTAGATATGTCTTGGGGAGGGTCATCTTATAACAATTTTATTTGATGTTCTTTGTATTTCTTGCATCTGGATGACTGTGTGTCTCTCTATAGCTTGAAAGTTTTCAGATAGTATTTCATTAACAAGATGTTCTATTCCTTTACCCATTTCTTCACCTTTTGGAATATCTATTACATAGATATTTGGCTGCTTAATGGCATCTTCAGATTTCCCATATCTTATCTTCATTTTTAATCATTTTCATTCTTTTTGGTGACTCAGACTAAGTCAAAGATTATGTCTTCAAGATTAGAGATGCTTTCTTCTGCATGAGCTATTCTGTTGTTGACGCTTTCAAGAGATTTTCATTTCCTGTACTGTATTCCTCATATCCAAAAGTTCTGTTTCATTCTTTTGTAGAGTGTCTAGCTCTTCATAGAGTTCTTCCCTCATGTCACAGAATGATTTTTTTAATCTCCTGAAGTTCACTGTCCATTTTCTCTTGCATATCACTGAGTAATGTTATGATGAATATTTGGAAATCATTCTGTAACAGCTGTGACTACCTGAGGTTTTTTTTCATTACAGATGAGAAGTTACTGTGGTCCTTTTGAAGAAAGATATTTCCCCCTTTTCCCCCCCTTCATATTTCTTTTTTCATTTTTATTTATTTATTTATTTTGGAGAGGTTTTTACTATAGGGTGCGTGCGCTCGCCAGACAGAGAGAGAGAGACAGAGAGACAGAAAGCGAGAAATCACCCCCCGGGGGGGAAGGCCACGCCTGCAACCCCTCCTCCTCCGTTCTCCTCTCGGGAACTTGGGCACGCACGCACACGTGCCCGGCTTGAGTTTTAAGCCACCGGGTTCAGGATGCAAATTGCAGTCAACTACATGGGAGTTCAGCGACATAGCCATTACACTAACTGCTGGTCCCTCCCTTCATATTTCTTGAGTCTGTTGATTTTTAGGCATCTCATAGGGTACTCGCTTCGTCCTAATTTTTGGAACAGACTCTGTGATAGCAGAGTGGGTCAGGGGGGCTGGAGGTCAGTTGCATCTTTCGGCTGGTTCTTAGAATTTCATTGGGGAGTTTCTCTCATTTCCTCCCCTAAAAAGAATGTGATGGAGAGCTGCTTTGGAGCCTCACTGGCTTTAGGTGGTTGACTGCTCTTTATAATTCAAAGTAGAAATTATGTGTTCCAGAAGTTCCTGTCATCTTTTATATGTACTTTGTTATACTTAGCTCTCCCTCCTGAGGCACTTATTAAACTTTCTTCCCAGAGAGACACTAAGTTTGGTATTTCTAGTCACTGTTTTGATCCTTCCTCCTTGAGCTAGACAATGGTAGGGGGGTGGGTGCTCCTGCTACTCCTTCCATTGAGTCTCAGCCTCAGGCTCTGGCATCTCATTCCCTCCATCCTCTGCAACCAGAACAGATCCAGCCAC
>NW_006159726.1:408384-409992 GCF_000334495.1 Tupaia belangeri chinensis
CCTGGCTCCTGGCTGCACCAGTCTGTTTAGACTCTTTCAGGCTCCTGGTTTCAGCAGTGCCTAGAGCAGGAGTTAACAGCGTACACACACACATGCGTCAGTTTCCAGATCTTGAGTCTTGGCAGCCAGGCTGTGCCACAAACCTCTCAGACTCTCAGGCTTGCACACATAGCGGCACCCAAAGGGGGAGGTAATAGCTGCCTATCCGGTAATCATCTCAAATCCAAGATCCTGAGGTCCAGCGGTGGGGTCACCCCACTGCCTGCTATTCTTTCAGGTTCATGGCTCCAGTGGCATATGGGGTGACGGGAAATTAATGTCTCTCTGGTGACTATCTCTGTTCCTGGACCCTGGGTCCCAGCAATGGCACCATGCCACAATCTGCTAATCTCTCAGGCTAGAAGTTCCAACAGCATTGGGTCAGGGGGAGGTAACCACTGCCTCTCTGATGAATAAGCAAGACATTGTGCTGGGCGTGTGTGCATGTATGCCCAAAATCTTAAGAGGAGAGTGGAGAAGGGACTATGGCATAGCCATCCCCACAGGGGATGATTCCTCACTTTCCCTCTCTCTCCATCATTCTCTAGGGAACACATGTGCCCTATAGCAAAACGTTTTTAAAAAATTAATACTATTGTAAAACTGTTCTTATCGAAATTTTTTAAAAATGCATATTTGATGACTGCAGTAAGTTATATAGCCCCAGCTAGGTACTACTTTATAATACTATAATACTATAAATACTATAATACTACTCACTGAGGTTTATGCCTAAAGTCAGACTTGGGTTCATGTATAGGTATATATCAGCTGCGCTTGCTATTGGAAATATTTAGACTAATTAAGTTAATTAGCAAATCAATTAAATGGGGGGAATGGCATAGAAAGCAACCATGGATTGCGCTCGCCAGACAGAGAGAGAGAGACAGAGAGACAGAAAGCGAGAAATCACCCCCCGGGGGGGAAGGCCACGCCTGCAACCCCTCCTCCTCCGTTCTCCTCTCGGGAACTTGGGCACGCACGCACACGTGCCCGGCTTGAGTTTTAAGCCACCGGGTTCAGGATGCAAATTGCAGTCAACTACATGGGAGTTCAGCGACATAGCCATTACACTAACTGCTGGTCCCTCCCTTCATATTTCTTGAGTCTGTTGATTTTTAGGCATCTCATAGGGTACTCGCTTCGTCCTAATTTTTGGAACAGACTCTGTGATAGCAGAGTGGGTCAGGGGGGCTGGAGGTCAGTTGCATCTTTCGGCTGGTTCTTAGAATTTCAGTGGGGAGTTTCTCTCATTTCCTCCCCTAAAAAGAATGTGATGGAGAGCTGCTTTGGAGCCTCACTGGCTTTAGGTGGTTGACTGCTCTTTATAATTCAAAGTAGAAATTATGTGTTCCAGAAGTTCCTGTCATCTTTTATATGTACTTTGTTATACTTAGCTCTCCCTCCTGAGGCACTTATTAAACTTTCTTCCCAGAGAGACACTAAGTTTGGTATTTCTAGTCACTGTTTTGATCCTTCCTCCTTGAGCTAGACAATGGTAGGGGGGTGGGTGCTCCTGCTACTCCTTCCATTGAGTCTCAGCCTCAGGCTCTGGGCTCTCATTCCCTC
>NW_006159726.1:410046-410985 GCF_000334495.1 Tupaia belangeri chinensis
TCCTGGCTGCACCAGTCTGTTTAGACTCTTTCAGGCTCCTGGTTTCAGCAGTGCCTAGAGCAGGAGTTAACAGCGTACACACACACATGCGTCAATTTCCAGATCTTGAGTCTTGGCAGCCAGGCTGTGCCACAAACCTCTCAGACTCTCAGGCTTGCACACATAGCGGCACCCAAAGGGGGAGGTAATAGCTGCCTATCCGGTAATCATCTCAAATCCAAGATCCTGAGGTCCAGCGGTGGGGTCACCCCACTGCCTGCTATTCTTTCAGGTTCATGGCTCCAGTGGCATATGGGGTGACGGGAAATTAATGTCTCTCTGGTGACTATCTCTGTTCCTGGACCCTGGGTCCCAGCAATGGCACCATGCCACAATCTGCTAATCTCTCAGGCTAGAAGTTCCAACAGCATTGGGTCAGGGGGAGGTAACCACTGCCTCTCTGATGAATAAGCAAGACATTGTGCTGGGCGTGTGTGCATGTATGCCCAAAATCTTAAGAGGAGAGTGGAGAAGGGACTATGGCATAGCCATCCCCACAGGGGATGATTCCTCACTTTCCCTCTCTCTCCATCATTCTCTAGGGAACACATGTGCCCTATAGCAAAACGTTTTTAAAAAATTAATACTATTGTAAAACTGTTCTTATCGAAATTTTTTAAAAATGCATATTTGATGACTGCAGTAAGTTATATAGCCCCAGCTAGGTACTACTTTATAATACTATAATACTATAAATACTATAATACTACTCACTGAGGTTTATGCCTAAAGTCAGACTTGGGTTCATGTATAGGTATATATCAGCTGCGCTTGCTATTGGAAATATTTAGACTAATTAAGTTAATTAGCAAATCAATTAAATGGGGGGAATGGCATAGAAAGCAACCATGGATACCAGAGACAATGTGGGAGGAGAGTGGGACATGGCAGAGGGTGAGG
>NW_006159726.1:411013-412250 GCF_000334495.1 Tupaia belangeri chinensis
AAAAAAAAAAAAAAAAAAAAAGTATACAAGACATAAGAAATGGAAAATTATTTGCTGATAACAAGTATGTTGATGTGCTTGATTGAGTCAATATACAGTGTATTTTGGGTGGAAAATTCATTTGTATGCTGTAATGATGTATAGTAAATTAATGTAAAAAATAAATAAATTTAAAGGAAAAAAATTAAAACTATTGTAAAATAAATCTATAAATTTAATACACTTCACATCAAATCCCAGTGAGGATTTTTTTATAGACAGAGACAAGCTTATATGAGGGCCAGCCTCATAGCATAGCAGGTAAGCACTGTGCACAGGAAGTCAAATTCCACATGTTCAATTGCAGTTCAAATCCCAGCCCCAGTGGCCTGAAAAACATCGGGGTATGAACACATGTACATGCATTCCCAAAGTTCTGATGGGATGAAGAAGAGGAAAAAGGACTACTGTGTGACCACATTCCATCAGGAGTACTTTTTCTCCCCAAGCCAACCCCTAGCACATGTGCCCTCTGGCAGTAATAATTCATTAACTGAAATGAAACGTATATGAAATGACAGAAGCTTCAGAATGCCTAAAACAACCTTAAAAAAGAACAGTAGGATAGTAAGAATCACTACACTTGGTTTTAAATCCTACTACACAGCTACAGTAACCAAGATAGTACAGTACTAGTATAAGAATAGACATAGACAAATTAAACAGAATAGACAACTCAGAAATTACCCCCAACAAATGTACCCACCTAATTTTTGATAAAGATCCAAAGGCAATTCAATAAAGAAAGAATAGCCTTTTCAACAAATAATGGTGGAGCGATTAAAAATCCTATGGCATGGGGCAGCAGGTGGAGTAGTATAGTAGTTAAGGCACTGGACTCTCACATGGCCGACCATGGTTCAAGTCCCAGATCTAACAGCTTGCTTTCTCTCTCTCTCTCTCTCTCTCTCTCTCTCTCTCTCTCTCTCTTTCTTTCAAGTCAAATAAAAAATGGTAATAAACAAAATTAATTAAATAATTATTTTAAAAATCCTATGGCAAAAGTAAAATGAAGTACAAGCCCTGCTGTGGTGGCATAGGCAGTAGGGGTGCTGTTGTACAATGCTGGAGACTGTATGTGAAGGAAACAAATTTGTATCCTGGGTCTACCTGATCACAACAGGCTAGCCGAAGGTCTGGAGAGAAGACTGTGGCATGACGAGCCTGTCTAATTTGATCCTCGCTCCTTTTCTCTCTC
>NW_006159726.1:412327-425656 GCF_000334495.1 Tupaia belangeri chinensis
TGCAGGTGCATGGCCAAGACTCCAAGAGTAGATTGGAGGAGGGACTGCAGTGTGAGGGGTGACTTCTCACTAACCACCATCTAATTGGTGAGCATACACACCCTACAGCAAAATTTAAAAATAAATACTCAAGAACCTAGAACCAGGCAGTTCATATACTTCACACCAATGCAAGATCTAGAAAATAAAACTGGACCTCAACAAATTAAAAACTCTTATTGTACAAAAGATCTCAGTTAAAAGCATGAAAAGGCAAACTATAGATCAAGAGAAAATATTTCCAATCATATACCCAACAAATACTAAAAACTAGAATATACAAAGAACTCTCAGAATAGTGAAAAAATAAATTCCAACTAGAAAACGGGCAAAAGACATGAACAGACATATTACCAAGGTGAACATATATACATGGAGAGTAAGAACATGGAAGATGTTCAACATCACCAGCTATTAAGAGAAATACAAATTAAAACTACAGGGACCAGCAGTTGGCATGATGGCTATGTCGCTGGACTCCCATGTAGTAGACTATGGTTCAAGTCCTGGACTTGGTGGCTTAAACTCATGCTGCACACGTGAGCGTGTGTGCCCAAGACCCCGAGAGGAGAATGGAGAAGGAATTGCAGCGTAGCCACCCTCCCTAGGGGGGTGATTTCTCGCTTTCTGTCTCTCTGTCTGTCTCTGTCTTCTGGTGAGTGTACACACCTCCCCAGAAACATCACCAATGAATAAGTAAATGAAGTTAGGAAAAAAAAAAAAAAAACTAAATGTGCAACTCTTGAGCTATCGCACAACTGGACATTTATTCCAGAGAAAACTTATGCTCACACAAAAACCTGTACATAAATATGTATAGCAGGTTTACTCACGATAGCCAAAAAGGAAGAAAAAAGGGGAAAAAAAAAAAAAAAAAAAAAAAAAACTGTAGTACATCAATTCCACGGGACATTGCTAAACAATAAAAAAGAATGGACTATTAATACATGTAAAAATTTATTATTTCTTGGCACCAGCAGTTAGCTTAATGGCCATGTCGCTGAACTCCCATGCAGTCGACCGCAGTTCGAGTCTTGGACCTGGTGGCTTAAACTTACGCCTGGCGCGTGTGCATATGTGCCCAAGATCCTGAAAGGAGAATGAAGGAGAAGGGACTGCGGCGTGGCCATCCTCCCTGGGGGGGTGATTTCTGGCTTTGTCTGTCTCTCTCTGTCTTTCTGGCAAGTGCACACACCCTACAGCAAAAACCTCTCCCCAAAAAAAGAATTTATTCTTTCAAGTGTTTGTGTGTGAGACAAGAGACAAGAGACAGAGAGAGACAGCCAGGGACCCCCTAGGAGGATCTTCTCAGGCCCATGATCCCTCTATTCTCACCTTCTGGCCAGCATGCATGCCTGTCAGACACATGAGACCATTTAGATGACTCTCCAGGGAAACCTGCTTAGTGAAAAATGGCAATTTCAAAAGAACAGATACTGTATGATCCCATTTATATAACACTCTTGAAATGACAGAATTATATTAATAGATATGAACTGATGAACAAATGGATTAGTGGTTACCAAGGGTTAGAAGACAGGAAAGGAAGGGGGTGTGTGTATGGCTACAAAAGCGGAATAAGACAGATAGCTTAGGTGATGTAAGTGTTCTGTACCATGAGTGTACAATGTCAATATCCTGGTTGTTATAGTTCTGCACTGGAAGAAATAGGATAAAGGCCACACTAATTCTATTTTTTTTTTTTTTTTTTAGGCTTTTGCCACACAGCATGTGTGCTCACCAGAGACAGAGAAAGGGAAAATGAGAAGTCATCCACCAAGGGAGATCGCCATGCCATAATCCCTTCTCCTCTGTTGTCCTCTTAGGATTCGGGGCATGCATGCACACATACCCAGCATGATTTTCAAGCCACCAGGTCCAGGATTTGAACCACGGTTGACCGTGAGGGAGTCTAGTGCCCTTACCCACAACACCACCTACTGGCCCCAGATCTATTCTTTTTTGTAACTGCAATGAATCTACAATTTTATCTCAAAGTTAAAAAAAAAATTAGTCACTAGACTAGGAATCTACAATTTTATCTCAAAGTTAAAAAAATATTTAGTCACTAGACAAAGATTACATTTGCAAAAATGTATTCATGACATCCGATCCATCACATAATGCCCACTTCTATAATAAAGTAGACAACCAAGTCCACTAAGACAAAGCAAGAATCAAAAAACATACACAGATTAAGAAAGAATCCAGCTTTTCCAGATGTTCAGGACCCAGTTACTATCTCTTTTCATAAAAATCGCAAGAATTTAAGGGTTGGATAATCTTTATAGATAAAGTTATCCTTTGGCTATCTAGATGGTGTCTACAACATGCTGGCCAAGTAGTATCAATGCACAAACCTGAGTATGTTCAATGATCAAAGACTCAACTCCTATCCATCCACTTGTTCCCTTTGAAAAGCTGTTTTAAAAAATTCTATATTTAAAGAGGGGGAAGCAAATGGTATGGTTATTCAGGTGAGTGGCTCCCACATGGGAAACTGCACAGTTGGAGTCCCACACCTGGAAGCTTGGGAAGCACAACAGGCACTTATCCTGAGAGAAGAATGGAGGAGAAAGGATAGTAGTGTGGACATCTTCCCCACCCCCACTCCAGGCATGTTTTCTCTCCTTGCCCAACCCCCATACACACAAGCATGCACACCCTCTCAATCTAACATTCTACAACTACCTTTTCCACTGGTACTATATGAAAGTATAATAATATATGCAGAACAGAATTTAATAATATAAACATACTTTCAATAGATTGGAAAGTGCCCCAACTAACCCCATGTGATCCTTCCTACTTGGGAAACCAAGGGGCCTTACTCATCCAAATTCACAGTACCTAATAGTACATATTTATTCAATAATTTATTCAATGACTACCCCCCTCCCAAGGTTTTACCATAGGGCACATGCACTCGCCAGAAAGAGATAGAAACAGAGAAAGGTAAAGTGAAAGATCACCCTCCCTCCCATGAGGCATGGCCATGCTACAATCTCTTCTCCATTCTGTCAGGATTTTTGGGCATGGGCACACAAGCACACGCGTGCACAGACACACACCCTACATGATTTTCGAGCCGCCAAGCTCTGGACTCAAACCGCAGTCAGTCAGTGGGAGTCCAGCACCTTAGCCACACTATCTGCCATCCCCTCAATGTGACACTCCTTATCAATTCACACCTGAGAATCCATTTAGCCCTGACACATAAGTGCCTAGCAAGCAGGAATATACAGTGATTATACCCCAAAGTAGAAACTAAGATCTGACCTAAAAAATAACAATCCCAACTATAGAAACAAAGCAGCTTAGGGGAAGTCAAAACACTAACCATTAATAAATAAAATGAACTTTCAAACCAATCCAAAACTAAGAGAATGTTTTGGCATGCTAAAATTTTTAAAACATACATTTCTCTGTCCCATTATGTGCATTCATTTAGATTCTGGTCTTGGAGGAGTGAGTCAGAAATCAAAGAAAATTATAATTTAGAACAAAGTTTAATTGTACCTTCCATGTGGGTCAAAATTTTAAAGAACTGATTAAAACCTAAAAATTCAAATTTTGGTGTTATATAACACTTTGAAAATTCCCAATTCCTGGCCCTTCATTTTAAAGATGATAAAAAGTGGGGACCATAAGAATGAAGTGATTTGATTAAATCAGGCTGCAGACAATAAAACTCAGGTCCTAGGTTTTCTAATCCATTCTTCTTCCTAGCATATCACACAGTCTCCTAACCAAACCAGGATTTTGAGCACCCAGGCTGAAGAAACAATACTAAAGTATTAACTATGATAATGGAGCACATCTTTGCACTTATTTTTACAGTTAAAGCAATAGGTTCTCTAGGGATTAGTCCACATTCTTTTTCCCTAGCACTCATACAATTAATAAAGGAAATCTTGAGAGAATATGTGCAGTGGCCCTAGAACACAACAAAAGGATGTGGTGCTTAGCCTAACCAATCAAATGGTTCTAAAGCTTTCCTTTAGCCCTAACATACTCCCATCATTAACATGTCTACCCAAAAATCAGTAAACTAAATTAAATAAAAACATTGGTGTCTAGAGGCCAGCAAGTGGCATGGTGACTGAAGGGCTGGACTCCCACACAGGCAACCGTGTATGGGTCGAGTCCAGGATCTACCGGTTTGCGCGCTCTGTGTGTGTGTGTGTGTTTCTCTCTAGTGAGTACACATGCCGTATAACAAATTCAAAACTAACAAGTAATAATAACAAGAAGAAATAAAATAAATAATTAGTTTTTGAAAAAAGTAAATATTGGAGTCTATGGCTGGACTTCAAGGGGGATCTTTATATTCTTTGAAAGCATATTTAAAATGTATGTAGCCTAATTGACCCTCAAGGATTAATGACTCCAAAAAAGTATAGCTCTAGGAAAGAATAATAAAGATGCTCTGCTCTGAAATAAATTAATAACATATTAAGAGCTGTTACCCTTTTCAACTAATCAAGAATGCAAATCAATCAATTGTACCTTTTCTAAATAAAACCAAGAATGAATCATGAAGATGAATGACTCCTGTAAATATAAGATATTAAGTAATAAAACATGACTACTTCGATACACATTCAAAAAATGAGTTTTAAATTAATACTCATGGAGCTTGGTAATCAGTCACACCAATAAAACCAAAATATAAAAGCAAATATTTGCCAATTATTCCAATAAGAAGCTTGCAGCATATAAAATTAAGCAACTGCCATCTTAGCAAAACATATGGAAGCAAACTTTCAATTAAGATCTTTGCATGGTAAAGAATTTCTATATTCTGAGACCAGCAGGTGGTGGGGTGGTTAGGGATGCTGGACTCCCACATGGCCGACTTATGGCTTGAGTCCTGAACCTGGCAGTTTGCTCTCACTTTCCCTCTCTTTTTCTTCCTCGGGTTAGATTAAAAGAATGATAATAATAAATAAAGCTGAATAATTCTTTTTTAAAAAAGAACTTCTACATTCAATACCATGTATAAAAGCAGTAACAGAACCTCAAAATCGAAGTAAGTTAAAAATCACCCAAGCAAGGCAGGTCTCCTGGCCTAATGGTTAAAGGAGCCAGATTCTACATGGCCTATTGAATCCCAGCACCAGCAGCTTGGAAAAACCATCAGGCACATATGTGCATTCCCCAAATCCTAACACAATGGAGAAATGGAGAAGGGATTGCAGCCTGATCATTCCCTGAGGAGTACTTTTTCCCTCTCCTGTCTCTCTAGCAAGCACAAGCATCCTCTGGCAAATAAAAGAAGGAAAGAAAAAAAAAAAAAAATCACTCAAACTAATCCTTCACCATGTATTTGAATAACAGAGAATTCACAAACTCAAAACAACAACATAAAAATTACTAATATTTCCATATATTAATAGCAAGCAGCAAAATTAAAGCATTTTAGCAATACATACCATCTCACTTGTGTGAAAAAAATACGACAGAATATACTTATAAATGTTCTGAAATATGAAAAGTAACCCAATAAACCTTTATCAGCAGCTCCCTCTAAGAATAGAACTAATTAACTAAGAGATGGTGTAGGAGGGAAATATTTTTCACTGTAACATCTTTTCTGTAACTTTTCAATTTTGTACTATGTACAGGTATAACTATTTAAAAAACTGCATGACAGTATTTCCAAAGTCAAAGACAGGATCATGGGTCCAGCCCCGTCGTGCAGCAGTTAAGTGCTGTGCAGAGGAATCCAGATCCCTCATGGCTGACTGGGGCTCAAATCCCAGCCCTGGCAGCAACATGTCAGGTATACGTGCCCATAATCCTGACAGGATGGAGAAAGAAGGACTAAGGCATGACCAAGCTCTTCTAGGAGGCTGATTTCTCTCACACACATATGCACTCTCTTCCTCTCTCATGTGTGCATACAAGCATTTAATCACAAATAAAGAAAAAAATTTTCTAAAAAAAGAAAAGATAATGGCTGCAGTCAGGATGCTGGTAGTGGAAATGCTAAGAAACAAACAGATTTGAGATTTAAAATGTACAAATGATGAGATCTGGTAACTCCTAACTATTGATATTAGAACTTAATAAATTTATAAAAAGAAGCATCAAATATGACTGGTTTCTGGCATAGGTAGTGGTAAGCGACATTTATTAAGATAATAGACATTAAAGACTGATAAATTCAGTTTGATATGCCTTCAAAATATCCAAAGAAAGCAGTCAAGTAGGCAGTTAGGTATACATGCATGTTGGAAGAAAAGTAAAGAAGGGTTAGAACTGCGACTCCTTGCAAAAGAGATTGAGATGTGGTCAGAGACTCAGAAACAAAGCCAAAAGTCTTCAAATCATCCTCTATCTACCCATCCTAATCACACAGCTTTAGTTTAAAATTGTCTTTTTCCAGGGTAACATGTATCCTGCTCTAAGCAACTTACATGCCATGTCCAATGCCAGGTACTTTACATTCTTTTTTCTAACACAAAATCTAATAGAAGGAAATATTTTACCACTCCCATTTTGCAGATTAAAAAATTCAGCCTCTGAATGATGCTTGCCATAGGAGCATACATCTAGTAAGTGACATGAGCAGAACTCTACACTAAAACCCATGCATTTCTATCTACCCATAAGTACTTCACAACTAGGTTCCCTTCCCTCCACTGTATTCTTTTCAGAATGGCCAATACTCTCGTAGAATCTACTTCTGATGTCATTTCCCCTGATTAAAGAGCTGAGTTCAATGATACCCCAAAACATCCTATGGCCTGCAGTGAGAGGGGCCCATCACATGCTGTTTTTTTTTTTTCCCAATCCCATTGTTAACACCCAACCTTCTACCCATTCTAGCCTATTCACAATTCTTCAAACACCATTTAACCTCTTATCTCCAACTCTCTACCTTCTTTTTCCTCCCACTATATGCCTGGTAAACTTCTACTCATGTTTCATAGTCAAGATCAAATGCTACTTCTTTGTGAAGTTTCTCTCACCCCATCTCCAGCCAAAATTAACTTCTCTAAACTGTTGAGAATTGTTGAAAATAAGAGTTCACTTATCTTAAATACCTGTACATAGTGTACCCACGGTAAAAAATGTTAAATGTTTTAATAGTACCTTCATCTGACAGCACACATCGTTTTGCATATATCTTTATTACTGTACTTACCACATCAAATGATTAGTCAGTCCACTGACCTCTCCTCACAGACTGCAGAGCAGAGGCCAGAGCTTACTGATTGCCCCTGAACCTGACAGAGTCCTTCATCCACAGCTATTCAAAAACTGTTTCACCAGGACCAGCAGGTGGCACGTTGGTTAAGGCACTGGACTCCTACATGGTCGACAGTCGTTCAAGTCCCAGACCCTGGTGGCTTGCTTTCTCACCTTCCCTTTTTCTATCTTCCTCTGACCAAATTATTAAATAATAATTATTTGTTGTTATTAAGTAATAACAACAAATAAAATTAAATATTCTAAATTTTTTTTAAAGCTTCACAAATCACTCAAGTAAAGGAAAAGTTTTCTAGCTCTCATTCTGATATTTGAAATTCAAAAAACCTGAAAACATTTTTTAGTTGCCAGAGAGCAGGTGCACTCACTAGAGAGAGAGAGAGAGGAAAAAGTACCTCGCAATGGGCCATGGTCACACTGCAATCCCTTCTACAGTTCCCATCCTGTCAGGATTTGAGGCAAAATCGTACACATGTGCCAGGCTTGTTTTTACAAGTTGCTGAGGCCAGGATTTGAACCATGGTCCCCCAAGCGGGATAAGGCCACATTAACCATTAAACTAAGGGGCCAGCCCAACATTTATTTTAGCTACTGTGTCTTGAAAATAAATTTTCCCTAAATAATACAAACTATCTGAACAGATTCAATCAACTAAGAATCAAAGTTCTTAGAGAAAATTATCTTTTGTCACAGATTGTATAACATTTTATATAAAACCCTTCCACAATATCTAAATACAAACAAATGCACATGATATATTCAGCCAAATTTATTTTCCACTCATTTCCCAAGCAACCAATTCTTAACTTCCATACATCACAAAACAAAGTCCATGAATATTTGATACTAGGAAATTATTTTTATGTGTAATAAGGGCATTGTGGTTATGTTTTAGAGACAAACAAAATATCTATGAATAAATGACATGACTGATGTCTGAGATCTGCTCCAAAATTATGGGGGTAAGGGGTAAGGCACAGTCGGCACCAACTGGCCCTGAGTTGAAAACTGCTGAAGCTAGGTGATAGGTGATAATTGGTTAGGTCGGTTGATTTGCTCTGCTTCTGAAATACTGCAAACTGTCCCTAATAAACTGTTTTGTTTCAGAGGAGAAGGAACTAATGAACATAATGTAATAGATCCATAGTCCGAAAATAACTTTGTCTGAAACAAATTCTTCCATTGTTCTAAATTAAAATGAATTTGATGACCTTATATAATACCCTTAAATATAACAAAGCCCAACCTTCTTCCTGAGAATAAACATTAGCAGTGGCATCTTTTACTTATTCTAAAACATACAAAATACTATCCCAGAAAAAAACTACAAAAAAAAGAATATATTCACAACAGCATGACAATAAGAGTTTTAGCAATGTAAAGGAGTAGACAAAAGATAGTAAGAGGAGGAAAGGATTAAGAAAAAAATAATAAAAACATACATCTTACAAGCTAGCTCAGAACCTAATGCCGTCTAAATAGGCAGAGACTTTAAAAAGTTCATGGAAAATGGAATTTACAATTTTATTTTGGTGAAATAAAAAATTTAAGATCCATGTATAGTTTTTCCATAACACACATTTTCCAAGAAACTTTTTAAGCCCCTCAAGATTACTCCCATCCTTGCAAGTTAAGAGTTATTAATTAGGTCCCAAATATCAGCCTGGACCGAATCAAGCTCACAAGTCAAGTCAGCAATGAAATAGACGCTAAAGATCAAAATGAAGAATGACTACAGTGACTATTCCAAAGCCACCAAAAATGGAAAGAAATAGGACCTAAGTGGGTACATCTCTACTTCAGTGACTCCTACCCCAGCTGAAAGAACACCAAGTTCAAAAGTACCCCAACTTGGGAACCAGCAGTTAGCGTAATGGCTATGTCGCTGGACTCCCACGTAGTCGACTGCGGTTCGTGTCCCGGACCCGGTGGCTTAAAACTCACGCTGGGCGCGTGTGCATGCGTGCCCAAGATCCCGAGAGGAGAATGGAGGAGAAGGGATTGCGGCGTGACCATCCCCCCTAGGGGGTGATTTCTCGCTTTCTGTCTCTATGTCTCTCTCTGTCTGTCTGGCGAGCGCACGCGCCCTACAGTGAAAATCTCTCAAAAAAAAAAAGTACCCCAACTTGGGATGTAATAAGAATGCAGTAAGTCAGTATTCACAAGTATCTCTTCTAACTATAGACATGGTGGTTTGAATCCATTATTTAGACAACCAAAATATAATATTCTGTTGCGCTATCAGGATGCTTACTGTGTTATTATATTTGCTTTTTAGAGGTTTTTGCCTTACGGTGCATGCGCTAACTGGAGAGAGAGAGAGACACAGCAAGAAGAAAAGTGAGAAATCACTCCCCAGGGGTATGGCTATGCCACAAACCCTTCTCCTCCATTCTCCTCCTAGGATCTTGGGCATGCACACACAAGTGCCCAGTGTGAGTTTCAAGCCACTGGGTCCAGGACTACCCATGGTCAGCCAGGTGGGGGGCCAGCAACGTAACCACTATGCCATCTGCTGGTCCCTATCATATTATTTGTGAAGTAATGTATGACTATGGTTTAAAAAAAAAAAAAAAAGGCAGTACATAAACCCAAAGTTTCTTCTTCCTGCCTTCTCACCCCAGAGGTATTTTATACTCTAAGATGACCATTATTTAACCACTACCTGACTATCATTCTAAAATGGTCAGAGAATGTTTTAAATTAATCCATGAATACTCATCTAAATATCCCAAGAACCAAAAATAAAGGTAAATATTACTACCAAATGAGATCAGGAAGGGACAGAATGTACAGCAGACCATATTTTGAACATCAGCTAAAAGCTAAAATCCGATTTTTAAACCATATTCCTACACAAAACTAAAAGATGCCTTGGGCCAGCTGGTGGCCTGGTGGCTACTAAGCGGGCTAGATCCCATATGGCTGACTGCACAGTTCAAGTCCTGGATCATGTGGCTGGGAAAACACACAAGGCGTGTGTGTGTGTGTGTGTGTGTGTGTGTGCGCGCGCACGCACGCGCACACACACACACCCCAAAGATTCCAAAATGAGAATGAGAATGGAGAAGGGATTGTGGTGTGGCCATCCCCCACTGGGAAGTGCTTTCTCACTTTTTCTCATTTCAGAATGCACATGTCCTATAGCAAGAATGAATAAAAAAAAGAAAGACAGTCTTGCTATTATCTATACCAACAAATACCATTTCCAAAAAATGCAATAAAGACATAATCCCCACTCTATTATTAAGAGCCATTCTAACTTGCAACCAGTTAAACAGACCTTTATCATAAACTTTTAGAGTACTTCACACTTTTTTTTCCACTGATGCTCCTGTGTTAGTCCTCCTTATACTCGTCTCACCCCTCTTAGGAACTGTAATTCAAATGCAGGTGAGGGATACCTATGTTATCTTCATATTCCCTGCCTAGAAGATGTGAACTTACTGTATATTCAAATATTTGCTGCTCTAATTTGCAGTCACTATAACTTACAAAATGATATGGAAAATTGATACACTTACATGTGAAGTTTCAGTGAGTACATAACATTGTCAATTATGCATTCACTAAATAAATGCCATTAATTAACTAGTCTACAAATAAATATATGTGGGCTCTACACAGCTAACCATTTCAATTCTGAGACAATCTAGTGGTGGTTTTTAACATAAATTAGCTCTCTGGATACCACATTTCAAAAATATTATTAATAATGCACAGTGTTACCAGTCATTAACATCAATTTCAAAGAGCTCAAAGCATCACAATGAGTTTCAAAGAAAATAATAACAAAAATCCTATCAAATATGTAGAATATTGATGCCATATAAACAAAAACTAGATGTTACATAATCTAAGTAAGAAAAAGCTTTTCTCCGCAGCCAGTCAAGCAATGAGTCTTCACTCTGATTTAAAGTTTGTGGCCCATCTATTCCACTTTATCATATCAGTGAAAAAGGCAAAAAATTCATCTCTTAGGCAGTTTTTCTTAATCTAAAATATCAACCAAATGCTCTCTAGTTCTTTCAGTTTGTAATTGATTCTATTGAAAGAGCTAGTCAGTGAAAAAGAAAGTCAAAACATTAAAAAGTACCTGTTTACGTATTGCTATATTCTAATTTGTACCCAGATATAGAAACATCGTCAGTAATCTCTTACTTAGTCTTATTACCAAGCATGTCTCAAAATTTTAGGAAATACGTAGAAACTGCATGAGACTTTGTCCAGGTAAACAATCATGACAATAACTGTCTAGAGGACAACTTCCCAAACTTGAAAATATATTTTAAAATGTATCAAATTGAAGACCTAATATTCAAGCACAATGCAGTTACTTTTTTTTTTTTTTGAGAGATTTTCACTGTAGGGCGCACGCCAGACAGACAGAGAGAGACATAGAGACAGAAAGCGAGAAATCACCCCCCAGGGGGGATGGTCACGCCGCAATCCCTTCTCCTCCATTCTCCCCTCGGGATCTTGGGCACGCACGCACACGCGCCCGGCGTGAGTTTTAAGCCACCGGGTCTGGGACACGAACCGCGGTCGACTACGTGGGAGTCCAGCGACACAGCCATTACGCTAACTGCTGGTTCCCCCAATGCAGTTACTTTTTTAACCAAAACACTAACTTTTAGCACTGGAAATTAATATATTCCTTAAAATGCCAACAAATAACATACACACATAACATAGCATGTTTTTAAACATCATCAATATCCAAACATGGAAGTATAAAAAACACATTTCTTGGGGGCCAGCAGGTGGCATGGTGGTTAAGGTGCTGGACTCCCACAAAGCCAACATCGGTTCGAGTTCCAGACCTAGTAGCTTAGGGAAAAAAAAAAAAAATCACACCAGGCATGTGAATGTGAGTCCAAAATCCCAAGAGGAAGGAAATGGAGAAAAGAAGAGACTGCAGCATGGCCATCCTCCATAGGCCATAATTTCTCACTTTCCTTCTCTGTCTCTCTCCAGTGAGCACAAGTACCCTATGGCAAAACACGCGCGCACACACACACACACACACACACAACCTCTATAACTGACCTAATTCTCCCCTACCATCCACATACAAACAAACCAAATTTACTAAAATAAATGCTTTAGTGAATCATAAACTACTATTTCCATTATCCAAAAAAAGTTTAAATATTTTAATACTATTATTTCCTAGGAAAAAAGCAAGTACATTTTCAAATGACAACAACCCATAACTTCCTCTAAGTACAGTCTTTCTATTAATAAATAGAATTACCAAAAAAAAAAACTTCTAACAAGGTAGAGTATTTAAGACAAACTTAAAAATGGTAAAATACTTCAAAATAAGCAACAATGTAAGAAATTTTAGCAATAGTTTCCTGACACAGATCAGATTCCCCAATCCTCTAGCTTATTACTATAACTATACTTTGTAGCAGTACTATACTCTTATTGAGGTTTAGGCTCTATATATTACTACCTATATTTTGACTCAAACCCTTAATCTACTATACCAAAAAAATTATTAAAAATGTACTAAAAAAAGACATCATAGTTAATTTGTTAAAATGTTTAACAAATTACTTTTTATAACTCCACTGTAACTAAGAAAATAAGAATCTTGAATGTTACCAAAAGTTAAGGGTCAGCATTAAAGAGCAACTGTTCAAAAGCTCTGAATAAGCAAGGTCTAGCTGTTTACAGCCTTAAAAATATTACCATAAAAAGAATAGATTGTATTACTAATTTATTTTTTTAATCCAAACCCGAAGTATCACATATCAAAGGACAATACTACAAAAAAATTCTTTCAATGACTCTGATAAAACTGAATTTTACAAAAATATTCATAAGTCACAAGAAACGATCAGTTAGATAAATGATCCTCACACCTGGAAAAGGAATATGTAATGTCTGGGGCAAATAAAAGATAGCTTATTTAATGTTTTCGACTTCCCAATGCTGTGAAAACAAAAGTTAATTTTTTTAAAACCTACAAAAGTGAGGGCCGGCAGGTGGACAGTGCTTAAAGTGCTGGACTCTCACTTTGCTGAAAAAGGTTCAAGTCCCAGACCTGACAACTTGTTTTCT
>NW_006159726.1:425687-428554 GCF_000334495.1 Tupaia belangeri chinensis
CCTTTCTCTCTCTCGCTGTATCTCTCTGGTCAAATTAAAATAATAATAACAAATAGAAGTAGATAAACGGATAAATAATTTTTTTGAAAACCTATGTTAAGTGAAAAACAAAAAACTTGAAAGAAGATCAGTAACATATAAAAAAGTAACACTTTTGGGGGCTGGCAGGTGGTGTTGTAAGTAAGGCATTGGACTCCCACATGGCCAATCATGGTTCCAGTACTGGACCCAAGGCATTGCTTTCTCTCTCTTTCTCTCTCTCTCTCTCTCTCTCTCTCTCTCGTCAGAGAAAAAATTAATAATAAAATGAAATAATTCTTCAAAAAATGTATGACTTCTTAAAACATGTAGTAACAGCTAAATTTCTACCAGAGATAAGGGGAAAAGGAGGGTGTACATCAAATTTGTCTGGTGAGGGCCATAAAAATGATCATAGCTAAAAAGAGAATTTCAGGAATTGTTCAGTTCCATAATATACTCTCAGGTAAACTGCCCGAACAAACCTACCCCCATCAGAGACAAACGCTGTTTTGATGACTTTTAGACTTACAGAGAAAAAGAATAAAAAAGAATTCTGAAACCAACGTTGCTCAACATTCCACAAAAAAACTGCTTCCCAGGAAGGTTAAAGGTTAAAAAGAAGAATGAAACTGAAAAATTCAATACTTCCTATAGCAGGACTCTAGTTTATTCATTCTATTTAGAATCAGTTCAAATAAAGGGTGCCAGGTTATGTAATGTCAGTCTTTACATCATACATTCCACTGGTATGTTCAGGCTCACAAGAATGCAACAGAACTGTATGAGATTCCAATGTAAAATGTTTTATTTTTAAAGTTAAAGCTAATGAGTCTTGACCTAAGCAGGTAGGACCTCACAAACATGGAGTCTGAAGCAAGGAAGATTTTCTTTCTTTAGTCCAACAAACTACTCAGTAGTTCATCAAATTACCCCATTACTTTAGCCATAATTCTTTCCCCAAACATAAAATTAAAGTTTTACTGTATCATGACATCAAGAAAATAGTGTGCAACTTCATAAAAATAAATTTAATGTTCAAGTTTTTAAAATTTTAAATCATTAGTGAATACTAACTGCAGGGTTCATCATTACAATCTGAAATGCAATGTTAAAGTCTATCTATTGTTAATCTACCTGAATAGAAGAGCATTTTACACATTATCTACGTAGGACATCCGATTCCATTTCTTCATTAACATGACAAAAGCAACAGAATTTTGCCAGAGTTTTCCAAATGAATTACCTTTGCAAACAATTTTACCGACACTATGTTAGACTGGCAAGAATCACTCCAAAATAAAATAACGCTTCTTAAATCGTTTAAGTCTTTTGGAATGACAACTTGTCAGTCAAGTATTATTAAATAAAATATCTTAAGTACTCAGATTGGAGAAAAACAAACTTCAAGGAAGGAGGCCAGCAATCACTGATGCTTAAATCATCCCAAAGCTCATCACTGTTTATTTTTCCAGTGATAATTTTAATGAAGCCAATTCCAATTAATACCTACATAATCGAAGTTTAATTCAAGTTTTCGGTATCAAAGGGACTGGGCTTACTGAAAGGGATTATTGCCATATAGATTTCTGGCCATTATTTGTGCCCAAAACTACTTCCATTTAGTTACATTTAAATAAAAACAAGTTTAAATACAGATAAAAAGGAATTAATGACTTTGCTAAACCAGTCTATAGACAAAAAATTAGAACTAAGCAAAAAAAAAAAATTTTAAGAATAAAATGCTAGGCTTTTAGTCATTTCAAACTTCCTTCTAAACTTCAACAATACAGCTAGGTGTCAAATGCAAAGCTACTTATTTCAAGAAGAAATGAAAATGTCTAATGAATGCAACACCTATGCCACACTAAGTTTCACAGTCCCAATTAAGAAAAAGGCATTCAAATATCATTTCAAGTAGATTTTGATCAGAAAATACAAACTGATGCAGACAGATTTGAGACTCCAGCCTTTGTTCAATAGCTTACGGATGGGTAACTAAATGTGCTACAGGTTGATAAGCATTTACCAGGCTTATGCATGCTGTTTCCAAGCTTGAGAAAGGTAGGAGAATCCTATATGCAAATAATCTCGGATAATTTTTACTAAACACCACCGAACTGCACACTCCAAAGGAGAGGCCTATTCGTCGCTACTATTTATTTCCATGTTTACCTCTCCTCCCTCACCCAAACCCCCCCCTTCACTTTCTCCTCCCACCCTGTCCCGCCATCTTGGGCCGATAGGAGCAGCCATTACTTAACTAAATGACAGTGCCAACAACTTTCCACACAAATAAACAGAGACTACACCCCGAAACCTTCCCGGCCTCCAGTGTCAGACACACAGGAAACGAGGCTCCAGGGAGAAAACACATTCACAGATAACTGCACTATTTCTACGGCAGAAAGGACCCAAAAAGTAAACAAGTCACCTAACTTCAGGTAAAACACGTATCAATCGAGATATATGTCAACAGCCCAATGCAAACTCTTAACCACCCTAAACTACGTGCAACTTCCCCCTTCTGGGAGCAGGGACCTAAGAAAGCCCAAAACGTTTGGTGAACAGAAGACATCATGAACAGCCTGTCTGAAGGAAAAGAATAAAAAACTGTGGGAGGCAAGTAAGTCGGAAATTCGGGGAAAACTGCACCCATTTACGATCCTTTGAGCCTTAATAGCCACCTCGGAGATCATCGGCCTAACCCCTAAAAAGCTGTAAAATAGAAGGCAATTTTGCCGACCCAGTTGAGCCTGGCCCCAAAGCACTGCCGTCTCTGTTCCTCCAGCTACAAGAGGAGAGAGCGATTTCGCAAGGGAGCAAGCGAGGTAGCCGGGGGTGGGGGG
>NW_006159726.1:429227-429729 GCF_000334495.1 Tupaia belangeri chinensis
CGGTGGAGACACAAACTTCCCCGGCACCAGCACAAAGTTGTTGTAATTGTGTCACACAGCGAACCCCACGCCGCCGCCGTGACCCCCCCTCCTGCCCGGCCTGCGCCGCCAATCGGCGCGGCCTGCTCGCGTCACGTGACCTTTGTTGACTCACGTCAGCCGTGGTTCCACTGAACTTGCTAGCTGCTTCAGCCCCGCCCACCAAGGCCGACTCCGACCCGGGAGCAGAACGCACGCCAATTCTGGCCGGTGGTTGGCTGCTAGGCGCGTCTGTCGGGGGAAGGGTTGTCACCGAGCGGGAGCAGCTAGCTAGGTTGCCCGGGAGCTCGGGGGTAGGCCTAGACCGCTGCTCCGATCATCCGGCGCGCGCTCCGGGGGTCCCGGGCCCCGTCGGACCTGGCACTGGTCTCATCACCCGGAGGCGGCGCACAGCCTCGGACCTCAGGCTTCCGAAGAAGGTGCAGACTTTTGGCACTGCTGGCAATAATTGCCTCCGCGAGGC